>NW_022900951.1:17357006-17374915 GCF_012274545.1 Fukomys damarensis | reverse complement strand
TATATTTTTTTTTTTTTTTAGCACCAGGGATCATTCAAGAACTCACAGATGCTAAGCTGGTGCTCTCCCACCATGCTGTACCCTTAGTCATTAATATCTACTGTAAAAGACTAAGAGCACTTTAACATACATATATGTAGTTGTGAAACACAGTTGAAAAGAATATTTTGGATGAATGTTTAATATTTTACAAATTTATTTTAATCTCCCATATCTTCTGAAAACTGTAAGTAGAATTTGATTATATTTATCTTCACATACCCTTCAATACCGTAAGGGTAAATTATGAATTAAAAGTGTTTGACAAAGGGCCGGTGATTTAGCTCAGAGGTTCCGCCACCTGCCTCGCAAGCACAAGGACCTGAGTTCAATACCCAGTGCCCCCCAAAAGAGGGGGTTTGACAAGAATTTTAAATGATTCTATAAATTATTAGGTAGGAGAGACAGTCTAGAAGTCTAAGCAAAATGCTTACAAAAGACACTATAGTTATTTGGATAATGAAAAATCATGGATGACATATTTATGATTCAAGAAATATTTGTGTATAAACATTGCACATGCCAGAAACTTTGAAAAGTGACATTTCTAATATAAAGTATCCAGTAGTTATAGGATCATAACATCATAGCAATGTTACATAATCTGCATGCAAGACAGTTTCTCCAAGTACATAAAATAGAGTTTAAATGATTAAAGGTGGCTCTAGATACGTACATGGAGTCCAAGTCCTAAAACCTTTCATAGTTATGAGCAATAAGATAGAAACAATACACCACAAGAATGTAAATATCCTGTTTTATGTTTTATTTACATTTTAACCTCAGTAAACTATTTGCTGTAATTGCTTTTAATAATCACAACTAATTTCTTCATCCTTTTAATCTTCCTCTGGTAGTACTAATGAGGAAGATGCCCACAAGTCAGGCACCAAAATAAAGAGAAGAAAGAAGTTGCACAGATGAGTTTCAATTTAATCATCTTCTGAATAAAGAAGATTCCACAGAAGTACACCTGATTCCGCTGAGAAAGGACCAAGCAGCAGGAGGATATGTTCAAATGTCTTTCTTTTCCTAGAACTGAAATAAATATTGCCCTTCCATTTCATCATATACTTGACTCATTTTTTAAACCAATTAATTAATTCTGGATATGACTTTAACAGCTCCTTCTCTCCTGCTCAGCTTGCCAAAATGACATTTGCTTCATTCTGTCTCCAAATGTCAGCTAACTAGTAGGAGTCAAAGCAACATCACAGTCAAGTCAGTAGAATATGGCATGTTTGGAGACAGTCCAAACATCTAAATAAAAAAAGAACTCCCTGAAGTCACGAGGCTTCCCCGAGGATGTCCTCTAACCCCTTCCTCTCTATTTAACTCTTATCATGGCTCTGATCTAGTTTTGATTATGTTCCAATAGATCCCTTTTCCTTCCTTCCTTTGCTCATCATTATTATTTCAAAGCAAATTACATAGGGTTTAATCATAACTAATCATAATTATAACTAAATGCATTTCCACTATTACTTATAATGTGTCAGGTCTCTCAAACAGAAATTCTAGCATATTTGACTAATTTCATGGAAAGCTGATGAACAATCTATCCAGTTTATCGGTGGAAAGACAAATCAGTTACCTTTTACCTGAGAGGTGTTATGTTTTAAAGTTGGCAAAAGATCAGCAGTCTTTTCTAAGCTAATTAAACTTCATTAAAGCTTAGCATTCTTCCACATTTTTCTATTTTTCCCTTCATTTACTATTTAGATATTTCCTATTGCTAAGCACATGCAACAGGGACATTTAAATTACCAAATCCTCAAATCTATTTCTAAAGTGCTTAAAGATGACTGAATTTTAAATACTTTGAATAAGACATATAAAATCTCTAGTCTTTTCCCCTTTGATACTTAACTCTGTACTTTCTCAACATTTTATGGTTTTCTTTTCCTCCCTTCTGAAATATCAAACCAATAAGGTGCTGTCCACTGTCCCTTGAAAATGAGTTTCTTTAAACAGCTGCAGTTTTAAAATCAACCTCCTATAAACTCTTCAGCACTTCCCTTTAGTAAATGCACATGTGATGTGGAATAATGGAAAAAGCTTTACTCAGATGTACTTTATTTAGATTTTCCTGATTGAATGCTGTTTCTGCTGTCTATTATTTATTTAATATACAGTAATCAATTGGTAAAGATCTATGATTCTGTTTTCTCATTTGTAAACTGAGAAAATCAGTAGCTTCTGTATCAGATTGTGAGGAAAACATCTGGTGAATAGTAGGTACTCACTTCTTTTCTCTTCTAGTTCCTTCCAAGACTAACTGAATTTAGTTCTTAGTACTAAGTTCATATTTATTCCAAAGACCAGACACAGATCTACCTCATTTAAATAAAAAAAAAACCTCTTCAGAGCTATACCTTCATTTAAAATAAACAAGGAGTCACAAAGTCTACTAATTAGCATTGTGCTGACTAATTCCACAAGATTATTTTTACCCATGGTGTCAATGCAAATTAGAGGGGAAAATTGGGGTCTTTTCCATAAAAAATTTACCTTTAAAAATTACAGACTCACAGAACTACACAAAGCTTTAAAGATGATCACCTCATACTACTTATGACAAGATCAAGTCCAAGGAAGTTAAATTTATTCCTCTACCTCCCCAAGATCATTCACATCATTCTATTTTATATAAGTGATTTATATCCATTTGTCCTGACTTCAAGTCTAATATAATGATTTTAATTCATAATTTTACATTCTAAAAATTTTCTTTCCTTTCCTTGATAGCTACAGAAATGAGAAATGTACAAAGGAAAATTGTTAATACTACTGATTTACAAAACTTGACTTTGTAAAGGTAACTGAGAGGTTGCAGTGCTCCCTTACCCATGGGGGAAACATTCCAAGACCTCCAGGGGATGCTTGAAACCATGGATGGTATTAAACTATATATATGCTGTTTTCTTCCTATACAAACATATCTATGAAAAAGCTTAATTTATAAACTAGGGCACTGTAAGAGACTTAAAACAATAATTAAAAGGGCAATTATAAAAATATAATAAGTATATGTGATATGATCTCCTTCTCTCTCAAAATATCTACTATTTTCCATTTTTCACTTAAAGGAAACATTTATGGATTCTGTTTGGTATATATGAATAGCCAGCCTCAATACTCTTGGAGTTTGGGGCTATTATTAAGTAAAATAAAGGTTAATTAAGCAAAAACACTGTGATTCTAGACAATTTGATAACTAAGATGGCTAATAAGTGACTAATGAGCCAGTAGCATAGACAGCATGGATAAACTAGACAAAGGGATGATTCACATTCTGGGTGGATGGCATGAGATTTCATCACAATTCTTAGAATGGTGTATAATTTACAGTTGATTGTTTATTTCTGGAATTTTCCATTTAGTCCTTTTGCAATACATCTGACCATATATAACTGAAACCAAAGAAAATAAAACAGATAAGTGGGAGCTATTATTACTATAATTTAAAACTATACAGATTGGTTCCAATATATTTATAAACATTAGACACAAGCTCCTAAAACTAATCAAAGTTGGACATTACATATGACACATTAAAAGTTATAATATATCATGTAACGATGTGATTATGCTGATTTTTTTCTTCCAGATGAAACACTCATAAAAGCTACAAAAACACTAGGAACAATGGATTGTTGAAAGTAATAGCCAAATAGCAGGAGAATAGTCATTCTGTGGAATAGATAGATGGCCTTAAACCAAAAAAACTATTTGTAGTAAATAAAAGTTTTACCTTCTGAAACAGTTATATATGTATGTGTATGAAAAAAGGACATAAAATGTTAAATATGCTTAGAGATCTGTAAGAATGTGTTGAATAAATTCAAATATTAATACCAGTTTTCAAGATTTCTAATTTCCAAAATATCACTAATTGTGAAATTTATCTCCAGGGAAACACAGTAGCATTAAGCTAATGTGTAATAATTGTGTAGTAGGTAACATATTCCCTAGCCAAAATTTGTTTTTGTCTTTCCCTCATCAGTAACAATTTTATATGCTTTCTTTCTGCAGGTTTATTAAAAATATTCATCCTTGGACTAAGCTTAGAATTAATTCATTTTAAATCAAAGGAAAATACAGAAGATGATTACGTGTATTATTTCATAATAAAAAACATGAAAACATCTCACAGGTGTTAGCATAGTACTAGCAATATCCATTTTCATACCCTTAAAAATGAATGTGAGTTTTAAAGAATGTCATTTTCTTTTAGTTATCCTTTATAGGAGAAGATCTATTAAAGTTAGAATAAACTAAAAGTAAAACAAACAAAATGCCTATTAGGCAGGTAGCATTGTGGTCCTTATTATAAAATGCTTAACTTCAATTTCCTTTAAGCATAAGAAATTTTAATAGAAGGGAGGGGTGAAAGAGTGCAACTGAAGCTAAATGATCAACAAATTAAATGGAATAATTCAGAAATCCCAAATAGGTATATGCCACCATGCCCAGTTAATATGAAACTACTTATCATGACAAGTGCCTACAACCTTAACTTCTCTAGGAAAAAGAAAATGTCCAGTGTTGAAATTCATATATTCCCACATATGGAGGCTGCTCTGTACAAATAATTAGCTGGTTGCTTATAGATGGTGGCTTTGATAAAACTTGTATCTCTTACCAGCCCTTCACTTGGTTTGATATTTGCCAGCTGAATCACTTCCAGGTGAGCAGACTGTGAAACCAGAGGATCTGATGACAAGGATATGATGTGGTCACAGACTCCAGAAAGAGTTTTACACTGAAAAAAAAGCAGAAAAAAATAGTTATGGTACACACATGTTATAAATAACATACAAATCTCATTTTGATATGTTTTTAATGAGAAAAAACAGTAGCATACAGATTACCTTTCACTGCAACTTTTTTTAATGAGGAAAAAATAAAAGAGACAGTATAAGAAAATTAAATGGTAATTTGTTTTGTAAAATATGTATAGAAAGGTATTCAGGTGAAAAAGAATGCATTTGATATGCAGAACACATTTATACTATAAATTATGAATAAATTCCCAATTATTTATAAGACCTATACATAATATTCATGAAAGAGTATTCATGAAAGTTATGGTTATGTATTATTTCTGTAATTTGATTCATTACACCTAAAATAACTGTTTCTTAACAATCTTTATAATCTGAGAACATCTTGATAACAATCACCAATTTAAACTGAATTGAATAGTATAAAAAATCTTGCCATCTTTTATTTCATGATCACAAAAGCTTTTGTAAAACAAAAAGATTTGGAGAGATCTATCACGATGGACTAGAGACAATACCACTGATAGATTTTTCCAAATTAAAAAAAAAAAAATCTTTTGTGATCATTCACCCAAGTCAGCATACAAGGTGATAGGGAAATCAACCACTGCAATATAATTTGTAGGTGATAGCAAATAGGTAAAAATCTAGAGATAGGAGTAGCTGGAATAAGAAAGAACTGATGCTCTACTCTGGCATTCATTGTAGCTCAGGTTTGGAGAGTGCACTACTTTGTGAAAAATGCAAAGCCCTCCAAAGGAAGAAGCTGGTTAATCAGCACAGACACCACTGCCCTCAATACCAGCCTGGCAAAGCAGTTTTCCCATGGGAATGTGGGGCCTAGGGTCTGAAATATTCATCCAAAAGCCTCCCAGGCAAGACTTGGGTACTGCAGGGAGAGTGATACAGAGAGAAACCCCGAGGGTACAGCAGTGGAGCTAAAAATGCCAAATGTTGGGGATACAAAGAGACAGAGAGGATAGCCTGGGCATAGAGGAATTCAGAGATGGACAGTGAAATCAGTAAGCTCTGGTGGGTGGAGCTATAAATACCAAGTTCTTGGGGCTGAAAGATACAGAAGTACAGCCCTCAGCTGGAGAGGAACTGGAGTTAGGAGACTCAGTTGGCTCCAACAGAGCTAAAAGTGTTAAGTGCTGGGTTGAGCAAGACAGAATGGATGCTCCTGCCTTGATCTAATGTCTCCTGGCACCTGTCACAGCAGGAACTGCAAGCTACAGAGAGATTTGGAGTACTCTGGAAGCTGGAACCCACTCCAAGGTTGCTAGATGGAGCTGCAGCTGTCCTTACTAACCCTGGATATCACCGGAATCTCAGGCCAGAGTATGGGCTAGCAGCAACAGTGAGAGCCAGACAGCGAGAAAGACAGGTGAGAGTTAACTGCAGGAGTAGCTGTAGGAACATGACTCCTGTGACTTGGGCTGAGACATGCAGTAAGAAGATACACTCATGCTCTACCAATCATAGTCCTGAGAAAACTTGAATATGATAGTCTAAAAATACCAACACTGCCATGCTGGTCCTAACAGCAATATAATTACTCTCTTCTTTTCACTTCTCTGTCAGTCATCTTGTTCAGCTTATTAGGATTGGTCTTTGTATATATTTACATGTGTGAGAAAACTGCAAATTAGTTTTCATTTCTACAGTGCATGTTATTAAATATTCCTACATTAATGGCTGCTTTGCATAGATATCATCGTTAGTTCAACAACTGGATATAATCTCCCTATCTCTACTTCTACCACTCATTTATACTGCGGTCTCTTCTCTGCTTATATTACTATCCCCTACATACCTTCATTTGTCTCTTGGTCCTTCTCCATTTATTGATGCTATTTTATTAGTATATATTTGTGATAAACAATACTTACAATTGTTTGGGGGAACTGGTACACAATGTATTACATCTTCATCATTTTTACTCCCCTTTCCCACCCATATTCCTTCTCATCCCTTCCCTAGACCTCTGTCCCATCTTCAAAATGTTTACCTGCTTCCTAACATCTTTCCTTCATTTTTCTCTAGTTATATTCTGGGTGTATGATATAAGAGATACAATGTGATATTTAACCTGCATTTGACTTTTCACTTAACATAATAGTCTCAAGATCTACCCATTTTCCTACAAATGCCTCAAATTCATCATTCAAAGCTTAAAACTCTTGTGTACACATACACATACACAGTTTTCTGCTGTGAACTGTGCTGCTATAAAGATGACTATGTATTTATCAATGTAACATAACAACTTTAAGTCTTTTGAGACAATACACAGTAGAGGTATGGGGGGAAGTCAAAAGGAATTTCTAATTTTATTTTTTTTGAGGAATTTCAGTAGGATATCCATAGTGGTGATATTACTTAACAGTGTCATCAACAATGTAGAAGGGTACTTTTTTCTCCCATATCCTAGTCAGAATTTATTGATTTTTTTGAGTCATTCTCACTCGAGTAAGATGGAGTTTTGATCTTCATTTCACTAATGGGAAAAGATGCTGAATATTTTTCATGAACTTACTGGCCATTTATGATATACTATAATAGATACTTTTTAGAAGTATCTATTCATTTAAATTGACCATCTGTTGATTGTGTATTTTCTTTTGGGGGGCTGATTTTTTGAGTTCTTTATATATTCTATATATTAGTCCTCTGTCTAAGGAATAGCTGGCAATCTTTTCCCCATTCTGCAGGTTGTCTCTTCATCCTGACAATAGTTTCCATTGCTATGCAGAAGCATTATAATTTGACATCTGTTGATTCTTGGTATTGTTTCTTGTGCAATTAGGCTTTTGTTCAGAATAAATACCTATACCTATGTCTTTAAGAGTTTTACCTACTTTTAGCATATACAATATTTTTGTATTTATACCTAGGTCTTTTATCCATTTTGATTTTAGTACAGGGCAAGAGATAAGGTTTTACATTCATTCTTTTGCACACGGACAACAAATTCCCCCATCAATATTTGTTAAAGACAATAGCTTTTCCCCAGCATTTGATTTTAGCCCATTTATCAAAAATCATACTGCTAAAGGTATATGGAGCAGTTCTTGTATCTTCTATTCCGCTGTTCTCCATTTCTATTTTTATTCTAGTACCATACTGCTTTTATCACTGTAGTTTTGCAGTATAACTTGAAATCCAGGATTGTAATGCACCCTGCTTTGTTCTTTTTGCTCAGCATTGCTCTATCTATTCTGAGCCTATTTTAGTACCCAGAAATTTTAGGATTGTTTTTTGTTCTATTTCTGTGGAGAATGTTGCTGGTATTTAGATTGAAATTGCATTAAATTTGTATATCATTTTTAGGAACATGACCCATTTGACAATGCCAATTCTGCCTATACAGGAACAGGAAATGCCATTCTAAAGTCCTCTTCAATCTCCTTTTTCTGAGTAAGTTTTTGTTATAGAGGTCTTTTACTGCCTTGGTTAGGTTAATTCCCAACCAAGTATTTAATTCTTTTTTAAAGTCTATTGTGAATGGGGTTGCTTTCCTCATTTACCAGTGAGTTCATTATTTATGGACAGGAATGCTATTGATTTTTATGTGTTCATTTTCTATCTTGTCATTTTGCAAAATCTGTTTATTAGAGTTTTTTGTTTGTTTGTTTGTTTTGGTACTGGGGATCAAACTCAGGTCCTTGAGCTAGCAAGGCAGGCGTGGAACCACTGAGCCAAATCCCCAGCCCTGTTTATTAGTTTTAAGAGGGTTTTCTTTGGTGGAATTTTTTGGGTTTTCTATGTAAAGGACCATATCATCTGCAAATAAGGATAGTTTTACTTCTTTCCAATTTATATTCCTTTTCTTTCTTTCTCTTGCTTATTGTTCTGGGTAAAGTTTCATGTACTATATTGAGCAGGAGAAGTAGCAGTGTACACTCTTGTTCCTGAGTTTAGAGAGAATGCTTTTAGAATTTTCCCATTTTGTAAGATACCAGCAAGTAGGTTTGTCATAAAAGGGTTTTATCAGTGTGAAATAAATTCTTTTTATACATATTTTTATTAGGGTTTTTTAAAATCATGAATGGATGTTAGGATTTATTTTTTTCTTATCTTTTGAAATGATCAAGCAATTTTTATCTTTGCTTTTATGTTGTATATTAATTACATTTACTGATTTATGTATGTTGCTGTGCCTTTGCAGCTCTGAGATGAAGCTGATTTGCTCATGGTATATGGTATTTTTAATGATTTGGTGCTTTCTTCTTGAAAGCATTGTGCTTTGAGAATTTCTGTATCTATATGCTCAGTAAGAAAAATGCCATATAGTTTTCTTTTCTTCTATTTCTTTTTTGTGGAGTCCTTGCTAGGTTTGGTATCAGGGTAATGATAGTTTCATGAAATGAGTTAGGTTATGTTCCTTTCCACCTTTCATTTTCATAGAAGAATCTGAAGAGTCATGGTGTTAATTCTCTGAAGTTGTGGCAAAATTCAGCAGTGAATTCACTGGATCTTGGGCTGCTCTTGGTTAATCGGAATTTTATTACTGCCTCTACTCTGTATCACTGCCCATTATTTACCTGAGTTTTTATATCTTCTTGGCTAAAATTTGGCAATTCATATTGGTCTACAAATTTCTCTCTTCTAGATTCTCCAAATTATTTGAATAGAAATTTTGGAATAATTTTCTGGATATTACCATGGTCCATTGTGACTATACCTGCTTTATATTAATTACAATGATATGTTTCTATTCATTCTTTCGGTAAGTTTGGCTAAAGACTGACTGATCTTATTTATCCTTTTGAAGGACTCTGATTCATTGATCCTTTGTGTGTTATAATTGACTTCTGGTCTGCTATTTAAAATTTCTTTCCTTCTACAAGTTTTAGACTGTACAACTTCTGTATATGTAGGACCTTAAAATGAATTATTAGGTAACTTATTTGGGACTGCTCTATTTTTCTAATGTACACATTCACAGTTACAAATTTCACTTGCAAAACTACTTTCAGTGTGTCCCATAGGATTTGGTATGTTGTGCTGTCATTGTCATTTGATTCTAGGAACTGGCAGTTTCTTCCTTGATTTCTTATGTGACCCACTGATTAATCAAGAGTGTATTATTAAATCTCTATGCTTTCTGGTAGTCTGTGGTTTCTTTGGTTATTGATTTCTAGTTCCATTCTGCTGTGATTTGACAGAATGCAAGGGATTAAGTTACTGTGTATTAATTATGTATGCTTTATGACCCAAGTTATGACTGAGAAAAAGTGTATTCTGCTGTTGTTTGATAAAATGCTCTGTAGATATCAGTTGAGTCCATTTGTTCAATACTGTAGCTCAACTACAATAATTCTTCACTGAATTTTGTCTTATTGAACTGTCTATTTATGAGAATAGATTATGGAAATCCCCATAATGATTGTATTAGTATATACTGATCCAGTCATTTTTGTTTTACGAAATTGGTTGTGCTCACATACAGTGCAAATAAATTTATAATTCTTATTTCTTCCTGGTGAATTGCCACCTTTTCAATATGTACTGACCTTCTTTGTCGCTGATAAGTTTTAGCTTAAAGTCCACTTTGACTGAAATTAAAATTGCTACTGATGGTTGCTTTTGGGCTCTGGTTGCATGGAATATCATTTTCATCCTTTCACCTTCACACTATGTTTCTTTGTGGATGAGGTGTGCTTCTTACAGACAAAATACAGTTGGGGTTTTTTTTTAATCAAATCTTCCAGTCTGTTTCTTTTGACTGTGAAGTTAAGACCATTTAGATTGAGGATTATTGAAAGGTATTTACTGAATCCTATCAGTATATTAGTTTTCACCATGCTGATTCCTTTTTCATTTTCCTTTTGTGTAACTACTCTCCCAGTTAGGTGTATTCTTTGCTTTGGCCATTTTGGTAATGTTGGTCTTGCAGCCTCTGTCTTTAAGATTTCCTTGAGTATTTTCTAAAATGCTGGTTTGGTGATCATAAATTTATGTATATTCTCTTTGTCATGGAAAGTATTTCCTCACCAATTTTGAAGGATATTTTTGTAGGATATAGTGATCTGGAATGGCAACTGCCTTATTTTCAGGGTTAAAAATCTTCACACTAAATTCTCCTGGCTCCTAAGGTTTGTGTTAAGAAATCTGCTCTTCTTCTAATTGGGTTGCTTTTATGAGTTACCTGATACTTTTTCTAATAATTTTTAGTACTCTTTGTGCTGAATTTCTGTGATTTTCACTATGATGTATCATGGATAGGTTGTTTTTTGATCATCTCTATATGGGGATTTCAAATGCCTCATTTATCTCGTTATTTATTTCATTTACTAGATTTGGAAAAAATCTATTATTTGGTGCCATCTTCTAACCTGTTATGGTTTAGATCTAAAATGATCCCCAAACCTCATGTGTTTGAAAGGATTCTGGAGGCACTATAATTGAGTTGTTATTAGGAGGTGGGTATCTGGTTGGAAGAGGCAGGTCACTGGGGGTATGATCTGGAACAGTGTGTCTTCCTCCCAGGCTCCTTCCTTCTCTCTCTCTGCTTTCTAACAACCATGGTGACATCAGCTTTCTTCCACCCAAGCCCTTCCCTCATGCTATTTTTGCCTTGGAGACAGCCAATTATGGGTTGAAACCTCTAAAATCCATGAGCTCAAATAAATTCTTCCTTTAAACTGTGTGTATAAGGTATTGTGTCTCAGTGACAAGCGAGTAACTAAACGTAACCTTTCCTTAACTCTTATAATTCCTAGGCTTTTAAAAAGTCATCTAGGAGCTATTGGATGAAGCTTTCATGGTGTTATATTGTTTTTAGGGTATTGCTGAGTACATAGGCTACCACAACAACTTTGTCTTCCAGTCCTGACAATCTCACCTCAGACTGGTCACACCTGCTGCCCATATTTTCAATTGAATTTTTCATATCTAGGCATTCTGCTGATTCCTTTTCATAATTCCTTTTCATAATTCCTTTTCATAATTTCCTTTTCATAATTTGAAGTTTTTACTGAAATAGTCAATCATTCAGTCTTATTATTATTATTTTTTTTTTTGGTACTGGGGATTGAACTCAGACCTTATGCTTGTGAGGCAGGTGCAGTGCACAAGTGCACAGTGCCACTGAACTAAATCCCTTTCCTTGCATTGTCTTATTTAATTCATTCAATTATGTTTGAGCTTAATATGTTATTAATAAAATCCTTTATGTTTTTAAAATTTATCTTTGAGCTCACTGAACATCTTGTGCATTTGCTTATTGATTTCTTCAAACATTTTAAACATCTGGTTTTTGAGTTCTTTTTTTGAAACTTCCTCTATTTCAGTGCCACTGGGATTAGCTTTGAGGGAGTTAAGAGTTGTTGGACGCATCTTGTCTTGTTTTCTCATGTCCCTACTGTTCTGGTGCTGAAAGCTGAAGATTAATTAGAATGGACAATTATTTCATTACTGTGGAAATCTCCTTAGTATGTGTATGTCTTCCTGTGATGTGATCTTGGCTTTGGTTATGTTGGGATGTTCAAGCACCTATACAACTTACTCAACATATTAGGACGAATCTAGACAACTGCATTGAAAGAAGAGAACAGATTTTGTTAGCATCCACCGAATCAACTGTATATCAATCCTATAATTTAAAAATTGCTTTAAAAATTTCACACACATTTTTCCATAGCCTAAGACAATGAAATAGTATGAGTAGCCCGGGATGTAGAGGACAAAAGAAGCAAAAAAGAAAAAGAAAAGATCAAATAAAAGATATAAAAAAGATTAATAAGGGCCAGGGATTTAGCTCAGTAGTTCGGTGACCTGCCTTGCAAGCACAAGGACCCGAATTCAATCGCTGGTACCAAAAACAAAAACAAAAACAAACAAACAAACAAAAAAAGATTAATAAAACCACAAATGAGAAAGGTGAAATTACAACAGAGAACATGAGATCCAGAGGATTGTTATTATTTTGAAATCTTATACTGCAATATATTGCAGAATATAAAAGAAATGGATAAAGCCTAGACATATTTATGACCTACCAAAATTGAACTAAGATATAAAAAACATAAACAGAACAATAACAAGCAGTGAAGTTAATGCAGTAATAAGAAGTCTATCAACCAATAAAAGCTCAGGAATCAATGGATTTCCTGCTGAATTTTATCAGAACTTTAGAGAAGAACATCAATGCTCTTAAAACTTTTCAACATAATAGAAAGGAAAGCAATTTTCAAATTCTTTCTATTAACCTAGCATTACCCTGATTCCAAAACCAGATAAGGTTTGAGGAAAAAAAGAGAATACTATAGACCAATATCCTTGATGAAATACATGTGAAAATCTTCAGTCAGACTCTTGCAGACAGAATTCAACAATATATTAAGAAGATCATGGGATTTAGCTCAGTGGTTCCACTGCCTGCTTCACAAGTGCAAGGACCTGAGTTTGATCCCCAGTACCAAAACAAACAAACAAAAAAAAAAATCATTTACTATGACCAAATCAGTTTCATCCTGGGAATCCAAGGATGGCTCAATATAGGTAAGTTAATAAATAAAGAGAATCAAGGATAAATCCACATTATCATCTCAGTAGATACAGAAAAAGTCTTCCATAAAACCCAACCTCCTTTTTGTGATTAAAGACCCTGATAAAAATAGGTACAAAAGGAACTTACCTCAAACTAATGAAATCCATAAATGACAAACCCACAGCCAACATCATATTGAATGGGAAAAAGTGAAAGCATTTCCTCCAAAATCAAGAGTAGGACAAGTGTCCATTCTCACCCTCCATGTTCAATATTGTACTTGTAACTTTCACCAGAGTAATCAGGTAACAGAAAGAAAGAAATGAGATCGGGGAGAAAGAACTCAAATCATTCTATTTGCAGATGATATAATTCTTTACATAGAAGATCCCAAAAACTACACCTTAAAACTTTTGGATATGAAAAATGGTAAAGTAAAAAAACCAACACACACACACACACACAAAATAAACAGTATTATCACAGAGCAATAATGACTCCACTGAGGAAGAAATCAGGAAAGAAATTCCATTCAAAAAGATTTTAAAAACTACTTAGGATTCAGTTGAACTAAAGAGGTTATAGACTTCTACAATAAAAATTAGAGAACACTTCAGGAAGAAATTAGAAGTTGGGCATGGTGCCAGCACATGTACAGACAGTCACAGTACTTTGGGAGACAGAGGAAGGAGGGCCAGCCTGGGCAACTTAGTGACTTAATGAGATCCTATCTCAAAACAAATAATAAAAAAGGTTGGGGATATAACTCAATGTATAGGCCCTGAGTTCAATCCCAAGAACCACTGAAAAAAGGAGAAATTTGAGCTGGGCATGTTGGTGCAAACTTGTAATCTCAGCTGACTGAGGCAGGAAGGGGCTGAGGCATGAGGACTGTTGCACGTTCAGGGCCAGTCTAGGGTATATAGTGAGTTAAAGGTCAGCTCGACCTATACAGTATAACCCTGTCTCAAAAAAGGAAGGAAACTAGGAAATAGAACTATGTCCATTATTCATAGATTCTCAGAATTAATACTGTTAAAATGGCCATATTATTAAAGGCACTCTAAAGAAGCAATGCAATTACTATTAAAGTACCAACAGCATTCTTTCACAGCTAGAAACAAAGTCCTAAAAAGCACATTTAATCAGAAAAGACTCAGGATGGCTACAGTTATTCTGAGTGAAAAGAGCAATGATGGAGGCATTACAAGACTTCAAGTTATACTTCAAAGCCATCCTAATAAAAATAACATGGCATTAGCACAGAAACTGATATGTAGAACAATGGAATAGAATGGAAGATCAGAATCAAATTCCTGTCCTAGAACTAACTCATTTTTGACAAAGCAGTCACAAACTTACACTGGAGAGATGATAGCCTTTTAAAAAAATGCTACCGGGAAAACTGGATATTTACATACTGAAGATTGAACTTACTTCCCTATGTTTCACCCTGTACTAAAATCAAACCCGAATGGATTAAAAACTTAAGACCAGAAACTTTGAAACTGCTGTATGATAACATAGGAGAAAAACTTGAAGACGTAGGGAATGGGCAAAAACTTCTGGAAAAGGACTCTAACGGCACAGGAAACAGAATCAACAAGTGGGATTAAATCAAATTTTAAAACTTTTACAAAGAAAGCAATAATAAAGTGATAATCTTTAGAGTGGGAAGAATTCTTTGCTAGATACCCTTCTGATTAATATTAATATGTAGACTATATAAATAACCACAAAATTACACCCTGTAAAAATAAAAGCACAATTAAAAATGGGTAAATGAACCAAACAGATACTTCCTGGTAGGAGTAGAATGGACAGTAAGTATATGAAAAAAATACTCAACATCTTTAGTCATCAGGGAAATGCAAATCAAAACTATTTTGAAATTCCATTTCACCTTAGTCAGAATTGCAATCATCAACAATACAAGAACAATGAATGCTGGCAAGGATATGGGGGGAAAGGAACTTATCTATATTTTTGGTGGGAATGTAACCGAACACAAGTGCTATGGAAATGAGTGTGTAGAATGCTCAAAAACCTAAAAATAGAAATACCATTTGAGCCAGCTTTACCAATCCTTGTTATACTACTGAAAGAATAAAGAGAATATTATACAAAAACATGTATATATTTGTTCATGGTGTTGCAACTGGTAATAGGTAAGCTGTGGAAACAGCCTAGATGTCGAACACACACACACACACACACACACACACACACACACACACACACAAATACTAATCATCCACATAGAATGAAATCATGTCATTTTCAGGAAAATGGATTGACTGGAGAGACTATTGTGTTAAGTGAAAGAAGCCAGGCTCAGAGGGTACTACTGTATACTACATGCTTTCTCTTATGAGAAACCTAAAATATAAAAAATTAAATTAATTAAAAAATACAGGAGAGATGAGAGAACTAAAATAGAGACTCTTGGTGATGGAAAAGGAGGACAGTGATCAGTGGAAGGGTTAAGAAAAGAGAGGAAAGTAAAGTGACTGAAAATGGTTCAAGATAAGTTATATGAATACATTAATTCCCCCAAATTAACATCACTATTCTGCATTAAAATGATGCACTAATTAAAAAACAATATAAAAGGACATACAAAAAGTCTAGAAGCCAGAATTGACCTGTGAAGGATAGTTTACTAATCCTTACCACATAATTATTTGTCTTTTAGAATATGAAAACTTGCAGAGTACTGACAGAATATGTTTTATTCACTTCACTGTTGCCACCACAGCTATTTGGTATTATTGTTTAAGAACAAATAAATAATCGAGCAAAAAAAATTGACCCAAGTTTCAGGAAAGATGATTCTTCCACATCTGCTTGGTGAACTCATGCTATTTGTCCATATTTCACTGCTCAAGGTTACCTGTATATAAAATGTCCCACCCACTCCAAGTAATTTGGCATGACCATGACCTGCTTTCTCAGCATTGTATGAACAATTTGAAAATGTATGATAACTATCTTATCTTTAACTCCTCTAATACAGGGACCTTATGCTTCTCATTTCTGACATTTTTCCCCCTTCTCTTAACCCCACCAACTATTCCCACCAGGTAGAACATAATGTATTCAATAATACAGTTTAAAAACTGAATTTAAATTGGTATTTAAAATATTCTGTTTATAAATTCCCTAACTTTGGCAGAATTTCTTGTTCATGGTAGTACAGATGACTGAAAGAGAAACATTTTTTTAATTTAAAAACTGATGCAATAGTATAACATTTTCAATTTCAACACAGTGCTAAAATTCTATCTATATATAATAAAGTTTAAGGGTTTCAAATAGCTTCAAAAAGCAACTTTAGATAAAAATAAAGGTCATGTGAACTTCATTCCAACAAAGTCTTGAAAAATTCCTACAACTCCTTAAAAATACAACAAAATAAGTAGCAAAATGAAATATGATACTACCATCATCACCGCAACAGTGCTTCATTAAGCCACTCGATACATTCAAAAATTGTTGAGTATCTGCTGCATGAACCAAATATCAACTACCATTCTAAGGGATTTCACAATCTGGAACAAATTTTCTGTTACTGCATTAAGTTTTGTCCCCAACATCACTGGCTATCCTTGTGTCTGTGATAACAGAAAAAAAGCAATGTTCCCCCAGAGCCTGTTATGAATTAAAATTAGTAAGTCAGAGCTCATGATCTTAAAAGCATCATCTTTTACATCTGCCCACATTAAAACCTAAATATTCTAAAGTTTATTGTCAGTATCAGTCCTATTACTAAAGCTTTCAATAATTTAAATTCATATATTCATAGAATTTCAAAATACATGACCTGAGGTAATTTTTGTTCACTTTACCTGAAAGACAGTTGAGGATCCTGGAGAGGTTAAACAGTTTGTACAAGTGATATAATAAAGTAAATGGCAAAGTCAAGATTAAAAATCTAAAGTCCTGATGTCTAATACTACTTCTAACCAAAGAACTCTTCACATTAGATGTGAACCAAACAATTCAAATGGCAATAGAATATCGTGTATTTAAATTCTCAAAATAATTGATTTCAGAATTATTCTCTGTTGGCTCTTAGTCTCTTTTTTGTTTTATTTAAAATTTATGTTTTGGTCATCTGAGTTGAAATTTAAATTAATGATGATATATTCATTGTTTATACAGCTGTGTGGCAAAGTACTATAATCTCAGAGGCATACAGTAACACACATTTATTCTCTCTGTTTCCATGAGTCAGGAGTCTTGGCACTAGACCCAGTCTGTGGTTTTCTGCTTAGGGTCTCACAAACTGTGACCAACATATCAACAGGGCTGAATTCCTCCAGGGAGGCTTAAATAGGAAAGAAATCCTTCCAAATTCATTTAGGTTGCTAGAAGAATTCACTTTCTTGTGGATGTATGACTGGGGGGAGGGGCATATTCTTGCTGGTGTCATTTGGGGATTGGTCTAAGACCATAGGAGCTGTCCTCAGGTCCTGGCTATGTGGGGTACTTCACAAGTCCTCTTACAACATAGTAGCTGACTTCTTCAAGGCTAACAGGGGATCTCTGCATACCCCCCCCCCGTACTGGGGATCAAACTCAGG
>NW_022900951.1:17346674-17356533 GCF_012274545.1 Fukomys damarensis | reverse complement strand
TGGCATTGGGGATCGAACTTGGGTCCCTGCGCTTGCAAGGCAGGCAGAGGAACCACTGAGCTAAATCCCTGGCCCTCACCTGTGCTATTTTTAAAGGCCTCACACGAAGTTAGGACCACACAGAATGATTTCCTTTATGATTATATTAAAAGTCAAATGAGTGCTGGGGATTTAGCTCAGTGGTTCTGCCGCCCCCTGAGTTTGATCCCCAGTAACCCCCCGCCAAAAGTTAACTTATAAGGGACTTTAAATACAACTGAACAATTCCTCCACTTGTATCACAGAACAAAAACTAATCATAGAAGTGAAATTCTTCGTATTCATCAATCTCAACCACACTAAAGAACTGGTGATCATACAATGGGGCCAGGGTCTTAGAGATAATTTTTAAAATCTGGTCTACTACAGATGCCAAAGGAAAGTCATCAACAGAAAGACATAAATGAAAATTACTGAAATGATATGATTGAAATCATGACCTTAGAATTAGATATTGATCCCTTAAAAGGCAGCCAGAGTACAATGATGAAGACCCTAGAACTGCCTCCCTGTTTACAACTTATTAGCTATATGGTCTTGAGCAAGTTTTAATGTTTCTTTATCTATACAACTGAGATTTTCTTTTAAAAACTACCTGTTTCACTGTATTATGATGAGGACTAAATGAAACATTAATATTTAGTGAGAGTTTATATTTTAAATATTGTTCTAAGCATTTACATGTATTAATTGACACATGTAATTCATTAACTCCCTAAGAGGATATTGCTATTATCTCTGTGGCACAGATGTGGAAATAGAGAAAGGAAGGTGTTAAAGTTTTTTTTTTATCATAAAACTTTTAAGTGACAAAATCAAGTTATATCATGTAATTTTGCTTCAGTTGCTTCTTGCTTAACTATTGTGCTTGGACCATTGTCTGGTATGTAGCAGATATTTTAATGCTTGCAAGGCCAAATTTTGAGATAATACCAGAGCCTAAAATTTTCACTTCAAAATAATAATCATCTAAGAATGATGAGCTCAGTATCAAAATAGAGAAGGAATACCAGTTCCAAATGTATACTTTCTATGATGAGCAAGGAGTGGCATGATATTTTCAACTTACATTAAAATACTTCCTTAAAATAAGCTGGTGTGAATTAAAATTTGGAACAAATGGCTTCACCAGTATTTGCATTTCTAATAGAAAAATAGAGCAAGCCAGGAATCAGAACTGCATATGAGAAAATTTCCATTCTCTTTGCTTGCTGTTTGCTGAGCAGGAAACGGAGATATAGTCACTTATGGTGGGTCTCCAAGCATATGAAAGATCACCCATTAGAGGGCATGCTAATTTCTAGGCTCAAAAACAGTAACAGTGTTGACACAGCAGTGGCTTTACTAAGATGTAGGTTATTAAGAAGATGCTTTCATTTTGCTTTAGACTTTAAATTCAAACTGATGAGTGAAACAGTTCATTATAATTGGATGATCTGGAAAACTCAGACACTAAATACTTTCTTAGGTAAATAAGGACCAGAAATTAGGGATCTAGGAGCAGTATTTCATGTATAGTCAAGAAATTTGAAGGTGCCATGTATGGTTTTATGGAAGTAAGAACTGTGGTGTACCAGTTATGAATTAATTCACAGCTCCAAATTTACACTTTAGTGATTGCTCTATGACAAAGTACTGGACTCTAAGCCTTTTATTTCTTTACAGTAACTATAATGCTGTTTTTGTCAGCAGAGGGCACTGGAGGGACACTGCAGGGGGAAGGAAACTTCCAGCTGCTTTTTATATTTTCTTCTGCCTACTTAAAGTCCCTCAGTGGTCCACATGTATGAGGGACATCAGATGATGCTCTGTGCCAGCCATATCCTTTCAGACCTTCAGTGACTGTGGAGGCTAAGTCTGGGCATAGTGACCATCATGCTAAAGTTTTCTTACATGCTCTCCAAGCATTTTACATACAGCAGCACACCAACTCTTGCCATGAATACTCCCATCGGCAACACTTAGCTCTATTTAGAAGACTCTTTGAGAGTTGCCTGGCAAATAGACCATGTTCGGACTAGGCAAAACAATGAAGCTGTACCTACCCTTTCTAAACCTTGGGCAGGATATTCTGTCTCTAAGGTATCTTTCCCTAGATATTCTTTTTTAGGCCTAGGACATGATATAAAGTTTAATTTATATCTTTGCTAGTACTCTCTTATCATAGATTAAGAATTATTTATATCGAATTTTCTTTAAATTATAATTTCTGTCTTCAAACTGATTTAATTACCTTGAAGAAATTTTTACATTTACTATAACTTATCTTTACCTTTAAAAAGCCCATCATATTCAGTGAAAGCAGTCCTAAGAGAAAAGTTTATACCTGTGAATGCCCTTATCAGAAAAACAGAGAGAGCCCAAATAATTGAATAATGCACCTCAAGGTGCAGCAAAACAAAAAAAATCCAAATCCAAAGCGAGTACACAGAAGGGAATCTTGAAGATCAGAGAAGAAATTAGTGAAATTACAACTATAAAAGGTACTAAAAATCAGTGAATCAAAGAGCTGGTTCTTTGAAAGAATAATCAAAATAAACAAATCCTTAGCCAAACCTATCAAGAGTTTTTTTTTTTGTAAAGAAAACACCCGTATCAATGCAATTAGAAATGAAAAAGGCAAATCATAACAGGAACTGCTGAATTCATAAGATTACTAGTAACTACTTTGAAAATCTATACAGAAATAAGTTGGAAAATCTAGAAGAAATGGACACATACAAATTACCAAAACTAAACCAAGGAGATATCAAAACCCAGAACAAATCAGTTAACAGGTAATGAAAATGAGGCAGTAATTTAAAAAAAATTGTCAAATAAGAAAGCTCAAGATCTTCAGGAAAGATTAAATGTCAATTATTTTAAAACTCCTAAATGAAACTGAAAGGAAAGGAGTACTGCCAAATTCATTCCTGGAAATAGTATTACCTTGATTCCAAAACAAAACAAGGATACAACTAAGAAAGAAAACTAAAGGTCAATCTCTTTAATGAACATAGATGTAAAAATCCTCAACAATATACTGCCAATCAGAATACAACAAATTATGTATGACAAAACAGGTCATACATGATGACCAAGCAGGTTTCACTCCAGGATACCAGGATAGGATAGATCAACACATGTAAATTGATAAATGTAATATATAACATAAAGAGAGGCAAGGACAAAAAGTACATGACTATTTCAATAGACATAGAAAGGGCCTTTGATAAAAAATCCATTGCATATTCATAATAAAAGCCATGAAGAAAATAGGTATCAAAGGTTGTTATCTTAATCTGATAGAAGTCATTTATGAGAAACCCACTGCCAACATATTAAATGGGGAAAACTGAAAACTTTCCCTCTTAAATCAAGAACAAGACAAGGATGTCCACTCTTACTACTCCTGTTCAATATAATCCTTGAAATATTAGCCTGAGCCATCAGGTAAGTGAAAGAAATAAAAGATATATATAGGAAAGGACGAAGTCAAAGTATCATTATTTGCAGATAACATGATCCTTTCAAGACTAAAAACTTCTACCAAGACACAAAATTTTGTAACAAAATAGTAAGAGAGTAACAGTAGTTAGTATACTGTGTTGTAGCCTTGAAAGTAATTACTCGGAGTACAAGAGATAAACAAAAATTCTCTTACAAAGAACAGATAGTAGTGTAAAACTTTTTCAATGAACTAAGTAACTAGTAGTATAAGTGAAACAAATCAGCATGTATGTATGTATGTATGTATGTATGTATATACATAGATACAGATATATAAATATTTTTGAAGCAACAAAATAGGTAATTTGGGAAATAATTTGAACTATTTTACTATTATATATCTATCATCTATTTTGCTTGGTGTGTGTATATTGTGAATATCTCATGTAAGAGAAACTATGTGATATTTAAGCTTGCATGTCTGACTTGTTTGATTTAAAACAATGGTTTTAAATTGCATCCATTTACCTACAAATGGCTCAAGTTTATCTTTCTTTATGGCAGAGTAGTACTCCACTGTGTATAAATACTACATGTACCAACCTTCTATAAGGAAGGTAATAATTGTGTACTACACATATCAATAAAAAATGAAAATTGAAAAAAAACACTGAGATCAAACCTGACTCTAGAAAAATAGTTATGATGAAGAATTCAAAAACAACAAATACTGGTGAGGCTACATGGAAGAACAAATGCTTCTACATTGTTGGGAATGTAAACTAGTATAATCACTATGAAAATCAGTATGGAAATTCCTCAAATAGCTAAAGCTAGAAATGCCATTCAGCCAACCTATTTCCTTTGTAGGTATCTTCCCCAAAGAGTTAAAGCCACCATATTACAGTGCTACATGCATATTCATGTTTATAGGAGCACAACTCATAATATCTAAGTCTTGGAAGTAAACTCTATGGCTATTAACAGATGAATCAAGAAGATATGGAGCACTACTCTGCAAAAAAGGATATATTTGTCATTTGCAAGAAAGTATATATAATTTGAGATTGTAATGACAAGTGAAATAAATTAGGCACAGCTTAAATATCAGTTTCTCTTACAGGAGAAATTCAAAGTATAAATAATTTAAAGAAAACAATAAAAGAGAAAATAGGAAGCAGGAAGATCTTTTGCAAATGATAAGCTGATCTAGAGATGGAGGCGAAGGGGGAGTTTCAGAAGAGGAAGTAAAAAATTTAGATGTGTTACATACATGTATCAACTCCCCATGTTCATCCATATGTACTGCAAACATTTTAAAAAAAGAATTCAAGTTCAACAAAGAGATCTGGATACATATCTATTTTTTAGAGAAAATGATTAGTTCAACACAATGGATTCAACATGTAATGAACTCACAGTTATTTTATCTTGATGCTATAAGAATTAACCAGAGCTTCCCAGGCTGCTTCCTTCTAAGGAACCACTAGGGATAAATAAGACTTGCATAGATTTTAAGGAATACAGGATGGAAGCAGAGAGAACCTTGTTATATACAGGCGTGTTCTCTTTCATTCGCATCCTCCTTTCTCTCTTCTGATACATTCAATAAAGTTAATGTAAAAAATCCAATGTCAAAAAAAATCCAATGTCTTTGATAAAATATTGAGTGGTCTCAAATAAACTTAGTGTTTCAACTGATCTGTGGTGTTATGGAGCCATATTGTGTTCTCATGAAACTGTATGTCACCAAGATTTATGGACTTTATAGAAATCATAGACTCCAATCCCCAACTTACTCAGAGAGGCTAACTTAGCTTGTTTACAACTAGTTAATTGTCAGAATGGAGTAAGGACACCAAATCTCTTTTAACTCTCAGACTAGTTGTCCTTTGCACTCCATTACTCTACATCACTTTACTCCCTAACAAAAGCACTCTTTGAGGACAAGGACAGCAACTTCAGAGTTAGCCAGAATAAAAAAATGTTTTGCCATACATAATGTGCTCAGAAAATGTAATTTTACCAGGCACACTCAGATAATCATACTGCCTTACATACTGTCTTTCTCAATCATAAGAAACATTAAAACCCTATTATCTTCATCATTCATGTAGATCATATTCCCTTTAGTATATATTTGTTCTCTTTTTGTCCCAGGAAAGGAAATATTTTTCTATCTCTAATGTTATACCTGGATTTCTCCTTTCTCTTGTCCTTAATGGACACTGGTTGTGGAGAAGTTACAGTTAAAATAATTTACAATTCAATTAGCCACTTAAATGTCAAAACCTGAAGATAATCTAGTACTTGGGAATCCAATACCTATTTCAGTTATAGTGTTAGTGGTTTTTTTAGGTTGATGACAAAGACAGTGAAGAGGGCAGACAGGAAAAATTCCATTAGCTGAAAAAGTAAAACATATTAATACTTTCAATCTACAAAATACAATATATCTAGATGTCCCTCCAAAACCTCATACACTCATAGATGGGGCTCTGGAGAGGTTTTTGTATCATGGGGTATAATACTCACCAGAAGATTAGGCAACTGATGAGTTTATAGCCAAATGTGATCTTTACAAAGTGAAGCCTGGTCAAAGGAGGTAGGTCACTGAAGGCGTGGCCTTGAAGGATGTATCTTCCTCCTTCCTCCCTTGATCTCTGTTTGCTTCCTGGTTGCTATCCCATAAGCAAGCCTCCTCTGTGATGCCTCTCTGATATTTCTCTGCCTTGGAGACAGCCTTCTAAGGATTGAAACCTCTATAATCTGTGGGCCAAAATAAACCTTTCCTCCTTTAAGTTGTGGATGTCAGGTATTATGTTCCAGCAATGAAAAGGTAATCAGGACAATGTTTTAATGAGGATGAGCAGAATTTATATGTTTAAATGCTATGGTTATAACAAAAATGTCAATCATACCAAAAACAATAAAATTCAATTCAAATTTGTACCAAGATCACAGATTTAATAAAAGAACCCATGCCATAATTACCAAAAACTGCCTTTTCAGAGCATCTTGCCTTCTGAAGAAATATACAAAATTATTTTTATGAATTTTAAAGTCAGAATGTTAATGTTTTAAGAAATCTCTAAAAAATACATATCAATACAATCACCTTTATGTCATTATGGGGCATGCTATTACCCTAACAATTATAAATAATATCACAGTTTTGGACAATTTGATGTAGAAAACTTTGTTTATATAAATTAAATAGTATAGATGTTAGAGCAAAGACTAAAATGAGTTCTTTAAGTTTTCCTCCAGGACCTTCTTATATGTAACTGTTGACTCTCTGAAGTTTAAGCTATTTCTAGTCTGAATAGCAGAGAAGGCACAATAATCTCAGTCCAGATGGAGTTTAGGAGTACACAATTTGTAAATTTAAGGAAACATAAAAAATTACATAGACTATCTACAAGATAAATCAAATACTCAACATGCCAAAATAAACCTAACTTAGTATCAAGAGTAAATAAATGAAGGAAATACCTTGGAGAGGAAATAGAGAGGAAAGAGCACATTCTCAAAATGTAAAGCACTGTAGAACTAAAGGTCATCTTAATACTAAAATTATAAAATAGGTATTTATTGTATTTATTCTTTCCATTATCTTTACAAAGTGATAAGGTAAAATAGCAAAAGGCAATCACATAGAAGACAACAATGTTGGTTAATGTCAAAGGTGTAATTTGGCTCAGAACAGTCTGATTTAAACAGCATGGCTTCAATGATTATATCTGGCCTGGGATTTCCACGAGTTTATCAAAGCTGACAAGGGCTCCAGGCTCACGAATGAGAGGAATAAGGCTGCAACAAGCAGAATAAGTCAGCTGAAGCCCAAGGTCTGAAATGGCTTCTCTGGAGTGCTTCTCTCTCCAGATGCAAAGGCTGCAGTAAAAGCTGGGACTGAGGAGAGTACAGAACTGAAGAGAACTCCAGATTCTCTGTAACTGATTTACTATATAAAATAAAAGTCTGCGCAGAATAAAACAGATGGTTCCCAATAAGCCAAGGAATATGTAATTTGGAACAAAGCCTCACTGAGGGAGATATCAAATCAACAAAAGTACAATATAATATTTATCTTTAGTCAATAATCACTGAGACACATAGTGCACTGATTGTATTGCTTTTGTCCTTTATGGATATACTCTGTTGTCTGTTCCATTACATTTAATGGCAATTTCCAACCCAAGCTGTTCAGTCTCTTTTTATTCATTCTCACATTTCATATTAACAGATATCCTGCCCAACACTGCAACCAACTTCTCTTCCCATGACACGTTTTGGTATTCACAGTCCTTTATTATCTAATCTTAACCACTGATAACTCTCTGTATCTTTAAAAATGAGAAAAGTGAACACAAAAATTTAGCATAAGCATTGTCGTATTTTACTATGTGTGATATAAATTTTTCCCTTAAAATTCATAATTATACATATACAAGAATATACTTTTTCTACTTTTGCATTAAAAAGGATTGTAAACTAAACAGAAGAAAATTGGAAAGATATTGGAAACTATTAAAAAATCAGTTCTTATCTTACCAAGCAAACAACAATAAATGTTAAATTACAGAATATTTCAGGCCAGGGATTTAGCTCAGTGATTCCGCTGCCTACCTTCCAAGTACAAAGTCCCGAGTTCGATCCCTGGTACCAGAAAAAACTTACAGAATATTCTTCTCTTTTTAAATTTTCAACATTTAAGATTCATTCTGTATTTATAATGCTTTACTCAACACTATCATCAGAATCTTTCCTTTAACATTGGCATAAAGATATTTCAGGTATATTAAAATATATTTATTCAACAATCCCAGATAGTAACTGGGAATAGTAAATATTATATACTGTAAATGTACCACAGTTTATTGAAGTATTACCTTAATATTTCCTATTTTATTACTATATAATGCCTTTATAAATACTTTCCATAGAAATATTATTGTCCTGCAGTTTATTTTATATCCTCATCTTTATTTTTTAAATTCTACATTCTGAAGAGTATAATATGCAGTCTAGAGCTAGATTGCTAGAGCTCAAATATGATTTTAAATCCCTTCTAATTATGTCACTTCATGAAGGTTACCTAAACTGTTTCAGTTTACTCATCTGTAAAATGAAGATGATAGTAATAATATTAATTCATGAATTTTTTTGTTTTGTTCGTGAGCGTGAGCGCGCGCATGTGTGTGGTACTGGGGAGCAAACCTAGGAACTTGGGCATCTTAGGCAAGCTTGTTTCGGAGATATGATTAAGTTGCCCAAGCTGACTTCAAACTTTCCATCTTCCTGCCTCAGGCTCTCAAGTAGCTGGGATAAAAGGTGAGCATCACCACAATTAGCCATTTTTAGGTTTACATGATGGCTAAATGTGTGTGTGTGTATATAGCACTTAAAACAGTACCAGAGTCATACAATAAATACTATGAGAGTATTAGAATTAATGTTTTTGAGTCTTGAAATCACCTAAAACTTGCATTTCAAATAGTTGTATGAATATATATGCTTAGTAATAAATTAGTCCATTCTATTTTCATCAAGGTTCTCATCATTTGCACATGTTTTAATAAACATGTGTATGCACATTTTTGTTTATGAATTCATAGGTAAATATTTATATTTCATTACTGTTTTACAGAAGTCCTTATTATCTGAGGGTAACTGCCACTGGGAGGTACTGGTAGCCTTTGTGATTTAAATACAGGAATTCAGAGCTTTTTCCTTAAAACATGTAAAAATCTATGATAGGTGCATTATTTTAATTTATTACCATTAAACTTTATTGTTAAAATAGTAGCTAGCACTCATGTATAGTTTGTTCCTTTCCATCTCATTTGGTTTTGATGTTTACTTTTAATGCTTCATTACTCAGTACTTTATACTATTCTGAAATTCAGCATTTATTTTTGCTTTTTTGGGTAATTTTATCAAACATATTTTTCAAAAAGTTACTTTAGTGACCTTGCTGACATAAAAATTTCTTTTTTGTTGCTTTGAAAAATGAATGATAATTAGACATAAATATCTATGGTCTTTGTTTTTCAAAGATTTGTAGATTTTGATCCACTGACATCTGGTAGTTAAGAGTTACAAAGTAAAGATCTGACTATGATCTAATTTTGTTTTTCTGTAAGTCAGTACCTCTGTTTCTCTATTCCCTTTGGCTAGATGATTGCTAGCTTGATTTTTGCTTTCAGAATTATAAAATGCTACCAGAATATATCTTAAAATTATAATCTTTCCAATACATTTTCTAACTTTGATGAGTATTCTAAAGTTCTGTTCCTAAATTATTCTACTATATCCTTTGTTTTCCTTCTGCTTTCTTCCTCAAAAAGTTATTATTAGTTGATGGTGGGTTAACCATAATCTATCATCT
>NW_022900951.1:17319655-17346145 GCF_012274545.1 Fukomys damarensis | reverse complement strand
TTTTTTTTTTTTTTTTGCTGTACTGGAGATTGAACTCAGGACTTTGTCTGTGAGGCAGGAGGTGATGCCACTGAGCTAAATCCCTGGCCCTATCATCTACCACTTTTATCTTCTCTTACTTTTTGATTTTTTCTTAATTTACTAAAAACCTGAGTATATTATTAAAGTCTGTTTTGTGTCCCATTGTGTCAAATGTCCTTATAATACAAAATTTCGTTTTATCATAGCTTCACTTCTATTTCTGCGTTGTTTTACAGAACTATTTTCTTAGTTCATTTTGCTCTTAGATTATAGTATGATAATTCTTTATAGTATAAGCTTTTTTATTAATAGAGGCAATGTTTGCTTAGCTCTTTTGAGAACATTAAACAAATGTTCTCAATAAGCCTACTTCATGGGGAAGGATTTTTCTGGTAGTATATTAGAATATTTCTTTTCTTTCCTATTTCTCTTTCTTCATCCTTAACCACTTACCCGTCAATTATTTAAATACAAGATATCAAAAAATTGCACAGTTTTCATTAGTTTTATAAGATAATATAACAGGAAAAATAAAAATGACAATTTTATCAAATTTATTTGATTCAAGAATCAACTGGTTGAAATGACATCTGCTTGGGATAAAATGTAAACCAATGTGCTGCCCAAGTGATGTTTGGTGTAAACTGTTAAGCAGTTAAGTACAGAACTAATTTACAAAAAGACATGACACCTCACAAATTTCCTCAGTTCTTTATCTTAGGTTTCCAGGCATGGAAATGCATTCTGATGTTTGGATTGCTCCGTAGAATGTCTGAGGTATAGCAATTCTTCAGAAACGATAATTTTCCTCTTGACAACTGTCTCCCCTACTCTCTGGACAAAATAAAGATTTAGTCTACTGCATAGTTTAGATTTTTGTGCTCAATTATAAATCTTTTGTAACAACAATATTTTATCTACTATTTGAAATTTGCTGTCAACTCAAGCAAATTTTGATAACACATGTAATTCAAATTACTTCAAAATTTGAAATGCCGCAGGAGACCTATTGATTTTTCTTCCCAAAGCTCCATAAGTTCTTCAAGGAAAACTGGTTTTTATAAATTCTAACCAGTAGATATGTTTTATTTTATTTTTGAAATGGAAGCATGAAAATAAGACATATAATGGTGTGTTTCACTAAACTAGGTAGTTCTTAGGCCCCATGTCATGTTCTTTCAAGTCCATTTTCTCTCAAGCTACTGTCACGCCAGTCTACTTCACTTTAGTTGCACTACCTTTGCTTTCTGCCCTGGAGAACTCTGATGCATTCAGAAACCTGGTATGGTGAGAGATTCACACCCCAAAGAGAAACCTTTGACCAATAGAAGAACTGGTTTAGAGCCAGTACATAAATATTCTCTCTTCACTGTTTGGCAGGGGGGCTAGACAATTCTGAGGCACATTTTTCAGGGCTCCTAAGAAGGTCGTGATGGGATAGAACTCTAGTTCTCTACGGTGGTGTAGAACTCTAAAATCTATATTGATTTCCTCTTCCAGTGTCACTTCTGTGCTGTGGCATCACCAATCAACAAACTACCTTCTTTGAGATTTTCCCAGAGGTTTTATTTTCTAGAAAGAATTCAGGCTCCTATCAAATATATAAACCCATCTTTCAAATGGAGCTATTATAATTGATACTTTGTTTTGCTTATCCAACTATCATAGAAACAAGGAGACTACTCAAATTAACTCACAGTTTATACTAAACAAGTTGTACTAAAACTCAGGCTTTTTATTTTCTGGTGTATATAATGAAGTGTGAAGGAGAAGAAATAAGAAACTCTAATAAAATAAATGTTAATAATAAAAACTATTGGAACAGATTATACAACTCTGTTCACAAGAATCTATCAATTTTCTCCTAGCAACAATGATACACAAAAGATATTAATAGTCATATTAGGAACAAAATCCCCAAAACAGTTAAATCACTTGAAAAATCACTGAGTACAGAACTAGCATTCAGGTACTGTTTTTTAGAGTCAAAGTGATTTCTTCTATACACTAAGAAATATGGAAAGATTACTGCTCTGAAATCTTTGTATTAAAGTATTCTACCATCATCTTCCATGTGGTCCATTGTACTATTTCATGATTTTAAACACTTAATTCTTATTCTGAGAAAATTAACACACATGAAAACATACAATAATCTTCTAGTGGAGGCTGGACTATCTTTGCAAAAAGAGGCCAGTATAATAACATGTAAGTGCAAATGTTTTCTGAGTTGAACTGTCATATAAATGTCATCCACTATCTTCACTATCATGATTAAATTCTCATTTTCTGGAATGCAAAATTGTCCAAGGTAAACATGACATTCACTTCTGTACATCTTCACTCTTAGTTGTGTTGTCACTCATTTCTAATACCTAGGTGCTCAGAATCTGTCATATAAGAAAGAGAAGTGAAGTATTATAGACTAATGATTTGAGTCACTAAGAATTTTAGAAATTAAAAATTATTTAAAAATTAAAAATATTTTAAATGATTTAAAAATTACTTAAAATCTGATATTATGGTTTAAGTAAAATTTAAAACATCATTGCATAATCAAAGAGCTTATTTCCTTAGCATAAATAATTGAAATTATATTTAAGATATTTTGTCCAACAGAAATTCCACTGTACTTTTATCATTTAAGTTTACTTCTGTTCTGTTACATGGTACAATCTAAATTTTCTTAAAAAATAAAATGTGTTAATTTTTGCAACCTCTTACAGATTCTCTTTCCATGAGCTATGTACAATTCCTTTGCTAACATTTCAATATTGATTACAAATATGCATTTATTACCTATAAGTGCTATTTCTCCATATAAAAGATATCAACAAATGTAAAAATATATATGATACATAAAATGAGAAACTTAAGGCAAAGAGAAATCACGGATATATATTGGAGCACAGAATAACATTAATATATAAGAGGAATACCATAAGATGAATTTCCCAACTATTTGTACTTTAAGTTTCTAACTACCAATGCATAAGGAAAAGTACAGCACTTTTTTGATACAAACCACAGAAAAGAGATTACTCCTGAGAAATTTTATAAAGAGAAATCAGTAGCATACACTGACCTCAATAATTGACTTGAAGTAAATACAATGAAAAACCCACAGCACCATGCCAATGTCTAATTCAGCAAATTCATTATTTCAGAAGCAAGTTACTGTCATAGACAATTCAATGCCAATGGATCAGTCACTCAAAGGAAATAAAATGTAAGAAGAGAAGGGTCTTTCATGTTCCTTAGTTATTGAAACAACAGGCACAGTGAGATAGCAAGCCTGAGTTCCATAGGAATTAAGACAGTACCAAACAGATTGGAAGCAACTGCCAGATATCTAAAGGGAATGTACTTTGGTATCAGATCTCTGTTCAAACATTAAAATAGCTTAATATTCAAGGCCAAAGGTCTCACCACTTGCAAAATCAGGATTAAATGAAATACAAATTGCGTATCCCTTACTCATTGTGTTTTTTGTAATAATTCCATCAAACAAATTTAAATACTGCTTTACAAACATATTCTAATACAAAAAGAAAATACTTGGAAGCAGAAGTATTTTGAATTTTGGAATATTTGCTTATACATAATGAGACATCTTATGGACATGACCCATGTCTAAACACAAAATTAATTTATGTTTCATGTATACCTTATATACATAGCCTGAAAGTAAATTTCACATTATATTTTAAATAATTTTCTTCATGAAAAAGTTTGTGAACATTGAAAAAAAAGGTGTCACTATTTCAGCCACTCATGTGGACAATCTGTAGTCATTTGTCATCACCTCCACTCCTAATTCTAAATTTATATGCTACTAATATGTAACAATTTTCTTACACCTATTTTCCCATAAGAATTTAATAATAAAATGATGCACTATTGATACAATGAACTAAATGTGTTCAGAGTAACTATGCAGCATAGTTAAGCATCATTAAAATATTTGCATCAGTTGTTAACCAGCAGCAACAACAAATAGCAATTTCATTTACCACATATGATGCTGTATTTGATTAAAGGTTATTGTAAACTGTACTTTATTATTCTAGGCGAGAAGAAACATCAGAAGAAGTTGAGGACCAGGAAGAAGGTGTTCTAGGGATGAAGAACATTTTGTCAGACAGTCATCTGCCTCATTAACAATAGTTTTTTTTTTTTTGGTACTGAGAATCAAACTCAGGGCTTTGAGCTTCCTAGGCAGGTGCTATACTGCTGAGCTACATCCCTGGCCCAACAATAGGTTTTTGACTTAGAAATTTCTCTTTGATTTTAAACTGTCATGATGTTGTGTTCTATTATAAATGCATACTGCTCTAGTCCTTCAATATGTTCATTGCACATTTTCACCATGTCAGGTACAGGCATTTTTTTGGTAGTATTAACACTTGTTTTCATTGTCGCTATTACCATGATAATCTTGATTCAGAACTATTTTGGCTATTTCAACATCGGTCAATGAATGAATTGGAGGCTCATTTTTAACATTTTGCAGTGGTTTTCTAGTTTTCATTAACTTCTGTGCATCACTTTCCACAAAGAATTTCAGCACTTTATTCTTCTTTCTTCAGGTCATTCCAATACTGTACTTTCCCGGAAGAGGTTTCACATGTACAACGCTTTTCCAGCTTCTTCAACAGCTTAATGTTCTGTGGTACAAATTAACATAAATGCTTCTTTTTCTTTCACTGTTATCCACAGAGGTATGTGCAATTCCTTTTGGCATTTTAAACAATATCCTTATACAGGTATGGAATTTCCACCTGTGGTATCATGGCAGAACTCAGCAAGTTTCAGATTTTATAGCATTTGGATCTTGGATTTTTTGAACAGGGATGTTCAACCTACAATATATTTGTAGAACCTAAACAAATAGAATATATAAACCCTAAATAAATATCAGGTTCTATTCTGCAGATTGAAAGGGGGTGATAGTAATTGCTTTCCTTCCTAGACTACCAAGCAGAAGAATATATTAACTGTATACTCTTCTCAGGCCATACTAATAAATCACCAAGTCCATTACTGCTGCATAATGAGAAGAGGATTACTCAATATTAGTTATGTAGCAGGTAACATAGAAGAACAGTATTACTGCACTGCTGAAACCTTGAATTAGTATTTTCCCCCTATGGATTTAGATGTTTTTTAAATGTTTCCTCTTCAAATTTAAAATATTATTGTATAAATATTCAAACATTTCAGACACATATAACTCATGAACTACATGTATAAAATAGGCAAGAAATACAGATCTTAACCATCTAGTACTGGAGAGCTGCAAAGTGCCATAATTTCACACCAGAAGTGAAAAAGATGCTACGACAGAGTACCATTGACCAAAAAATGGATTTAAACACAAAGCAGCCAGTTGTTCATTGAAAACAAAGGAGATGCCTTTTCACAATATATAATGTACTCATATCCCAGTTCAAATAAAATATCAGCAGTCATTAAATGATTCAATAAATATCACCAAATTACCAATTAGAAGGTTGTTTAATGAGTATAAAATCAAAGGAGAACAAGTGTGATGATCTTATGAAGTATTTTATCCAAATGATAGAGATAAATTGCTCATATCGTAGAATACAATACCTCCCTCTGACATCTTTTTGCCACAGATCAATAGTTAAAAATTTGTATTTTCAAATTATTTTTTCTCAATTGTCTATTAAATTCCAACCATGCTACATATTACAATCTTCAAATATTACATGTTTGTCTATTAGATATAACAGAATCCTATGATAAACATGAAACTAATATACTAGGGTTCTTTTGTATATTTCCTAAAAATGTGCTTAACAGATATGGTCCACAGAATTTTTTATTATTGCTTACTTTTTTATAAGCTGTAGACTTTTATTTAATTACTATTTAAATAAAACAATTCTGTATAGGAGATGAAAATGAATCCAGTTATACATACCACATGAAGAATTTTATTCTCTGTTTCATATACAGTACAGTCCTGAAAAAGAGAAACACATACTTTAGGTTCAAAAAACCAAGCATTCCTTTAAAAATATGTTCTTGATAATTTGAAAAAATCTGTTTACAGTAAACATAGTAATAAGAATGGGAAAAATGTGTAGAGCTATTTACCAGATATTAACAGTAGTTATCTTGGATGGTCAGTTAGTGAAAATATCCTTATTTTTTGCTTAAGTATACTTTCTAATTTTTCCAACTTTAAATTTACATAATAAAGTATATATTAAATGTACATTAAGTACACTTTCGTTGAAAATGTAATTAAAAACTATCAACAATGAAAAGCCCAGGTCTTGACGGATTCACTGCTGAATTCTACAAGAAATGTGGAGATTAACTAATGCCACTACTCCTCAAACTCTTTAATGAAACTGAAAAGAAAGCAATACTCCCAAAGTCATTCCTGGAAGCAAGCATTAATTACCCTGATACCAAAACCAGAGAAGGATCCAAACAAAAGAGAGAACTACAGGACATTCTCCCTAATAAAAAATTCTCAAGAAGACCATTACAAACAGAATGCACCAAATCATCAGTAAGATTATACATCATTACCAGGTAGGTTTCATCCTAGGGATGCAGGGATGATTCAACATACACAAGGGAGGGGAAGGGATTGTAGAAAAAAGAAGAATCAAGCTAATCAAGATATATTATTTACAGGTACAAATTCTCTATGATGTATGTGATCATTGCGTATATCTAAAGTGAACCAATAAAATTAATTTTAAAAAACAAGAAAAAAAAGAAAAAGTAGTACTAAAAATTATTGTAATCATTTATTGTAAACATTTACTGTGACATACTGTTAAAATATCTATTATTTCAAACACTTACAGATTAGAATATTTAAAAACATTAACATAAGTAATTATACCAAGATCTCATACTTTTACATTTTCAACAATTTCAAGTTACTAAGTATATATTACATATTTTAAATTAATACCTCCTATAATAAATACCAAGTTTAAAGTTACCACTTAAATTGGACTCCGTAAAATTAAATTTTAAAAAAGTCATTAGTTTACCTGTAATTGCTTACTATACAATAAGCAGCAATCTAACAAAGTGATTTTTTTTTAGTAACAATGTCTCTGTTGTTTAGTTAAAGAAATTTATAAAATGGGCACGACATACATTAGTAGTGACCCAATAAGACTATTATAAGATTTAAGGTGAAAAAACAGATAAATCGCCCAGCAAAGAGAATGACATATGGAAAGTGATAAATATGCTTTAGCTCTGCATTATGGTTGTTCTACACCACTTTAATCTTTTAAAAATTATATTTACCTCAAAATGCAAAATTAACTATTACTTGGCAAGTTTTGAAAAAAATCTGTATTTTTTTACACTACTGCGATTTAGTGCTCGCTTTGGGAACACATATACTAAAATTGGAATGACAGTCCATTTCATTTCTTTCCCTAAATTTAATTTTAATAAAAATAGCTTTATTTCACGTCTTAATAACAACAACAATAATAATATTCTCCTATAACACCATGTCAGAGGTGAAGTATATATTAACATCAGAGGCATATATTATTTAAACCAAGGGCAGATTTTTATAAGTAAAAATCAGTTCTGAAACACCTCAGAAACTCACAGAAATAATAATTCTTGCCTTTCTGACCATGTTCACGTGCCAAAGGAAAAGTTTGTTACAAATACAGTCACATCTGTGTCTGCATATGCTTATACAAAGGCAACTTAATAATTATGAATTATGCACATAGAGGAGCCAAGGTGAAGATATATTTATTTTTGTGAAGTGCAGTTATACGTACATCTGAATTTGGAAGAGTTTAATATTAAAGAAATTAATTTCAAACACAATTGCATCGGGAATAAACGATTTGGGAAAAGCTGGAAAGGTGCCCAGATTCCCAATGCTGTTTCTACAGCTTGCTTTAGCTGTAGTGGATGCAAGTTTCATTATTTGCCTGCCTTCATGAAATCAAAAGATATAATTAAACATTCTCAGGAGATTTAATTCCTTATTCAACCTTCAAAGGAATTCCCCTCAAGGAAAGAAATAAATATGATCTAAATGTATATCCTACTAAAGTTATAATAATTATACAGGAAGTAACGAGTTCAAGTCAAAATATATTTTACTTGTACATCTCCCGTGTGATATAACAAAAAGAATTATGAAAATAATCTGACACTGTTTCAGTAATCATACTGTTTGTAGATAGTAGTGTTATTGCTCTGCTGAATCTGTTGTGTGTACTCTATAATATGAAACAACAAAAAAAATTATGTGATTATCATCCTATCACTCCTGTCATAGAGCAGTATTTTATTACAGGAAAGGGCAGATACATATGTATTGCCGAAGTAAAGTGAAAACTCTAGACACTATTGATATATTATGTACGTATATACATGCGTATGTACATATTTCTTAGCTCAGCCCACTGAAATGGCATGGGAACAATGACCAACTTGTATTAATGAATGTCCCACAGTTTCTGGTCTTGAAATATAATCTCCCAGGCCTTCTTGGAAAATGGCTGATGCCAGATCTGGAATAGGAAATGTATAAGATGAGCTTGGATTATATTGTGATACAAGAAAGAAGGAAGCTACCAAAGACCACTAGAGTTGTGCCAGTAAGGCTTAGGAGTCAGCATGAAGTCATTAGCACTGGCTAAAAATGGGACAATCTTAACAATGAGTGGAAACATAGCCAATACTGTGAAATATTAACTATATTAATAAATCCAATGCAATATTAAAATTAAAACATATGCATATAACTGAAATATGCTTAATCATACTTTAATGTTACTAAGTGTACTGAAATGGACAATATCTAATAGATATATCATTCCTATTGATTCAGCAAATATTAATCAATTTTGCTAGGGATACAAAGATAAATAAAACATGGCTGCTAACTTAGAGAAATGTAGTTTAAGGAGATAGGCATTCACATAAATACGTGAAAATGAGACAGAAATCTAAGGCTTTATGCAATTTTAAATTTTAAGAAATAGAGAAGCATAAATGCCAAAAAATTATGCAAATATATATGAAAGGCCAATCATGTATATTTTTAAAATATTAAAATTCAAAACAAGTATAATATACAATGCTTTAATTAAATTTCAAATTATATAAAAACTTTTCTCAGCTGAGGCACAGGGACTGAAAAGATAATCCTCCTAGATTTAAGATTATTTAAAAAATGAAGTAATGGTACATATTCCACAATCCTTTTTTGTGTGTACTTTATTTTTTTTTGTTTTTTGAGACAGGGTCTCACTATGTCATTAAGAGTGACCTGGAACTCACTATGTAGGGCAGTCTGGTCTCAAACCCACAGTGATCCTCCTGCCTCAGCCTCCCAAGTGCTGGGATTACAGGCGTGCACCACCACGCCCAGCTCCACAATCTTGATATGACTTCACAAGACAAAGGCTCAGGAGATAAAGTAATTTATGTGAACAAGTGTTTTTACTAGTCTGAAAAACTATCACATATAATTACTGAAATTAAATAATTATTTAAAATAAAGCCAAACAGATATAAAAATTTAAATAATATTTTGTAGGTTTTTAGCACTTTAACATATGAAATTATTAAAGTTTAAATCTGCACTAGACATCTGAGATACCCTTAATTAGTTTTAGTATTAGTGGCACTGGAGGAACAGAAGAATAAGCGACCAATTCTGCCTAAAATGAAACAAAAAGGGTAACTTTCAATTTGGTCTTGAAAACAGTATGTCATTAGTTAGAGAAAAGCAATATACCTACCTTCAAACACAGTTAAACTACTTCAGTAATTTTCATATTTTAGTTCTCTACATAAAGAACATATAACAATAACTTAGAGAGCTGGTTAAAATGTGGAGTCCAGGTTCCATCCCAAAAAATATAGATTTGGTAGATTCAATGTAGAGGCCTCCAAGATGATTTTCATTGATGACATACTGAGAAAAACCTTTTCTAGTTTACACAATTACCATATGATAGAGGAATATCAAATAAAAAATAATCAAACATACAATTCATAAATCAGTAAAAACATTATCTTCTAGGTGACTCTGTTCTCAGTTCCTTAGATCTATGCGCTTAAGGGATAGGAGTATAGCTCAGTGGTAGAGCACTTGCCCAGCAAGCAAAAGGCTCTGGATTAGATACTCAAGAGTGCATGAGTGCATGAGCACACACACGAAAGCAAAGATAGATAAACAACAACAACAAAAAACCCTGTGCTTTTCCTCAGTTTTTTTCTCTGAGTTATTTAATAGTTTATTACTTTAAATAACTGCTTTTACTTGTGTCTCTCCCTTTTAGCAAGATCAGCTTGTTCATTATTGAAAGCTAGAGGCTTTCACAAAGTATAAGGACACAGCATATTAAAAACCAAATAAAAACACCACCAACACTGACAGTGCATATTACACTGCTACTTCACATTAGCAAGAAGAATAGACTAATGATTATATTTTATTTTGTTAAGCAATAATTTTATGGAATTAATTTTACCATGCTAAATATTTAAACAGCCTTAGGTACTTTGGGGGGTTCATTTTATTAATGTTATTTTACTTGCATCAAAATACGATTGTAAAATATTTACTTCTCAAGTGTTAGTTTTATTAACACTTAGGGCCAAATCTTTTTCTAGGAGATCATACCTCAAACTTTAAAAAGAAAATAGCACTGCGTATGAAGAACTCTATATTTTACAAACCATTCTATCCGACATTCTAAGTATTTTTAGGTTAGGACTACATTTAGATTTTTACATTTGGATTTAGAATTATAGTAAACAAATATATATATATATCAGAAGAATTCTCTTTAACAGCTTAAGCTGTTTTCTACTGCGCCTGTAAGATAATATTTTACATTTTTCTGGAACCTCTTCCTTTTTTTTTATTTTTGGTACAGGGGATTGAACTCCAGTCCTTGCGCTTGCAAGGCAGGCCACCGAAACACTGAGCTAAATCCCCGGCCCTAAGGAACCTCTTCCTTATAATGCTTCTATAAATCATATGATGCACATTTAAATGGATCAAAGTCCTAATCACAAAATATTCATAAAATGAGGACTGCTTCTTCAATTTTGATCAATTTTATCCTTACAAAAGTATATGCACAGAAATATCCTCTCACAGATGAACTATACACCCATATGTATCATAACCTGTTATGTTTTCTGTAAAATGATGTAATTTCTATATTGAGCAATTCTATTCCTATATGTTACCACTGATACTCCATATTTGATCAATTTCTAAGCATCTGGGGTCACAATGCTTATAGAAAGTATGTATTTCTGGGCCAGGGATTTAGCTCAGTGGTGCAGCTGCCTGCCACATAAGCGCAAGGTCCTGAGTTTGTTCCTCAGTACAAAAAAAAAAAAGATATTTCATTAACTGTGTATTATAAGAATAGTACATAGGTTATTAATATTAAATACATAACAGAGCTAGTGAAGGGAAATAGTGTATGCTTCTAGCATTACACATCGCTGTATTCTGCCGTGAGTTTTCAACTGTTTCATTTAAAAATACTGGGTAATACTTTACATGATCCACAAACGTATGATAATGGTTTAAACACCTCAACATGTATTAACACTAAACACCTTAATATATTCTATTAGGACGTCTAGCCAGGCATAGTGGCACATGCCTGTAATCCCAGCATTCTAGGAGGCTGAAGGAGGAGGATCACAAGATCATGGCCAGCCTGGGCAATTTAACAACTCAGCAAGACCTTGTCTCAAAATTTAAAAAGGGCACGGGGTGCAGCTCAGTGCAAAGGCCCTGGGTTCAATCCCTAGTACTGAAGAAAACAAAAGGCAAAATATCTTTATATGCTTAAATGATTAATTCAAACAATGAGTGCTATAATCTTTTTCTGTTTTCATCCCCTTTTATTCATTCAGGAACTAACTTAGTACACCAAAATGTTTTCTGGCATCTTCTAAATATAGTGTCAGACAGACACTATAACTATAGGGCAGTGGTCCTGAACCTCTGACATGATTGCTACAGCGTGCTAACTGTTGTCATCAAAAGCTCTAAAAGGTCACTCACTGCTATATGGTAATCAGAGATAAATCTGGTCCTTGGCCACTATTTTTTCATTATTTAGTGGAACAAAATATATACAAATAATAATAAAAGGTAGACAAATGATAAATGATGCCATAAAAAAGAAGATATAGTCTGACACGATGATTACTAAGTAAATACCTAGAAAGATGTTGATATTTTAGTTGGCCTTAAATGTCTTTCATATGTGGAAATCGGGGACACAAGGCCAAAAAATATTTCAGTTTATATGAACACACTAAACAAATCCAAAATCAATAAGGAGTAAAGAGACTAATTTGGCCAAGGTATCATATATGTGAGCAAAGTAAGTGGGAAAGAAAGCAGACAAAAAATATGGGGTTATATTATGCAGAACTACCAGTGCTTATATTACAAGAATTTTGTTATAAAGTGAATACACTTTTAATTTTTCAAACAATTTAATTTTTATTTCAAAGCTCCTTTACCCAGGGTGGCAAAAACTAAACTAAATCAGCTGATAATTTCTCTTGACAGTCCTTGGGGAAGGGTTGAAGGCAGGCTGCCTACTTAACGCTTAGTTTACATTACATGGTAATATGAGTTTTGAGTGAGGAAAGTAGTTGAAATACTCCAGTCAACAACTCCCATAGGTATTCCTTGTTGCTTTCTTCACAGTCCCTTAAGGTACAAGTGTAATTTTCAAACCATGTCTCAAACATGGGGATTTCTACAACAATGTCTACCTTCCTAGACATACTGTGTGTGTGTGTGTGTGTGTGTGTGTGTGTGTGTGTGATATCTCTCCAAAGGACTTTATTCTGATACAAGTATTTGTAGATGTATGAATATGAGAAATGTGTTCAAGTTTATGTTATGAAAATCATAAGAGAAGAAGCAAATTTGGAAGAAAGAAAAATTAGAGTGAGAAAGATCTGTTGGAATACACCCTCAAGGGAAAATGAGAAATGTAACATGGGCTAGAACTGAGATTATGATAATAGAAGTAAGTTGAGGAAAGGTGGATGGAATACAGGCATCCAAAAATAAAAAAAATTAGATGACCGATTTACACATACAGGAGACAATGGAGAGGGAAAAGTTACAAATTATTCTGGGGGTGAAGCTTATGTAAATGGATAAATGGCTCATTAAAAATGGAAAAGAAAAATTTGAGAGATTAAAATAATTACATTTTTTGACATCTGAAATTAGAAATGGCTGAAAGAATGTGCTATATAAAATTATGTAGCAGGCAGTGAAAAACTGAGTTGAAACTGAATTAGAGCCAGATTTTGATTTTACATTGAAATATTTAAGCTACAAGAAAACAAAAATGACAACCTCATTGGGGCCAAATACATGTATGCTGGGAAGATAGCTGAGGATAGAATCTCAGAAAATGTTTATTCAGCAGCAAGACAGAAGAAGAGTTAGTCACAAGACGAGGATTGAATGGAGAAACTGATAATACAAAGACAGGAAAAGAGAGTTTGAGAAAGGAATAAGGATCAGTAGGTTTGACTTTAACTGAGAGACTGAGAAAATTGGCCCAAGAAAAGCTTTAAAAACAAATTTAGTGTAACAACGAAAGTGAAACTTGTTGCAAAGAACAACCATGGGGAAGTTAGATGTATAAATAACAGTAAATTATATAAACTACCCTTCTAAGAAATGCTTCAAGGTAGAAAACAAATATAAAAGTAACTTTGTGAGGAGTCAGATCAAAGTGATAATAGAGACAAATGAAGAGAAAAAGAATTGAGAAGTAGTTTAGATTTATCACAATGTGCTATTTTATAAAAATACCACATAACATATTTAAATAACTCAGTTAATATACATACTAAAATGGAAAGCATATCTAAACAATGCTCTATATAACATGATTCTTGTCATTATCTGGAGAAGAGCAAAAGCAAAATTTATTTTGTAAAATGAAAACAAAATGATCACAAAATTATTAGTACTCCTACCACCATTGATTTGAGAAAGAGGATGTCTATGTATGCAATTTAAAAATGCCAATTATTGTAGGGATTATCATTTCCATTAGGTTTAACAGGATTATGAGTTATAAAGGAAAAGAACAATAAACAAAGAATGGGAAGAGAATGTGGGTATGAATGACCCTAGTGGCCACCTATCCATATTTATCTTTCTATAAAGATACAGGTATACAGAAGGTAAAGACTCACTCATTTAGACAGTTACTTGGCAATACAACTGTGCATGTGTATATTTTTAAATGCCTTGTCCTATATATTACAGCATACTCCTAAGCATTCCATACTCTTTCCCCCCATTTTTATTAGTATAGGTTTACAGTACATAATGATTACATTCCTCACAGGGAGTTGGTACAGATACATAAAATATCTTAATTCTTTTTTTCATCTCCTCCCTTCCTCTCCCCTCATCTCTTGGTTCCCTTCCCTTTTGCAAAAGATGCTTCTACCTATTTTCTATTTTTTGTTTTGTTATTTATTTATATTTTGAGTTTCTCATTGAAGAGAAATCACACAATATTTAAGCTTATGTGTCTGATTTATTTCACTTCTAATTATGGTCTCAAGGTGCATCTATTTACTCACAAATGACTCAAGTTTATCCTTCTTTGTGGCAGAACACTACTCTGTTGTATGTAAGCACCACGTTTTCTTTACCCATTTGTGTGTTGATGGATATATATATGTCAATTCCAAGATTTAGCTCTTATAAATTGTTCTGCTATAAATGTGGGTATGCATGGGTATACATTAGGAAGATTCCTAAAAGGGGAACAGCTAGGTTGAACGGAATTTCTAATTTTAGTTTTCTTATTGCTTCTCAGCCTTTTGGCTAAGATCAAGTGTAATTTTCTGAGGAATCTCCCTAGTAATTTCCATGATAGCTGTACTAGTTTACATTCCTACCGACAATGTAGGAGGATTGATCTTTCCCTACACTTTTGCTAGTATTTATTATTTCATTTCTTTCTTAAAATTAATTTTATTGGTACATTTAATGTATACAATGTAATGACATTCATCATTGGAAATTTGCACCTTTATATAATCCATCTTGGTTCTTATTTTTCCCCATTCCCCTGCCCTCCCTTCAACCCCTCCACCCTTCCCTATCTGAAAGACTTTGTTTCCATTTTCTTTTTCTTATGTTAATTCCATTCCCATTTCTTTCTGCAGCAAAATGTAACCTCAATGTTGATTTAATTTGCCTTCCTCTAATGAGAGATAATCTGATTGTCTAAGGAGTAAGATTAATTTTTTCTAAGGTAGATAGAAATAAATAATAAATTTTCTTCTTCTACTATCTGTAATGCTTCTGGTTTCTACCATGGTTAGTTGTATTCTATACTGTATGACAGACCTAATGAATTCTTTTTCTTCCAGACAACTATAATTAGCAGATAAAAAAAAGCTATGCTTATACCTACCTCACAGAGTTTCCTTCAGCATTACAGTAACAACTCTGCTTATCTATCTACAAATGTCAAGTAATATGGAAATGTTTTATAAATTATAATACATACAAATGCTATTATTATCATCACCCAGACTAGATGAAGGTAGATAAAATTAGATGACTCCTAAGGTTGCTTTCAATTTAACAAAGCCTTTGATTCCATAATTCTGTAGTTGGGTGTCTTCACATCCACAACTGCAATAACTCCACCTACTACATACAATAATATACTCTGTGTCTATGTACATTTATAGATTATTACCTTTGAAATAGATTATCACTGCTATAGTAGTCAATATCGTCAGACATTAGAAAAGGATATTTTAAACATGTCTCTCTCTTACCTAACAACAAAATAGTAGTGAACTATTCTATTTTTGAGATAATATTTTTTCATCCCTGACTTCTTACCAAAGCATTATGCCAAGTCACATGTTATTTTGTTCAGTAATATAGATAAAAATATGCAAAGACTACTTAAAAGATACAATGATAAAATTCAACCAAATAAAAATTTAAAGGGAAGAAGATACAAAGAGTAAAATATATAGCAGGAAAATGGCATAAATGTGCATATAACATAAATTAGTAGCCACAGGCAGCAAAGGCAAGAATAAAAAAGTGAGACAGTATTACCCTAAGGAGTTTCTATACAACAAAAGAAAATAAAAGAATGGAAAGAGAATATCTGCAAGCATTATATCCAATAAAGTATTAATATCTAAAATATGTAAGCAACCTACAACTTAATAGCAAATAAGTAACTCAACTAAAAATGGTTAAAGAACCTGAACAGATACTTATTTTCCAAAGAAGATATACAAATATTTAAATGATATATTGAAATTGCTCGATATTACTAGTTATCGGGGAAATGCAAATCAAAACTAAAATGAGATATGATCACACACCTATTAGAATGCCAATTATGAAAAAATCAGAAGATAGAGTATTGATTAAGATGTAAAGAAAAGGGAACTCTTGTACATTTTTGGTGGGAATATAAATTGGTACAGATATTATGAAAAGTAGTATGAAATTTCATCACAAAATTAAACATAAAAGTACCTCATGATCCAATAATCCCATTTCTGTGTAAATATGCAAAGAAAATAAAATCACTGTCTCAGAGAGATGTATGCACTTTACATTCATTACAACACTATTCACAGCAGTCAAAATATACCAAAAAAAGGACCTAAGTGTCTCACAACAGAAATGTGTAAAAAACTGTGATGGATACAGATACACACACTTACACACTTACAGGAATATTAGTCTTAAAAAAGAAGGAAATCTTGCCAGCTGTGATAACATGATTGAACTTGGAAGATATTATGCTAAATGAAATCAGCCACACACAGAAAGTTAAATATGACACAATCTTACTTATACTTGGAATCTGAGAAACAAAGCTAAACTAATTGTAACAAAATAGAATGATGGTTATAAGAGGTAAGGGGTAAGAGAAAGATATGGTCAAGGGATGCAAACTTTCATTATATGATGACAAACCATTTTGAAGACCTAATGCATAGCACAGTGAATACTGTCAATAATAATGTATTACACAATTGAAATGTACTAAAGGAGTAAGTCATAGCACACACCACACAAATATGACTGTGTGTGGTGATGCATATGTTATTTAGCTTGTTTGTTGTAATCATTTCCGTGTACACATATATCAAAAACAATTATACAATTTTATTTGTCAAGTATACTTCATTAAAGTTGGCAAAATGCATTGGTACCTGTAAAAAGACACATAAGCAGAGTGTCAAGGAAGCAAATAAAACCACCTATGTAAGTAGTCTGAGGAAATGAGACATTTTAATGAAAATGTAGCATGAGCAGAGTCTGAAGAACAAACAGGAGTTATTTAGACAAAAGGTGAGCAAAAGTCATGGCAAGAAAGGAAAAACGATTTAAAGAGCACAGGGGTTAAAGTCAGATGTATGCAGGGAATGAAACATTGTTTGGTTTTACTGAAGTTAGAATTACGAAGCAAAAACAAACTGAAATCTAAGGCTCATGAGGTAGGCTTAAAATTTATATTGTACTCAGAGAAGATCTCTGAAGAGATATAAGCAGAAGAATGCTATAATCAAACATACTTATAATATCAATACCTCTGATGGCAATGTGATTTAATAGGAATAAGGTGGACTGAGGAAGAATTGTGCCAATAAGGTCTGCTACAAAGATTTTTGTATTTGACTTGCTTTCATTGTGACATGATAACTTTCATTATAGAACTGCTTTGGGTATAGTTTCATTTACAATCTGTTGGGTGATGCAAACACTATTACATAAAAATGACTTAGTCTCTATAGTAAATTATAGAAATAAGACTGTAAAAACAAGAGTCACCTAGAATCATTAGGAGAATTTGTCGGTGCTGTTATCTATAAATAAACACTAAGCTGGACTTTGTTTTCAGAGACTCAAGTTTAATATTTAAAAATTTTCCTATCTCACTATTAAAATATTATTGATGACTAAAACTTAAATAATAGCATAAATGAGTATACAATTTGGAGAGACTTCTTCAGTTTACAAAGCTCTGGAAGAAATATGAGACAGAAAACCCCTAAACTAATTGCTGCCTTTTTTCTTTTGAAATATAAAAGTTACCGGCTTACCAGCCAGTCAAAAGATACTGTATATTCTAATTGGAATATTGCTTCATTTTGATTGTCATTAATGGGTATTCAGGCTAGAGATTTTCAATGCTAGAAACAACTGTATTTCCTTATATCAATTAATAAACTGATCCACATGTTCCCAAGTAAAGAGGTCATTTAGAGTCAGAATATCAGGGTGTGACTTATAGTTTTACCTTACTGCCATGTACCTGGGCAAGTCCTTAGGCTGTTTAGGCCTTTTGCCTAACATGTATAACTGAGATGAAAATACTTTCTTCTCAAGTTTATTGTGAGAATCAAATGAACTACTGTATTTAGGGATGCTTGTACATTATGAAATATCATGCAGATAGTTGTCCTTTTAGACATAACAATTTTAAAAATTGAGTTTATTGGTATATTTTAGGTATACAGTACAGTTACACTCATTATTGGGATCTTGTACCTCTACATGACAGGTTTTGGTTCTCATTTTTCCCCCTCGTCCCTGCCCTCCCTTACCCACTCCCCCACTCCCCATTTACAAACATTCTATTTCCATCTTTTCATTTTGTCATATTTTTTCTTTTCCCTTATTACCCTTCCCCTACCCTTCCCACTTTCCCTACACCTTTAGCCCTTTTCTTCCCATTTCACGTCAGTTATCTCATTAGGATCTTATGTACTATTACAGTTTATTCACACCAGAGAAACTATTCAGTATTTACACATGTGTGACTTATTTATTTCACTTAGGAGCATATCCTCAATATGTATCCATTTTCCTATGAATGAATCTAATTTCTCATTCTTTATGGCTGAGTCGTAATCCATTTTATAGAAAAACCACATCTTCTTTATCCATTTTCCAACTGATGGGCAAATGGGCTGTTTCCAAGTTTTAGCTATTACAATCTGTGCCACTATAAACACGGGTGTGCATATATCACTGTGATATGATTCTTTTAATTCTTTTGGAAAGATACCCAGCAGAGCTATGGCTGGGTCAAATGGAACCTCTAGTCCAAGCTCTTTGAGGTATCTCCATATTGATTTCCATACTGGTTGCACCAGTCTGCACTCCCACCAACAATGGAAAAGGGTTCCTTTCTCCCCACAACCCCACCAACATTTGCTATTGGTTGATTTCTTGATAGCAGCCATTCTTTGTGGGGTGAGGTGGAATCTCAGTGTTGTTTTCATCTGCATCTCTCGAATGACCAGTGATGTGGAACATTTTTTCATATATTTACTTGCTGCTTTTACTTCTTTGTCTGAGAAATGTCTGTTCATTTCAGATGCCCATTTTTGAAATGGGTCTTTATATTTGGGGGGGCTGACTGTTTTGAGTTCTTTATATATTCTAGATAATAGTCCTCTGAGGAGCAGCTGGTAAACATCTTTTCCCACATTGTAGGTTGTCTCTTAGTTCTGTTGATGGTTTCTTTTGCAGTGCAGAAGCTTTTTAATAAGATGAGATCCCAGTTATTGATTCTTTCTGTTAGTTCCCATGCTACTGAGGATTTGTTTATAAAATCTTTTCCTATGCCAATGTCTTCAAGAGTTCTGCCTAATTTATCTTCTAGCAAGTTTAGTGTTTCTGTTTTAATATTTAGATCTTTCATCCACTTGGATTTTAATTTAGTGCATGGTGAAAGATAAGGGTTCAGTTTTAATCTTTGGCAGGCTGAAATCCAGTTTTTCAACACCATTTATTAAAGAGGCTGTCTTTCCTCTCTTGAGGATGGTCAGCTCCTTTGTCAAAGATGAGGTAGCTGAGTACATCTGGATTTGTTTTTGTGTCTTCCAATCTGTTCCAATGATCCTCAAGTCTGTTTCTTTGCCAGTACCATGGTGTTTTATCACAGTGGCTTTGTAGTATAGTTTCAAATTGGGAATTGTTATACCCCCTACCATTAGACATAACATTTTTATATCATGTTTTCTCCAAAGTGAAGGCTCACTCTATTACAGAGTGAGTTTAACATAGTAAGGACGTGACCTTTAGTCCCTTTCAGGTCTGATTTGCTCATCTCTAAGTACAAACTTCAAGAAAACAGGGCCTTTGACTAATTATATACTATACCACGCAAAATCAAGATCACAGGTACTTTCTTTCATTAAAGAAATACTTACGGACCAACACCCATTTTCTAGGCACTGTCTTTGTTCTGGCAATATGACAGTAAATGTAACATATAAAACTGTTTATACCCCAATAAAAAAAATTCTTGAAATGAAAAATCATTCTTTAATAAGCACTACAATGGCTGAAGAACTGGTATATACCAGTACATTTCTCAGTAAGAAAAAGAGAAACTTTATTTTATAAAAGGAAATTGATTATCTTATTTTTTGAGAAATAAGGCCATCAAACTACTGTAGTCACTATACACTAGAAAGCCCAATTTTAGGTTTCATTACTTTTATTTTACTTTGTTCACTGTGAATAACATGATAGCAAGGGGAGAGACATACATTCTATATAACATTTAGTATTTGAGACATCTAAAATGTCTTAATCTGGCTCTGGTATTATATTATGGAGAGTTATTTACAGACTTCCCACTGGAAGAGATGTATAAATTGAGGTTGGTAGGATGAGAAGAAGGGAAGATGGAACAAATACTTAGTCAAAATAAATATATGGAAAGGTTTAAGAGAAGACTAAAATTGTTTAAAATTAAAAGCATTCAGTGCTACAGTGGTTAGGGGGTATGAGAAAGAAATGCTGAGAGATGAAATTGAAGAGGGAAGTTGGTTGACTATATTAATGGGTTACCTTGAAAGTTAAGAATATTAGTTAATATCTCAAGGTTAATGGATGATCCATGGAGTTGCAAGCCAGGATTAACACCAGCACTCTATCAAACTTCTGAAATATTTTCATCATCCTATTATAATCCTATATTGTCCCTTGCTGTTTTATTTCTAATTGAAATTGAAAAGTAGAATGCATTATTTATGAATGATACATAGATGTACAGCAGAATACATAAACATGGACGGGCAGGATACAGGTTGTATTAACGCATACCTTCGAGGGAGAAGTTTAAGCAAAAATACAAACAATTTTATTTTTAAAAAAGCTCTGAAGCAAACATGACAAAATCTTTATCTGTGCCAATTCCAATCTGGAACATGTGCACTTATATTATTCTACTTTTTTGGTCATTTTTTAAAAATTATAAATAAAACAGAAAGATATCACTATTCATATTTTCCAGGAGAGTATATGGAGATAGTATTGGGGGGAGTTTTTTTTTTTTTTTGATACCTGGGATTGAACTCAGGACCTTGCGCCTTTCAGGCAGGCTGGGTGCCACTGAGCTAAATCCCTGGCCCCTATTTGGAGATAGTATTGAAGGGGTAAGGCACAAAAATCATTATGTGCATTTCAAAAGAGCAAAAGAAACTATACAGTATACAAACTGAGTATGGTAAAATGGTTGCCTCTTGATGGCTATATATTATTAATTAAACAGGAAAATTAGTTATTACACAAATGCAGCTCTTAAATCTTTTTAAGGCATTGGAATTTGTGAAACAAAAGTCACAGTGATTGAAAAAGCTGAGAACTACTTTCTCTATCCATAGAACAGTCAATTCTTCCATATCTTGCATAATTTAAAAAATTCTACTCTAGTTATCTTCCATGAAATCATCTAAAATGGGTACCCATTTAATTCTAATCATTCTAGTCTTTCACCTATAAAAGACTAATACTTCAATCATTAGATGGGCACATAAAACTAATCTTCTGGCACATGGAGACTTATGAGTGGAGGCAAAAAGGAAGTAGAGTATAGTTTTTTGATGAAATGTGTCTCTAATAACCCCAATTTCTAAATGTCAATGGAGTAAAAATTTCAACATACTAAGATTAGAAAACTCATGTGAGACTGGTTCCTGAAACTTTCATACATGTGTTTGGAGGCTTAAAGAAGCAATTAATTAAATCCCATTATGAAGTAAGTTTGTTCTTCTGGCCTTGAGTCAAGACCCAAATAGTTTTGAATAGCCCTGCAGGTGACCATTAACTACATATCGTATGTATTAGCTAGTCTTAGTCTCTCCTGTTAGACTATCACTAATTTCACAGAAAAAAAACCCTATATTCAACTGCATTCTCTCTTTAATTTATCAAGGTGCTCTTCAAATTCTGCCAGTTAATCTGAACTTATACATTATAAATATTTTATTCCAGTGATTCTCATTTGTCACCTTCCATAATAAATACTGTACATTGCTCTTACAGATGAGGTATAATAATGAAACTTTTAAAGCCATAGTTTTGAAAAAAATTGTAATTGCCAAACTAGTACAGTACATTTAGTTTCTTCATACTTCTGTTTTGTTCAAAAATAGACTGAGTTTCACGTTTTTTAAAAACTTTTAAACATGAGTTTAATTTTCAATTTTAACTTGCAGATCTCAGTAGCTATCTTAAACATATATAATCAAGCCTTTCTCAGCATGAAGATTTGCATCATATAAAAAATAAGAACTCTACATTTATCCAATGAAGCAAATGTCTTTGGAATGAGCAGCCTCCCTAGCTTCCAGATGTTATTGTTATGACCATCTAATATATTCTAAGGTAAAGAAAATCTATAGGGTCTAAGTGGTGGAGACAATTTTTCCCTGGGGAAATACAACTAGAGCAAAATTAAGTACCCCACCCCATCACAAGTGAAATATAAAGTGAATATTAATTCTTTAACTCAAGAGTATCTGCTTGGCTGTCAGAAAAAAAAGGGAAGTTATGGTATATTTGAAACAAATTCCTATCAGTTTAAAAATTAATTAATCCATATATCTTCATCTATTTTTTAAATTTAGATTGTATTTTCCTGGACCATTCTTTTTAGGAACCATGCAATATTTGAAAAAGTGCCATCTATACTCAGGAACTCAATATGTATACAATGATGACGATAAACTATTTATATCTTAAATATAGTATTAAATTGTCCAAACAATAGTATTAGCCTAAACTTTAGGCTTAATGTGGTACATCTCAAAAGAGATTGTACAGAAGAAGTATTCATTAAGGTTTCCTAATAGTAATACTAAATGATTATGAGACAGAATTGTATATACTTGGACAAAATTCAAGCCTTCTTCCCCTACCCAAACTATTTCCCACATTCCATTAGATTACATTTAAAACATCAGGGGCCGGGGATTTAGCTCAGCAGTTCGGTAGCCTGCCTTGCAAGCACAAGGACCTGAGTTCGATCCCCGGTACCACAAAAAAAAAAAAAAAAAAAAAAAAAAAAAAAAAAAAAAAAAAGTCAAGAGACACAGACAGACATACAAATATGTCAAACTGTATAAAGTACTTTTGAGGAGATAAAAGTTCTCAAGCTCAATCTTTACTAATTATTTAATATTTTTAAATTTCTCACATAATTTAATTTCATCTTTTTCATGTCCAAATAAACAATACTACTGTCCTCAAAATGCCAGTAAAATGCAATGCCAGAATTCTTCAGATTTATTGCTGTGACAGACTATACTTTGATTTTCAAACATGCCCTGCATTTTTCATAAGGGAAAAGTAAAATTTCTAGGGACACTGAAGTCATTCATAGGCACATAATTTGGTTTATTTTTGAGCAATAAACTGTGAGCATGTGTAATATATTTCATTTCCATATAAAAGCTTTAAGAAACTCTACATGGCCGGGCGTGGTGGCACACGCCTGTAATCCCAGCACTTGGGAGGCTGAGGCAGGAGGATCGCTGTGAGTTCAAGATCAGCCTGGGCTACATAGTAAATTCCAGGTCAGTCTCAACAACATAGTGAGACCCTATCTCAAAAAAAAAAAAAAATACATGGCTCACCACATTCTCTTTTCTCTCTGCCATGATGACCAGAAAGGTTCTAAAAGAGACTAGCCTTTCACCTTAGCCTTTGAAGTGCAGATGTACAGTAGAGCTATAGATGGATATGTATTGTGATCACTGGACACAAGTGCTGTTAAAAGCCACTAATTTTTCAAGTTGTTACTACAATATAATCTAGTTTACCTTGCTTTTGTTTTGTTTTGCTTGGTACCGGGGATTGAATTCAGGTCCTTGTGCTTGCAAGGCAGGAAACCAAACTGCTGAGCTAAATCCCCAGCCCTAATCTAGTTTACCTTGAATGATAAAATCCTCTACCAAAAACAAAGAAGAAACAAGACAGTCATGCATATGAAGATGTATTCAATGCAGAGGTTAATTCCCAAACTACTTCATAAATTTTCCTGGCTATTTCATATGTACAATTTCACTCCACACACATTGTAATAATTCACAATAAACTTCAGATTACATTCTCCTATCTTCATGTAAATCAAGTCTTTTCCTATCTTGTATTTATAGATATTTTTGTCTCATTTTTTATAACTGATTCTTGCTCACTTTTCCTAATTACTTAATTCTGACCAGTCCTTAAACCTGTCATTGTCAATTATAATTTCAACCCATTATTTCACTTGTATTACAACCTAATTTTATCTGAATTACCTATCTGATGCTGGTGGTCATTCTGATTTAACCTAAAGTAGTGGGTTATTAAAAATTATTTTAACAGTGGTAATATGCCTTAGAAAATCAGTACCTATAACTAATAGCTCTATATGTTATGTGATTTGCATCTCATGTAGCTATGAAAAATCTCTTATATAATCCATTTGTGGCATAATAAAAATGCACAATGTAATCCAGGTATAAAAGAATTCATAATAAATTTTTAAAATATTATTATTTCTTATTTCACTACTTCATGCTCCTGTCAATACCACAACAGATTCTAGCACTGGTTCTTTGCTTCTTATTATAAATGCATAATAACTGTTTCAATTAACATATAGGATGTTTCAAAGAACAAGTCTTATCTTTTTTAGTATGTCCTTACTGCATAGAAGGATTTTTAGTCATATATACCTATTGTTATAAATTCAAAACTTTAACCAGTTGACTTTATTAATGTATAGGCTCTGGCTGGATAGCACCTATAAATAACCAAACTTCATGTTCCACACTTCTTAATCATTTGGCTTGTGATAAAGTCTAGAAAAACTCCATATTTAACAAGCTTCCTCCAAAGAAATCATGGTCCATAAACAACTCTCTGGTAGAGAACTACTAAACTATGAGTATAGCCCAGCAGTTAACAACTTTGGATCCATACAAGTACCATTTGAGGCACTATTTAAAAATATTGATGCCAGTCTCCACCACGGTCTAATTTATTATGTCTTGGATGGGGCCCAGGTACGAGCACGTTTAAAATGTTTTTATTTATTAAAAATGAAGCCACACTCGAGAAGCAAAGAGCAGAAAGTATTACTGACCACCTGAAATGAAATCCTAAACCAGTGGTAGTGAACCTATACAGCAGGCTGTTTGTTATCATTGAAAGCTCTTAATAGGTTCAACATCACTGTATCTAAACAATGTCATTTATGCCACTCTATGCCATTTTCTCTCCCTGAACTTTAATTTACTCACCTATAAAATTTAGATAATGATACTTAATTTATACACTTCACTTAATTGTGAAGAACAAATCTGATAAAGCACTTTGTCAACTTTAAAATAGTAATATTATGGCCTACATATTGAATTTTATATAGCCCCTTTAAAATGAGTTTTAATGGATTAAAGATCTAAATATTAAAACAGAAACATTAAAGTTGCTGGAAGGTAAGTTAGGCAGAACTCTGGAAGACATTGGTATAGGAAAAGACTTTATGAACAAATCCTCAGTAGCACGGGAACTAGCAGATAGAATCAACAACTGGGATCTCATCTTACTAAAAAGCTTCTGTACTTCACAGAAACCATCAGCAGAACTAAGAGACAATCTACAATGTGGGAAAAAATTTTTACCAGCTGTTCCTCAGACAAAGGACTATTATCAAGGATATATAAAGAACTCAAAACAATCAGTCTCCCCAAATATAAAGACCCGATTCAAAAATGGGCATCCGAAATGAACAGACATTTCTCAGACAAAGAAGTAAAAGCAGCAAGAAAATATTTGAAAAAATCTTCCACATCACTGGTCATTCGAGAGATGCAGATGAAAACAACACTGAGATTCCACCTCACCCCACAAAGAATGGCTGCTATCAAGAAATCACACAATAACAAATGTTGGCGGGGTTGTGGGGAGAAAGGAACCCTTCTCCCTTGTTGGTGGGAGTGCAGACTGGTACAAGCACTATGGAAATCAATATGGAGATACCTCAAAGAGCTTGGACTGGAGGTTCCATTTGACCCAGCCATCCCTCTGCTGGGTATCTTTCCAAGAGAACT
>NW_022900951.1:17264289-17319356 GCF_012274545.1 Fukomys damarensis | reverse complement strand
AAAGGAGCTAAAGGAGTAGGGAAGGTGTGATGGGTAGGGAAAGTACAAAAAGGGAAAGGAAAAAAATGTGAGAGAATGAAAAGATGAAAATAAAGTGTTTGTAGATGGGGAGGGGAGGAGGGGGTAAAGGGAGGGCAGAGGTAAGGGGAAAAAATGAGAATCAAGACTTGGCATGTAGAGGTACATGATCCCAACAATGAATGTAACTGTACTGTATCCCTAAAATGTACCAATAAACTCAATAAAATTTAAAAAAATGAGTTTTAAATGTTCTGGGAAATAGGGTTTATCTAGATGATATGGTACAATGGAGGGGCTAAAAAGGAGAATAGAAGAGTACAGGGAAGAAAACATTTCAATTCTAAAAGGCAGCTGTGAATGCTTTTGGGAATTAGAACAGAAGAACATTTATATAAATGGTTTACATGGGAATAAACAAGTTCATTGAGGTATTTTATGGGGTGAGGAGGAGGATGGAAAACAATGAGACATTAAAAAGGAAACTAATAGTTATGATATTTATATTTGCTGAAATGAACTACAGAAGACATTTTAAAAAGCAGTATAAAAACTTTGGCACTGCACTTAAATAGGAACTAGATACACAAGAAAATATAGAACCAGAACCAAAAAGATATCTGATTGAAACATTTGATTTTTCCCTTAGGGTTTCTAAGACTCTCACTCTAATTGGTGTTACATTGTTCAGTGACACTATATTCTATATTCATTTACGGCTCAGATTACTAAATTTAATATGAGATCCAAACTGGACTTTTAAGCCACAAATGCATTATAAATGATACTAAGAAATGAGCATATGATTTGATTTGGGGAGGGTAGAAATAAGACTGGACAATAATGGAGAGGTTTTCAGATGAAAACAACACTGAGATTCCACCTCACCCCACAAAGAATGGCTGCTATCACAAAATCAACCAGTAACAAACGCTGACGGGGTTGTGGGGAGAAAGGAACCCTTCTCCATTGTTGGTGGGAGTGCAGACTGGTGCAACCAGTATGGAAATCAATATGGAGATACCTCAAAGAGCTGGGACTAGAGGTTCCATTTGACCCAGCCATAGCTCTGCTGGGTATCTTTCCAAAAGAACTGAAAGAATCATATCACAGAGATATATGAGCACTTATGTTTATAGCGGCACAGTTTGTAATAGCTAAATCTTGGAAACAGCCCATTTGCCCATCAGCTGGAAGCTGGATAAAGAAGATGTGGTTTTTCTATAAAATGGATTACGACTCAGCCATAAAGAATGAGAAATTGGATTCAGTCATAGGAAAATGGATACATATTGAGGATATACTCCTAAGTGAAATAAATAAGTCACACATGTGTAAATACTGAATAGTTTCTTTGGTGTGAAAAACTATAATAGTACATAAGATCCTAATGAGATAACTGACCATGTGAAATAGGAAGAAATGAGATAAAGGTGTAGGGAAAGTGTGAAGGGTAGGGAAAATGTAGTAAGGGAAAAGAAAAAAATGAGAAAATGAAAAAATGGAAATAAAGTGTTTGTAAATGGAGAGGGGAGGAGGGGGTGAAGGGAGGGCAGGGACAAGCGGAAAAAATGAGAACCAAGACTTATCATGTAAAGGTACAAGATCCCTATAATGAAACTGTACTGTATACCTAAAATGTACCAATAAACCTAATAAAAAATAATGGAGAGGTTTTCTAGCTCCAAACCAAGACTTTGCACTGAGCCTTTAGTCTTCTCCATAGTAATTCCCATCCCTTCACTCCCCAACTCACTAAGGAGACAAGTGCTGTGTATACTGCTTTCTCTTCATTTGTCTCCCTGGAGGTGCAAGGACTAATAGAAGAAACAACAGGAAGAAGCAACCTTGGAGTAAAAAGAACTATTTTTGCCTTTGTAATAATCACAATATACATGGATTTCATTAACTTTGAAAAATTAATGTTTCCTGTTTAATTCTCTTTTACATCTTTGTCAGTATTTCAGTGAGTTACAGTAGTCAAATTAAAATTTCTGTAATAATTTTGGGTGAATTTTTAAGGGCAAATGAATTATTTTATTCTTTTAACAAACATACATTTGTCAGACACTAGAAACAGATACATGAAGCCTTCTCTTGCTTTTGTGAAATCTGTAACAGTAAATCTCTTTAAAAATGAATTAGCATTACTTTGGGCTGGATTCATTTTAAAAAAGAATAATCATAGTACATAACAAAGAGAAGCATACTAAAAAAATCTCTTCTGAAATTTATTACTTAGGAGGGTCGTAATTGACTAATGTATTTTTCTATATGTTTCCTTACAGATAACAAAGGAATAATGGTAAAAGTTCTTTCTTAAGATGTTTATGAGAGAATTATAAAGCCTTTTGAAAAATGAATTGCATGATAAGATAATGACAAAAATACAATAATGCAGGGATAGAAAAGTAATGAAAGTACAAGACACAATAAGAATATTTTGAGAACATGATAAGGTGCAATTATAAAAATAAGCAAGTAAAAACTGTATAACCTAGCAATTACACACTTAAATATATACTTAAATGTAAGTATATACCCAAATGACCATGGTCAGAAGAATAATCATATTTGGGTATAATGCAATTCTGTTTGAAGTGAAAACTAACAGGCTATACCTACAGCATAAAACCCAACGAACTTAGACATAAGTGAAAAAAGTAAGATGCAGATTGATAACACATTTATGAACCTCAAAGGCAAGCATAATTAAATGATATATTTAGAGACGTATATGAAATTATTTTAAGAAGAATGAAAGGATAAACACACTGAGAAAAGCCAGGCTGATGATATTCAGGAGTTCAATTGTAACAAAAACAATACTGGTAATGTTCTAATTATTAAATCAGAAGACAGATTCATACGTATTTATTATACTGTAGGAGTTCAATTGTAACAAAAACAATACTGGTAATGTTCTAATTATTAAATCACAAGACAGATTCATACGTATTTATTATACTGTATCTATGTATCTGACTATACACACATATGCATTCTTTGGTATGTATAAAATATTACTTAAAATGTAAAGTGCAATATAGTGAAGAAGGGAGATGTCTGAGAAATAGTACCATATTATTTATTATCTAAAATAAGTTGACCGATATAACACTCATCTATTTTCCTGTTATTATCAATGGTAATGCCTTCTATATTTTTAAGTGTTTTGGCAGGGTGATTCAGATGACATGAATATAGTCTAGGTTTATAAAACTACCCTCTGAAAATAACGTATTTCAGCATTTATTTTTATATAGCACACATCAAATCTTTAAGTTTTTGCTTTCAGCCAGGAGAGTGTAAAAAAGATGGAAGAGTACTGCACCCCAATATTCAAAATCATTCTCTGCTAAAGTCTTAGCATGACATGATTGAATAACTCATATATTTTGAACCTTCAGAAAATATGAACCTGTGAATCAATCAATAAATAATATGAATGAAGATTTCGTACAATGTATGTTTTTTCTGATTATAACCTTCTTGTTAAACATAGGCCTTTGAGAAGATACAGGTAAACATACATAACATATCTTATCTACCTCTTGATCCACTATATTAAAATTATATAGAAAATTTAAAAATCTGGAAGTATTGCTCCTCCCTGTTTAAAACATTTGAAAGAAACAAACTATAACTAAACTACAAGCAGTTAAATACAAAGTGAAAAAACAGAATTGACTTTCATATTGCCTTCAGCGAGTATGCTAAGAAATATAATTCTTATTGTTTAAAAATTTTATATAAGATTTGTCCTAGTTTTTTATCTGAAATGCCCCATTTTAAATCCCAAGAGTTCCAATTCAATTTTCAGGTCACCCAGAATGTCTGATTCAGGAAATCTTAAACACTAACCTGAATGCACAGTAAAAGTAGTATTTGGAGTTCTGTTTGAGATAACTACAAGATTATCCTGGCTGGGTTTTTCATATGCTTTCAGGCTTAAAATATGAAGCAAAGAATGTATATCCCTGCCTTTTTCAACACAATTATGTTATTACTTTAAATTTTTACAAGTATTTAATGACTGCTTGATGTTAATGTATCATTTAAAACACATTCTGCATGACTGTCATACAACAGCCTTTCACCTTTACATGCTTTGAGTTTTCCATATTTGTGTATGTGGGTAGGGATAGCAAGTTCACAGGCGATCAAAATTAATTTCTGTATTACATATGAATGTGGATGCTTCACAATATATTTCAGAATATTAATATACAATAATCAATTTGCGTTAAAACAAAGAACATCCTAATGTAAACCAAAACTTTTTTTTAAAAAATCACCCATTTTAGAAATAGATCTTTTCTATTGTCATACAATATCAAAAGAAGCAAAGGATCATTCCTTTAAAATTTTTGTAGAGCAAGAATATAGATGAATTTGGTATTTTAGAAAACCAGCAAACATCAAATGGAGAAAAAACTCTGTACATTTTTAAAATAGTTTTATTTACTTTTTCTCTAATCAAGTTATTCCTCATGCATTTTATAAATACTGTTTTCTTCTTAGTCTTTCACTTCGTATTTTTGAACCACTTGTAACTACATCTAATTTAATTCTCACAATAACTTTGAGGAAAATGTTATTATTTCTGTTTATAGATAGAGCAAGCAGTGACATGGCTTGTCCAACGTGAAATGATCATGAAGAAACAGGGATAAGTCTCAAGTCTCCCAAGATGCATACTCTCCATCCTGTTCTAAATAGTCTCCATCCTTGTTTCAAATAGTCTAAGCTTCACCAAAGCTTTAACTTTCAAACTGACACTTCTTGTGCTCATTTCTCAACTAGTGACAATCTAATTCATCATTTTTCTGTCTGAAGAGAATATAAAAATGGTACAGTAGAATAATTTTAGGTTATGCTGATACCCATTAAGACAGGCATCATAGCAATTATTTCTGTGCTGACAAGAAGTGCGTGGGTACCTGTCTCTCTTTTCTGATTCAGTTGCTGACAGTGCTTTAAATGAAGCTTCAGTTCTTTGTGAGAATTCTTCCCATTTAAGATTTTAAAATCAGTTTTTCTTTTTTCTCAAGTGTTTTCATAACCAGTTTTATGAGGGGAGAAAAGTGCTAGGCAAAAACTCTTTTTAGAAGAACTTCAACTACCTTTTTTCTTCCACTTTCCCTCCCTCCCCTCTCCCCACTCTTCCCATTCTCTTGATTTCATTCTCACCTGAGAAAGATCTATCTCCCTCTTTCCTATTTAATATCTTTTATTTTACTGTTTATAATTCAATTTTCTCATATTAAAAGAAACCATGCAATATTTAAGATGTGTGTCTGATTTATTTCACTTAACGGTACGGTCTCGAGATAGATGAGAAAGGAATTAAGATTTGTTATGTATATGTATCAACTCCATACAGAACTATAAATATTATGTACTGCAAACTTGTACTAATATAAAAATATAAAAACTTCAAATATCATGATCTGAACACACCACACTTGGAAAAGTAAATTATTATAGACGAAATAACTTTATTTAAATGTAGGTTTTTTAAAAGAAATTGACTTTATTTTTCTAATTTAGCATTATTTTAAATATAAGTGACCAATATCTACGAACACTTTCCACTTACTCCATAGTGCCACCACTTTATATTAAGAAAGAAAAAGAAGTCTTTTGTAACCATTTATTTTTAGATATTGATCATCTCACTTTGCTGCAAAGGGAATAAAAATAATTAAAGTTGAGCAAAAAATAATTTGAAGCACAGAATATTTCAAAGCATAACTATCACAACTGTTCAGATGAGATTTCTTGAAAGCTTGGTAATAAATACATGCCCTAGATACGTTTTTTAAATAGCAAAACTTAAACCTATTACTGCTTTATAATAAGTTTCCTAAAATCAATGTCGAGCCAAATAGTGCAGCTATTTAAAGGTCCTGTTGAAAACATAAACACTTATCTGATGGCATATGAGAATGGGATATATTTTCTATAAAGTTGTCAGTACCAAAAATTCTGGAAACAATAAAAAATTGAATCATTTATTAATTAGATGTTATGATCTCAAAATTGTAGAATGTGTGGGTTGGTCACATCTGACACAAACTGCACTTCCATCATCGCATATATCTCTACAGAAGAACTTAATTCACTGATAATTATTCATCTGTTCTTTTGAATACAACAGTTAGAAGTTAGTGACAAAGACATGTTCTGCAATCTGTGAGTTCTAAATTGAACTCTGCATTTATTATTTCTATATGTAAAAATTGAACAAAAGCCTAGCTTTTTTCAAGATTACTTTATTTTGGCAAAAACGTGAGGTATGTATGAGTTAGGTAACAACAAATCATCTGACATTCTCCTTCACGATTTCTAAAAAAAGCTTACTGTGGTTGCCATTTAAAGTTCCAGCCTTAATTTATACAGTAAAAAAGTGTTGGCCCACTACTGAAAAGTAAACCTTAAACTGATCATCTAATTCCAGATGTTTAGGGCACATAAAAAATAAAAATCGTCTATGTCATAAACATATATACCTGAAGTTATTTTCAAAGTTGACATACTGATTGTTTTCTCATAGAAATAACAGTAAGTTTTTCAAGTAATGAACTTTTAATTCTCCCATTTAATTCCACAATATCTCAATTGTCATAAGTCTGATGTATAAATGAAAAACCTTAAATAAAACTAATATGGTTATCACAGATTTTATCATATAACACTAAGTATTAATACTTATTGTGCTATAATTACTGTATCTATATAGATTGCCTCTGAACACATAGCCAACATTAAGATGTTTGGGATGATTATAGTATAAAAACTATATAATAACCTTGCTTTATATCAGAGAATTTCTCTAATATTAAAAGAGTGCCACCTAATAATTTGTATTCACATCCCAAATCTTTGGTCAAGTTTAATGCCTTTAAATTAAATAAAGCTTAAAAAAAGATTTTCAAAGACATGCTACTGACAATTTGGAACAAGAAAAATTATCCATAAATTTATTATTGCTTTTACCTCTGTGCTCTACAACCATATATGAGAATCAGAGCCAATTTGAAAACTACTAAACAAGTTCCTGAGTGCTACTCATAAAACATTTTAAGTAGGTACCAAGAATGTGAATTTCTAATAAGTTTCCATGTGATGACAATGTTACTCTTCACATTGAACTTTCTTTGCCCTAGAACATAGGTCAGTAAACTGTGTCTCACGGACAAAATTTGGCCTGCTGCCTATTTTTATAACTCAAATTTCATTGAAGCATACATTCATTCATTTAGCCCTCTTTATACTTTTATGCTATAAGAGAGGTGAGTTGGAACAGATACTATATATACAGCCTACAAAACATTAAGTATTTACTGTAAAGTATTAATTTACAGAATGTATTTGCTAACTCTCACTCTGAAACGCTACTCTTCTCACTGCAGAACAGTTGAGATCTTTGAAATTCAGAAAAGAAATTTATTCATATAAAATATGAAATAACTAAACTGTTAGAATACTTCAAAGCTAATAAAATATTCACCATCTTCATAAATGGTCTGTCTTAAATGTTCTTAGTCATAAGAACAATGAGTTGCAAAGATGTAATTCTGATGAATGATGCGTTTCACATCTAAGTCATAAAAGTACTCTCCAGATTATAATGAGAAAAAAATTTGAAAATTTGTCATTTCAGATGCATGGTGTAAACATTCCAACAAAAATATACTGAAGGAATTAATTTTATTATTAATAAAATTTCTTATTTCTTTGAGAAAATATAGGCAATGTAAGGACTTACAATTATCCCAGGTAATGAAGGACAGAGAATGGAAGAATAAATAAACTAAATTACCAATTTCCCTAATTCATCTAATAATTGCCACATCATTATATGTTATCTTCTGCTATCTTTTTTGTTTTGTTTTGTTTTTAGGCACCGGGCTTCGAACTTGGGCTCTTGCACTTGCAAGGCAGGCAGCAGAACCAGTGAGCCAAATCTCCGGCCTCATGCTATCCCCATTTTTGAATCATTGGATAATAATACCCTAAGGAATAAGCAGAACTAATAGGTTGACATCAGACTTACATGGAGTAATGGCAGCAGGCTTCAAGATCTTTCAGATATATTATGTTATTATACTTCAATAAAAATTTTCAGCATATCTACTAGCCGATTCATCTCAGTGTCTACCATTTCTTCATGTCTTACACCAGATTTGATCCCAGCATTTATATTAAGTGCCAGACCCCTAAACACATTTGATATTGGGGTCCCCAGTTGAGAAGGTATTCAAAGTAAGAATATCAGTTCAGTTAATTAGATCATTCCTGAACCAGAGGCCTGCCCCATAGCATTGGTGAGTGTGCACACATCTGGGGGAACAGTGGTGTGGTCTGGACCAGTGTGGCTGCAGGCAGATCCTAGCCAAGGATTCACCCCACCCCAGACGCTTGAGCACACCTGCCCAGCCAAGGGCCTGCATGGAAAAGAGCTGCACAGGCATACAAGCTTCAGTCAGAGGCCACCCTCATAGCATCAGAGTGCGTGCAGATCCTTGGGAACAGCTGTGTGGTCAAGACCAGCTGGGCTGCAGGCAGATCATAGCCACGCATCTGTCCCAACCCCAGAGGCTCTGGCACACCCGCCCAGCCAAGGGCCCACCTGGAAGAGATGCACAGGCGCACAAGGTTCAGTCAGAGGCTCATCCCATACTCTCTCCAGTGGAGACCCCAGTCAGAAGCCTACTCAGACAACAGGAATTGGGGAGCACAGCCCCCAGACAAAGGCCCTCTTAGACAAAAGGTATATAGAGAATCCAGCAAGAGGCACACCTAGATATAATCTCAAGTGTGCTCAGGCCCCAGCCAGAAGCCTGCCCAGACAACAAGTGAGCTCAGTGATCCAAACGGTTACCATTCTGAACCCAGGAAATGGTGTACTTGTGATCAACAGAGATAAGGCCTCTTGATGGCTTGCTGATAATTGAAGACAAGTGGGTGAGCAAAAAGTTTCCTAAACAAAGGCACAGCAGGATGCATCTGTTGAAATGAGAAGACATGGAAACAAGTCCCAAAACCAGACTTCCAGATAACCTAAGGCAACCCCAAAGGGAAACAAGATGGAAGAATCTGATACTCAACCACTTGGACTCCCTGAACTGGCAACAAAAGAGGATCTGGAAAAAATGAAATCAGAAATAGTATCTCAGATAGCAGCAGAGATTGTGCCCATAGTACAAGACAGAATTAATAAATCTAGAGCAGACACAGACAAAAACGTAGAGGATCTTAGGAACATGATAGAATCCCACCACAGGAAACAAATGAAATCCATAAAACAGATGCAAACAGATTTCTAGAAGATTAAAAACCCAGATTGATGTACCCTGCAAAACTATCTTTCAAAATTGATAGAGAAATAAGATACTTTCATGACAAAGAGCACCTTATGAACTTCATGAATACCAAACTATCACTCCAAAAAATTTTAAACAACATCCTAGGAAAAGACAGTGAGCATCACAACCTCAGGAAGTCCAGCAGAATGAATCATCAGGCATGACAAGAAATTAAACTCAAAGGGGGAGAATCCAACAAAAAGAAAAAATCATGACAAGGATAAGTCAATACATATCAGTTATAAGCATAACATTAATGGTCTCAATTCACCAGTCAAAAGAAACAGACTGGCAGATTGGGTCAAGAGGTAAGATCTAACAATATGCTGCATACAAGAAACATACTTAATTCAAAAAGAATCTCACAGACTGAAAGGTAAAGGACGGAAAACAATACTCCATGTGACAGGAACCCGAAAAAAAGCAGGAGTAGCTATCCTCTTTGCAGATCAAGCGGATTTCAAACCCTCGTAAAGGGAACAATCCAAGAGGAAGAGATGACAATCGTAAATGTATATGTACCAAACACTAGTGTGCCTAACTCCATAAAAGAAATACTAATGGACATGAAAAATCAAATAAGCACTGATATAATAGTAATGGGGGATCTCATACACAGTCACAGATAGATCAACTAGACAGAAAATAAATAACAAAATACAACTCAAACTCCTGAACAAATGAATTTAACATGTTTACAGAGTGTTCCACCCCACAAAATCAAAATACACAGTCTTTTCAGCTGCACGAGTCGTTCTCCAAAATAGACTTACATACTTGCTCAGAGAACATGGAAAGGAACTGAAGTGGAAAGGAACTGAAGCGATTCCCTATATATTATCAGACCACAGTGTGATGAAATTGGAGATCAACAGCAAAAGAAACCAAAAGAATTTTATAAACACATGGAAATTGAACAACACACTTCTGAATAACCAATGAGTCACAGAGGAAATTAAAAAAGAAATCAGACAGTTCCTACAATTAAATGACAATGACAATACAATGTATCGGAATCTGTGGGACACAATGAAAGCAGTCTTATGAGGGAAATTATTAGCAGTGAATACTCATATTAGGAAAACAGAATGAGTGCAATTAAACAACCTGATGTGAACCACAAGCTTCTAGAAAAAGAGCAAGACAAACCCAAAACCCATACAAGGGAGGAGATTATAAAGATCAGAGCAGAAATCAATGCAATGAAGACTAAGAGAACAATACAAAAAAATATGTGAAACGAGAGCTGGTTCTTCAAAAGAATAAACAAAATTGACAAACCCTTAGCCAACCTTATAAAAAAACAAGAAAGGAAAAGGCCCAAATCCATGCAATTAGGAATGAAAAGGGTGAAATTACAATGGACACAGAAATCCATAGGATCATCAATACCTACTTTGAGAACTTTTAAGCCAATAAGATAAAAATACAGAAGAAATGGACAGATTCCTAGATTCATATGAATTAACAAAGTTGACCGAAGATGACCTAAAAATTCTAAACAGCCCAATATCAATCAATGAAATTGAAAATTTAATTAAAAACTTACCAACTAAGAAAAGCTCAGGCCCTGATGGCTTCACTGCTGAATTCTACAAGACATTTAGAGAGGAACTACTGCCACTACTGTTTAAACTTCAATGAAATTGAAAGGGAAGCAATAATCCCAAATTCATTCCTGGAAGCAAGCATCACCTCAATCACCAAAGCAGAGAAAGACCTAACCAAAAAAGAGAACTATAGGCCAATCTCACTAATGAATGTAGATGCAAAAATCCTTAATAAGATACTGGAAACAGTCTATATAGGGTCATGAAGAAGATCATACACCTTGAATAAGAGGGATTCATTCCAGGGATGCAGGGATGGTTCAACATATGCAAATCAATAAACATAATACACAATATTAATAGAGCTAAGGACAAAAACCATATGATCATCTCAACAGATGCAGAAAAAGCATCTGACAAAATACAACACGCATTCATGATAAAAACCCCACAGAAAGCTGGGACAGTCTCTACCTCAATGTGATAAAAGCCATCTATGAAAAAGCAACAGCTAATATCATACTAAATGGTCAAAAACTGAAATCTTCAAATCAACACTAAAATCAGAAACAAGACAAGGATGTCCACTGTCACCACTCTTGTTCAATATAATTTTGGAAATATTAGGTACAGAAATTAGACAAGAGAAAGAAATAAAAGGAATAGATAGGAAAGGAAGTAAAATTGTCATTATTTGCAGACATGATACTCTATAAGAAGACTCCACAAACACCACCAAAAGTCTTCTAGAATAAACAAATTCAGCAAAGGAGCTGGATACAAGGTCAATACAAAATAAATCAATAGCATTTCTGTAAACGGAAAACAGGCTCACTGAAAGAAATGGGGCAATTAACTCCTTTCACAATAGCATCAAAACACTGAAATACCTAGGAATCAACTGAACAACAACAACAACAACAAAAATCAAAGACCTCTACTCTGAAAGCTATAGCACTCTGAAAACAGAGATTGAAGAGGTTATCAGAAAATGGAAAGACATCCCTTGCTCCTAGTTAGGAAGAATCAACATAGCAAAAATAGCCATACTTCCAAAATTGCTATATAGATTTAATGCAATCCCACTTGAAATCCCAGCGGCGTACTTTATAGACCTTGAGAAAACAATCCAAAAATTCATTTGAACCCTGCTCCACTGCTGGTGGGAGTGTAGACTGGTACAACCACTGTGGAAATCAGTATGGAGATACCTCAAAGATGTAGGATTAGAAGTCCCATTTGACCCATCTATTCCCCTGTTGGGTATCTTCCCCAAAGAATTAAAAGTATCATACCACAGTGACATATGTGCACCCATGTTCATAGCAGCATAATTTGTAATAGTTAAACTTGGAAGCAGCACAACTGCCCATCAAGAGGAGACTGAATAGAGGAAATGTTTTTTTTTTAAATAAAATGGAATACTACTCAGCCATAAAAAAGAGAAATTAGAGACTTTTATAGCTAAATGGATGCACATTGAGGTGGTACTCGTAAGTGAAAGAAACAGTATGCACATATGTAAATACCAAGTAGTTTCTCTAGTGTGAGAAACTGAAACTGTCAATAAGGACTAAAAGGTATAAAAGATAATGTGAAATAGGAAGAAAAGGGACAAAGAGGAAGGGGAAATGAGAGGGGTAGGGGAGAGGAAAGAAGGGAATGGAATTATTATGAGAAAATGAAAATAAAATGGAAACATAGTCTTGTAGATAAGGAGAGAAAGAGGGGTTGAAGGGACGGCAGGGGGATGGGGAAAATATAAGAACCAAGACTGATTATGTAAAGGTACAAATTTCCAACAATGAATGTCATTATATTGTATACCCTAAATGTACCAACAAAATTAATTTTTAAAAAATTAGATCATTCCTAAAAGCTATTATGCATATTTGTTCATGTAAACAAACATAAGTGAAACTAATAGCCTTAGAGCAAAAATCTGAGATTGTTATCTGAAAGGGGTAATTTAGTTTTGTGAAACACAATATAGTTTAGTCATCCCCACTGAAAGTGTCAGAGTAATAGTCATTATGATCATATTACAATGATTTCTTGAAGTTTTTGTGTTTTTTTTTTTTTTTTTTTTGGTACCGGGGATTGAACTCAGGTCCTTGCGCTTGCAAGGCAGGTCACTGAACCGCTGAGCTAAATCCCGGGCCCTTGTGTTCCTTTTATATCTTCTGGTAAATAAAACCATAGTTTATTGATCCATATGCATAGTCTTCCAACAAATAATTACATATTTAGTCTCTTTAGGACACTGTTTTTGAATCAGAAACTTCCAAACTAGTATCTTATAAACTTGGTAAAAATGATACTTCTCCTTGTGAAAATGAAATTATTAGCAAATTAAACAAAGGAACAATTTGTAAGCTAATACCTGTTGTACGATTGTTGTTAATTCCAAGCAGAGCTGTATAACATTATTCCTTGTAACTGAATAGTCCGTCACAGCAGCAAATGGTGACCTACAAAGGGAAAATTATAATAATAAGTGACATCTTTTGAAGAATATTAAAATACAATAGCATAATATAGGATTTTGAATATTATGAAATAAATTATCCTAAAGCTTATATATGGATAAAAATGACATTTGGGACTTAAAAATTGGGAGAAATTTTGACAAGTTTTAAATTCTAGAAGCATAATATTTGATTTTTCATATTTAGAAGTACTTCCACCTTTCAATGCTTCTTCATTATATCTAAAAAAACAAAAATGCTATAGGCAAAACAATATTTTAGTTTATGGAAGCTAAGAATTTACAAAGTCTAATTGAAATAGCCACAATTAAGAGCTAGAAATAAGAGTTAATACTGAAGGCTTACTCTCTGCCAGTTACTGTTAAAATGCCATAAGAAATAACATAATCTTCACAACTACTACGAAACAGCACTCTTATCATTTTACAGATTAAAAAATAAAGGTAGAAAGAGTTAAGTAACTTAGCTAAGGTTATACATTTATAAAGTGGTAAAGATAATGTTCAAACTCAGGAAGTCTGACTTTAGTCTCACATTCTCATACAGTTAAATACTAACATATAAGCCAGGCATGGTGTAGCATTTCTGTAATTCCAGTACTTGGGAGGCTGAGGCAGGAGGATTGCTGCCAATCTGGGCTACAAAGTTAGTTCAAGGCTAGTGTTAACTACATAGCAAGACTGTGTTACAAAAACAAACAAACAAACAAACAAAAACCCACAAAAAACAAAAATCTAACATATACTTACTGCCTCTATGTATTTACAAAGGTCATTTTATTTTGTGGGAACAAAGCTTATATGATTGGTAAGGTAGGGCTAATTTAAGGAAAAGAAAACAAATCACAGAAAAGAATGTATCAAGTTGAATATTTATCAAATTACTGGAAACTTGATGCTTTATATCCCTTTTGTCAACTCACTAGAAACATTTAGGGCTGCTTTCTGGTCACAAACTGAATTAGACCACTTTTTCTAAAACCCTACAACTTACCTTCAAATCAAAAGAAGGTCTATATAAGAGAAGCCCTTATTAGTTATATTTTTCTAAGCATATTTTTCAATGATGTATTTATAATTTTAACCATTCTAACAGCTATGTTGTAGCATGTCATCATTTTATTTTGGATTTCCCTAGCAATTATCTATATTTATGTAATACTTAATCTATATCTAACAGTATCCATATTTTAATAGCTAACTCATAGTTAATGATGTTTTTCATCTTTTGTGTACAATTTTGCTATTCATACATGCTTTGCTGTGTTGCTATCTTATATAGTCTTTGGTGAAATATCTGTTCAAGTCTTTTGCTCATTTTCTATTGGGATTACTGATATTCGCACTGTTATATTTACAACAATTCTTAATTCTTAATATTTTTATGCAAGTTGTTTGATAAACGGTGATTTTTAAGTATTTCTTTTCAATCTATGTATTATCTTTTTACCCGCTCATAGGATCTTTAACAGGAAAATTAATAGTCTTTAACTAAAAAAAAAATCTTCCTGTGATCCTAGGTCACGCTTTTTCTAAAAGTTTATAATTTTTTACACATTTAGATGGATTTTAACTCAATTTTTCTTTAAGATGAGGTTTGAATTGAGGTTTACCTTTCTCATTATGCTTGTCCAAATATTTCAACATCATTTGTTGAATACTACTATTCTCCACTGAATTGCCTTGCAATTAAGTGTCAGTTAACCACACTTATAAATGTATATAGTTCTGGATTCTGTATCTATCCTGCCACTAATCCTACAGTTTTAATTACAGACATTTTATAATATGACTTAAAATGGATATTTTCTTTAAAAATAAATGTACAAAGCATTAATTTTTCCCAAAGCAGAATAATTATTTTAGTTTTTCAAAAAGAATTTTAGAATCAAATTGTAAGTACCTATAAAAAATCTTGCTAAAATTTCTATTTAAGTTTCCTACAAATAAATTGAATTTAATACACGTTACTAATGTGTGTCTTTCATTTCATGAACACAGTATACCTCTTGGTTTTTTTACCTTTTAAAATTTCATACGTAAGTGTTCTGTAGTATTTTTATATCAAGCTTGCGGAAATTGCTAAATTTATGCATAGATATCTCATGAATTTGATCAACTATAAATTGTGCTGTGTTTTAAAATTTAGTTTGTAAATATTCATTGCCAGTATATAGGAATTGGATTGTTTTGTATGTGGGCTTCTGAATCATACTACTTTGCTAAACTCACTCTGACTTCCAATATGATATTGAACAATAGGGGAGAAAGTAAATAGCCCTGCATTTGGTCAAAAGCATTCAGTCTTTTACAATACAGTATAAGGCAGTAGTGGCAAACTTATGGTGTGCAGGCTGTTTGTATCATTGAAAACTCTAAAAGGTTCACCATCACTGGAATGAAGTTAACCATACGTTTTTACATATGCTTTTTTTTATCAAGTTTAAGTAATTCACTGATGTGCTGATAATTTTTGCCCTCCACAAATGGGTATAGTATTAAATGTGTTCATAAATCATATGACTTTATCTTTTAGCGCATGAGTGTTGTATATATTAATTTCTTTCAATTTGTTTGAAGCATTTTATACACATAGAATAAATACCATTTAATCCTACTGTATAATTCTATGTATATATGTTCGACTTGGTTAGATAATTTGTTGAAGATTTTAAATCTAACTTCATGAGAAATATTAGTTTGCTGTTGTTGTTCTTTACACTGTCTTTGATGGGTTTTTGTATCAGCATAATGACTGTCTAATAAATGACTTGGGAAATGTTCTCTATCTTCTGGAGTTGTATAGAATTGGTATAAATAGATAATATGCACCACAGCAGTCATCTGGGCCTTGAGTTTTTCTTTTCCCCACTCCAATGAGTTTCTAAGTTATAGTAGATTCCCCCTTTTCTACAGTTTTGCTTTCTGTAGTTTTACTTATCCAGAAATACAGTAAAAAAATTCCAGAAAAAATTATTCATAATTTCAAATTATATGCTGTTCTGAGTTACATGATGAAATCATGGGCTATTACTCGGTTCCAACTGGGATGTGAATCATCTCCTTGTCCAGTATATCCACACTATATAAGCTATTTGCCTGTTAGTTACTTAGGACCTGTCTCGGTTATCAGATTGACTTTTGTGTTATCACAGTGCTTGGATTCAGATAACCACTACATAGTATCCTAATGTTATATCACAATGCTAATCATTCATCTCTCTTTATCCTATCACTTAAGTATTGTATTAACTCTTATCAACAACATCAGAAGGGTGAGTAAAATACAGTGAGATGTTTTGAGAGGGACCACATTCACATAACTTTTACTGTGCTCCATTCTTATAAATTCTCAATTTTATTATTGTTGTTAATCTTTTACTATGCAAAATTTATAAATTGAACTTTATCATAAGTATATGTATTAGAAAAAACAGCCAATATAAAATTTGGTAATACTGGTAGCTTTACTGGTATCTTGGAACATCTGTCTAATGGATGCTGCAAAATTTGTATAAAAAGATTCATCTTATTGCCTTATTAATCTTTTAATTTGGATGCTTTCACTACTGCACTTTTATTTTCAATTTTATTCATATCTGCTCTTACCATTGTTCTGCTTACTTTGTGCTTATTTCACTCTTAATTTTCTATTTTCTTGGGATGAAAATTTATGTAACAGATTTGTGACTTTTCTTCTACTCTGATACGAGTACACAGTGCTATGTTCCTTTCAGCAGAGCTTTAGCTCTGTGCCAAAAAATTATGCTTTGTTTTATTTTTGTCCTGTTGAATGTATTTTATAATTTTCCTTGAGAATTCCTATTTTACCAACCAATTTCATAGAAGTGTGTGGAGTTTTAGTTTGATTCCATTACATGGTTTCTATTTTTAAAAATTTGTTGAAGTTCATTTTATATTGATATGGTGTATCTTAATAAACATTCTTTGGGCACTTGAAAAGAACTTTATTCTGCTATTGTCAAATGAAGTGCTGTAAAAATATCTATTACATTCTATTATCCAGTGATGGTTATTTCACTCTTCCAATTCTTCTGACTTCCTTTTTGTTGAGCAGTTCTGTCAATCCTTGAGGGAGAAAGGAGCTGAAGTATACAACTATACATGTGTATTTGTTTATGACTTCTTTCAATTATTATTTCATTATTATCAAAAATTACTTCATTATTTGAAGCTTTGCTGCTTGATACACACATCAACAATTGCTGTATTTTTATTTTTGAATTATTTACTTTATATATTCATTTATTACATTTTGGTGCTATTTCAATTATATACTTGAATATAATATGCATATAGTACCCATTAACTGTGCTTCTCATATGTTTGCTGCATTTTCCCCCAAGTTTTGTCTTACTACTTTGTCATATTTTTCTATAGTCAAATGGTATGCTACTTTATATTTTGTTCTATTTTTAATAGCTAAAATGAACTTATACACCTAGAAAAAAATTTTGCCTAGAGTTTTTCTATTTTGCATATTATTGTTTCCCATTTATATAACTGATATACCTAAAAATTACTTTAGTGAACAACAGATAGTGCTGTATGATTTATTTTCTATTTTCCAAAGGCTTTTAACTAAGTGCCCCAGTACAATTTATTATATAGCATTTATATTTCCAGTGATTTTGACATATTGTTTTCTAAATTATTCTACATGGTGTGACTAAAAATTCAGCAAATGTTTGAATTTTTAAAAGTTTACAGTAAAAAGCACATTGCCATTAATGATCCTATACTCCTCCATGCTTCAAACTCACTTATTCCATAGTTCTTGTCACTTTCTGAAGCAGTTCTGGAAGTCATTTTTTGTGTTTTTAGTTGCCATTATGGCTGCCTGGATGTCCTGAATCAATTCAAAATATTTACCTTTCATGGTCATTTTGACTCTAGGGAAGAACCAGATGTTGCATGGTATCAAATCTGGCAAATAAGGTAGAAGAGGACATACACAATGTTTTTACAAGCCTTTCTTTCCAATGGTTGGCACTCAGCAAGATTCACAGCATTTTTTAAAAAATCACAACTCCTATACACAGTCACAAAGGAGGACTTCCAGAACTTCTTCAGAAAATGGCAAGAACAATGTGGTAAGTGCATTTGAAGAGAGGAGCAATATTTGGAGGGAAAGTTAATGGCAATGCGTCTTTTACTATAATAAATTTTTACAAAATTTAAACACACAGTATTTTTGATCAACCACAGACTACTCTGGGCTATCTTCCACTCCAACTTGTATATTCCCACTCTAAATCCCAGTATATTTTTAATATATTTTCCAACAGTTAAAGGATAAATTAAGAATTAACATAAAGTTAATTAGAATTGAAGTTTTCAGTGTATAATAATTAACCTTGTTAATTGTATGCAAAAACCAGGTTTTTAAAAAATCTATTCTGATACAAGTTTTATAAAACTGGATTTTAGAAATGTTTCCATACTGGTTTCAAATTTATTTAAATGCATCAAATTATACACTTAAAAGAGGTTAATGTTATAAAATTAACCTTAGGGCTCAATAAAATTGATTTTTAAAAAAATGTAAAATACAAGCATTTCTAGTAGAAAACCATTAATCAAAAAATTACCAAAGACCATTTTTGCTTCATTGCATCATAAAAACTGGCATTTTAAATTAATTCAAAATGCTTCTGGCATGATTATGAAAGTGTTTGGGTTCCTATGACATTCTTAAAGGTCAGAATCTGCTTATAAAATCTAAGAACTTCATTTGAAAGTAAGCAAATGAAGTACAGCATTATTTTTCCCAGAATTTCATTCAATTTTCAAGACATGCAAAAAAATTTATTCCATGATTGGATGCCTGCAGCATAATGAATTTTAAGGCATATTTTCTTCTTTCCTGAACAATCATATTTTTATTGGTACATGTTTGTAACATAATAAATGTACTTATGGTGGAGAGTTCTTATACATAAATATCACATTTTAATCCTTTTTACTTCCCCTTCCTGTCCCAACTTCCTTCACCGTCCATCTTTAGAAACCCTTCCCATCTACTAAAGCACTACCTTCCTATTTCTTATCTAACTTTTAATTTTCTTTATTTGTATACTGGGTTTCTCATATAAGAGGAACTATGCAAAATTTAAACTTATGTTTTTTATTTATTTCACCTAGCATTATAGTCTCAAGGTGCATAGATCTTCCTGAAAACAATTTAAATGTATTCTTCTTTGGATTTTTCATAATTATGTGAAGAATGAATGGTACTGGTATTTTGATTTGGACAGCATTAAATCTATCATTTTTGGTAATGTGGACATCTTGACAAAACTGGTTTTGTCTAAGCAGAAACAGGTATGTCTTTCCATTTTCTGATATCTTCTTTGATCTCCTTTTCCAGAGTACTACAGCTTCCATTATAGAAGTCTTTCACTTCCTTGGTTAATTCCAAGGTATTTAAATTTTTGAAGATATCGTGAGTTGGACTGTATTCTTGATTTTTTTCTCAGTGAATTTGTTGTTCGTGTACAGAAACATTATTGATTTTTTTTTTTTTTTGGTACTGGGTATTGTACTCGGGACCTTGCACCTACGAGGCAGGCAGTGGCACCATTGAGCTAAATCTGTGGCCCACATTATTGACTTTTGTGTGTTGATTTTATATGCTGCTACATGGCTGAATTTATTAGCTCTAGGAGTCATTTGGTGGAAGCTTTTTGGTGTTCTATATAAAAGATCATGTCGTTGGTGAATAAGGAGAATCTAACTTCCTTTCCTATGCATATCCTTTTATTTCTTCATGTTGCCTGATTCCTCTGGCATAAGTTTCATGTGCTATATTGAACAAGAGTATTGAGAGTAGACACACTTTTCTTTCCTGACAATGAGTGGATAGTGGATTTTGTCAAATGTTTGTTCTGCATCTATTGATGCATGATTTTTATTTTTCTGTTTATGTGATGTAATACATTTATTTATTAATGTATTATGAACTATCCTTGCTTTAAAGGGGTGAATCTGTTAATGAGGAGTTGTACATCTACAATATATCTGTTAAAGGGATTAGTCTGTAGTTTTCTTGTTTTGAAGTCTGTGTCTGGTTTTGGTATCAAACTAATGCTAGATTCCATTTAAATGTTTGGCAGTAGGCACTCTCAATTTCACTGAAGAGTTTGAGGAATACTGGCAATCTCCCTAAAGTGTTTGTAGAATTCAGCAAAGAATCTATTAGATTTATAGGCTTTTCTTAGTTGGTAGAGTTTTATTAGTGCCTCAATTCCATTGCCTGTTATTGGACTTTTGAGCATTTTATACCTCCTTGTTCAGTTTTGGTAATAAGTGTGTAAGAATTCTGTCTCTTCAAGATGGTCTAACTTATGGGCCAGGGATTTAGCTCAGTGCAATCAAACCTGCCTGCCTCACAAGCACAAGGTCCTGAGTTTGATCCCTAGTACTGGAAAAAAAAATGATTGTCCAATTTATTGGAATAAAGGTTTTCAAACTAGTTGCTAGTAACCCTCTGGATTTTGGGGGAATACATTTTGATTTTGCTTTTTTTATTTGTAAGTGCATTGATAGAACTTTTTTGGGGGGGTACTGGGAATCGAACTTGGATCCCTCTACTTGCAAGGCAGGTGGAAGAACCACTGACCTAAACCCTTGGTCTGATAGGACTCTTTTCTTTCCTTTTTTTTGGTAAGTTTGACAAAGGGTTTGTCTATTTTGTTTATCCTTTAAAAGAACACTCTGATTCATTATTGCTTTGCAATATTTTTAATTTCAACTTCATTAATTTTTCTTATGATCTTTATAATTTCCTTGTATTATTTTTATTTGGATTTTATTCTCTTGAAATTTGAGGTGAATTATTAGGTTATTTATTTGAAATTGTTCTGTTTTTCTGATGTAGGTATTCACAGCAATAAAATTCCATTTTAGGACTGCTCTCATCTTGTGTCATTAGTTGTACTATTTTGTACTGGAATAATCATTTGATTCTAGGAAATGTTTAATTTTTCCTTTGATTTCTTCTGTGATCCAGTGATTATTCAAAGAATTCCAGTGTTTAATCTGTATGCGTCTGCATGATTTCTGTGTTTCCTTGTCATTGATTTCTAATTTCATTGCACTGTGAGCTGATGATACACATGGTATTATTTCCTCTATTTTGCATTTCTTTAAGCAAGCACTGTGGCCCGGTATGTAGTCTATTTTGAAGTAAGTTCAATGTGTAGCTATGAAGAATTTTTATTTTGTTTTTGTTGGATTGAACACACTGTAATTTATTAAGTCCATTTTTAAAATGTTCAACTGATATTCGTTTTTGTCTAAATCAATAAATTTGTGAATGTGAGGCTTTTATATACCCCACTATGATCATGTTGATGTTTATCTTATCTTTTGTGTCCAGAGGTATTTTTGTGTAATTAGGTATACCAGTATTCAGCGCACATAGATTTTCAACCGTTATCTGTCCCTGTTGAATTCCTTTTACCAGTATGTAGTGACTCCTGCTTGTTTTCATGCTCCTATGGCATGAACATTATTTTGTATCCTTTGAGTTGTTGTCTATATGTTTCTTTAAAGGTTAAGTATGTTTCTTATATACAGCCTATGATTGGGTGTCTAATTCAATGCTATGGTGGTCATTCATATTTTCTAACATTTTGGTTATTTCTGCTAGCTTTCTATTTGCATGTGAAATTCATGGAACATTTCATTAATAAAGTCCATTATCAATCTAGTTACATCATCTTTCAGCTCTCTGAACACCTTACTGATCTGGTTTTGTTACTTCATCATTTCATAAATTTTAGCAATTAAAAAAATGTCCTCTTTATTGATACCCACTGTATCAGCTTTGGTGCAGTTTGGAGTTTTTTGAGGCATGCTTCATTCTCTCTCCTCCCCGCCCCGAAGGCTTGGGAAAGACTTTTTTGATAATACGGTAATATGGAGATAATTTTGCTTAATGTTTCCTTCCCAGCAATATGGAGTCAGACATGGTACCATTGCACAATGAGGCCAGCCCTTACCAGCGATATAATCTTGCCTTTGGTTGCTTTTTGATATTTATTTACCTCTTAAACCTACCCAATTTAATAGAATAAGACCTAATTGGTGTGTTGTAAGGAGAGAATCTCTACTAATTACAGCAATATAAACAAATGTAACCATATAACACTCGTGTACATTAAAACTTTTTAATAGTTTCATTCTTTTTTCAATGACTCATAAATACTGTAATATAGAATACTGGGATATGCTGAAAAGTAGACTGGGATGTGGTAAGTTTAGAAAAGAGAAAAAAGAAAGGATAGAACAGAAAAAAGACAAGAAAAGAGAAATAATAATTGAAAGAAACAGGGGAGATCAAGTATTGCTGATGCTGTTTATATTTTGAGTAGTGGGCTGGTAGAGAGAAAGTTTAAGAGACTATTTGTGGGAACAGGAAAAGGGATGCAAAGAGAGGGAGGTATAATTGGTGATTGAGGCAAGTGGTGAGAAAGACAAAACCTGATAATATGTAGAGAGCTTGCATTTAGATCCACACATTTTTGATGGGAGTTATTGAGGCTTGCCCATGAACAAAGTTTCCATATGTATGCTGATGACAGGCAGAAAGGAAAAGAGGGAAGATAAAGGAATAAGAGAAAAAAATAAAGAATAGAAGTGGGGGAAATAAACCAAAAACACCCCCAGGCAGTTGCAAAAACTCTAAATTTAAGCATCCTCACAGTTCTATTTATATTGCAATCTGGGTTTAACTAGGAAGCTCTTCCCCCCACATTCACAAGTCCTGTAGGGAGGGTCTGGTTAGATTTTTAGGTCTTGCACTTTCTTCTCTGAGTATCACTGTGACTTCTAGATGCTTCTCTCCTCACCCTCCTTAGTCTAAGGCAAGCTCCTTCTGGTCTCATAGCTATGATCTGTTCAATTTCCTACCTGTGACTATGGAGACTTGGTGATCTGTATGGAATGATGCCCCATCTCCCTAACTGCAAGCTGAGCTCTGGGCATGGCTAACCAGAGGCTTTTGCCTTTTTCATCAGATCAGATCCTCTCAATTAAACTGTAGAGTAGGTTAGAGTATGGCTGGATTTGCACCCAGTTTTCTGCTGACTTGCATGTAAGCTCTTGAACTCAACTTTCTTTCCTGCACACCAACTTGACTCCATTTCTGTGTTCTCCCTCCACAAGCCTCTGACAAATGCAATGCAAGTCCTCTTCTAGCTGAGTGCCACTCAAGTACTCAGCCTGTAGTACTTCCTTCCTAACTTCTGCAATGAGTCATTTTGCAGCTTGCAACTTATGGGGTGTCTCATGGTGGGTTGTTTGTAGTTAACAGGATATCCTGGGCACAACTCTCCTGGTGTTTGGGGGAAGAATGAGTGTCTATTGCTGGACAATCTATTTATGTCGGTAGGATCTTGCTGTTCACAATTTCTGCCTTCTGGATTAACTCCTGTTCTAAATTCTAATTCAGATCCCTAGTCAGGATATTTCTGTTGTTGTCAGTTTTCCCAAGGGCCCACTGGTGCTTTTTCAGACTTTGTTTTCTGGATTTCAGTTTGTCTGGTGTCCTGGTCAGCAAATACCTTGTTTGCTGTTTTCCTTTTCTCAGAGGGGAGGGTAGGAAGGTTAGGAACTTAATCAATGTGGCTTCTACTGAAGTACAGGCTCCCCTCATCAAGGCATTAGATCCTCTTCCAAGATGGTGTGTATGCAGGACCAGCAGGGTAAAGAGTGTCAAGGTTCAAAGGCAGTCCAGTTTATCTTCCTAAACCCCCAATTCTGGATTTGAATCTGGTGGGTTACTTTCTCACTTACTCTCCCTGTACCCTGGCTTTCTTTGCTGCCACTATTCCCATGTACATCTCTTTTCCCCTGAATGTCTTTGGAGACTCCCTCATACAGTGCTGCCCCCAGTTGGCTCCAATCATATTTTAAGTAGGAAAAATTTCTCACTCAGGATTAAATTTCAAGCATAATGGGACAAAAAAATTCCAAACACATACCAAGGAAAAGATTAATTTTCTTTTGTAGTGATTAAGAATCTCCCTAAAGTTTTTGTCTTAAAGGCAAATCATAGGCAACAATCCTACAAGTCATTCTTAGCCTGTAAATATTAATGTTTTTATGATGATTTAAGCTATCTACATATATAATTATCATAAAAGCCTAATATATAAGAGTTCTAATTTTTGTGAGTCCTCCACAGTTGCAAGCTGCAAAATGACTCGCAGAAGTTAGGAAGGAAGTCTAACTAAAATCAGTGTGTTCTTTAACTTTCTGATTGCTGAGAAGCCTCTTAACACAAGTATGTTTTGTTACTTAATCTACACTATACTGACTATTGGTAATAATATGTACAATTTATATAAAATCCATTTATATTAAACAAGTCATGAACACAGTTCAGATAATTCTGAGAATTAAATTTTAATGAGTGCATAATGCAAATAATCATACTGCCCAATAATTATGAAAAGACTAATGTATAGCTTAGAGTTCAGATTTGGATTTACTGTACTATCATCATTTTATGTTACTATACACAAATATAGACAACATAAAACTAAAAGTAAAATTATTATAACTTTTACCTTAAAAGCCCAAATACTTTATAAGGCCTCATTTTTTTATTATGAACTGAATCTTTATGGGTACATTTTAGATATACAATATAGTAACATTTATCATTGATATCTTATACATGACATATCTTGGTTCTTATTTTTTCCTATTCCCCTGGCCTCCCTACCCCCCTTCACCATTCCCTATTTACAAAGACTTTGTTTCCTTTTTTACTTTTCTTATTTTTTCTCTTTCCTTTTCTTTCCCCTACCCCTCCCATTTGCCCAATACCTTTAGACCTTTTCCTCCTATTACAAAATATCAATTATACATTTTGACCCTTATTTACATTTTTAGTTTATCACACTAGAGAAACTATATAGTATTTACACATATGTGTCTTATGAATTTCACTTAAGAGCATGTCCTCAATGTGCATCCACTTAACTATAAATGTCTCTAGTTTCTCATTCTTTATGTGTAAGTAGTATTCCATTTTATTTTTAAAAACACATCTTCTTTATCCAGTCTCCAGTTGATGGGCAATCGGGCTGTTTCCAAGTTTTAGCTATTACAAACTGTGATGGGATAAATATGGGTGAGCATATATCAAGGCCTCATGTTTTCAAAAAGCCAAACTGTTATGCTGATATACATGGAAGTCCTACTGACATTTGTCAAGAAAGAATTGTAGTAAAATTGTATATTATCAGTTTATGATACTAAAATATTTTAAAATTTGATTATTTAACCAGTATAACATAGTGCACGCCCCTTACCAAAAATTTAAAAACTGAAAGTAGGCTTGTTTCATTGTTTTTTAATAAACATCATTATAATGTTTAACCATATACCTAAACTTAATCTAATCTTTTCATTTTATAATATAAAAAACTTTTATTTCATATGTTATAAGACAAGTAAAAATGAAATAAACTAAAAAAATTTAACCGTGTGTTTATAGTACTACTATACTACTATTGTAGTACTGAATAATGAATAAAGCAAGGATAAGAAGACACACACTACATTCTATGGAAGGGTCAGTGTCAACTTCAACATTTAAAACAGTACTAAAACCCCAATGATTACTTCTTCAAACATGACCAATAAAAAAATAAAGAAAATAAAGACACAAAGGAGTATAATAAATTTTGTTATGACAGCTAAATGACTTTGCTTATGAAACAGGAAAGATATTTTGATATTCTCAGATATAAGTTATCAGGCAGATTCTTATTTGGATATAAAATTTTACAAAAGATTAATATATGTTTGATGATACTCATATACTGTGATGCATCATGAGGCATTTATTTCTTAATACTCATATCTGTATAATTTTGAAGAAAATGAATACTATATGAAAACAGGTACCTGAGGAGGGGTTAATTAGGAAATATGTGAAAGATTTTACCTGTCCAACCAGGCAAGCAGACTCTTGGCTGCTCCAATCAGATCCACGACGGACGTCAGAAAGTCATTTGGTAATTTTCGGCTGGTCCTCCCATCATAATGGCCACTCCTTCTCCTTCCTGTTATAAAGTTCTGTAGATTTTTGGCAGATGCATTCAGCTTATGAGACAGAGTTTTTAGATTTTCTGTTTCCAATCCATAGTTCTGAATTATAAAAAAATCATAAATAGATTAAAGTCAATATTTTACTCATTAAATAAATATTTACTGAGTACTCCACTATGCACAGACAATGGAGATATTATTAGAGTTACAAATGAGTAAGACAAGATTCCTGATCTACTGCAGGCCACAGACAAAGTAAGGATTTGGGAAAATGTCAGATAAAGAAACTATAATAAAATGTGTTATGTATCAATATAAATATGGAATGATGTATCCATTATATCTTCAAACTATGGCACCTGATTGTAAGGATTCATGACTTTATTTTTTAAAACCAAAATCTAATTTCATTTATTCATGAAATTATTTATTATAATAAATTTTTGTTTTATTGTCTATTGAATTACTGTATGCAAGGTCATAACAGATAGCACAAAATTTTGTTTACCCAAGGCTAAAAGAAGGATAATCCAACAATAAAATAAGAAAGAAATACACTGCATAAAATATATCCTTTTTTCTGTGTTCTCTACAGAATAACTCATAAGAAATGTCTGTTACAACATGACATCAGGAAAAACTCTGCTTCCTCAGGGTAACTAATACTCTTCCTTTTTTTATAAAATCAATTATGAAACTAAACTATTTTTTGCTACATTTGCTCACATTAAAATTTGAAGCACAACCAAACCAAGCATAGCAACTTATTACTACATGCATCTTTTTTTTTCATCGAGTTTATTGGTACTTTTTAAGTATACAGTACAGTACAGTTACATTTATCATTGGGATCTTGTACCTTTACAAGACAGATCTTGGTTCTCACTTTTTCCCCATACCCTTCACAACCCCCTCCATTTAAAAAATCTTTGTTTCCATTTTTTTCTTTTCTCATATTTTTTCTTTTCTCTTACTTCCTTTCTCCTACCCCTCCTACTTCCCCTACACCTTTAGCCCTTTTCTTCCTATTTCACATTGTCAGTTAGTAATTGCATCTATCCTTTTTCTTCTTTTGTTGTTCTGACTTCAGTATCTGTTAGTATCAATTCATTCTAAATATTTTTGTCTATATTCTATTTTAGAAAGAGGTTATATATTTACCACTTTCAAATAGGAAAGGATTATAGTATCCCATCAGATACTTACAGAAAGTTTTCATAAATCATAATTCAAATTCAAAGCAGCTTATTGTGAATTGTAAAACAGCCATAAGAAAAGGTAGTTAAGATCAAAGGATGTCCTTGATTAATTTAATACTGTATGTATATTATTGTTCTGTATAAAATTAAAAGCATACAACATCATAAAAGCCAAAGAATATTAGAATTTACTTGGGCCTACGAGAGTTAGATTTATCCTCTTTACAGTTGAAGAAAATCATGTATAGGGAGTTTTTTTTATGGTTTGCTTAAAAGATCTCAGTGCTTATAACAGATGGCCTGTAGAAAAAGACTGCACCCCACCTATTGGGGGAGGCCTTTACCACATTCCTTAGCATCAATATTCTACTCTTGTTCTAAGAAAGTTAGTTATAATAACTGGAGCAAATTAAGAACAAAAAATTGTAAAACAGGAAAGAAATAGCAAAATGAATTCAGCTGTATGTCAACAACCACTGGGTATCTACTGCATATGAAATCTATTTGGTTATTTTCCTATGGTAATCTAAGAAATTAATGGGACAAAAGAGAGATGAGAAGATTTTCATGGATAAATATAAAATTATTTATATTACTACTTAAGGATTTAATAGTGATAAAAATAATTCTTTGATGAAAATTTATATTTTTTTGAAATAATATTTTTATGAAGCCATACATTTGCTTTATTTAAAAACAATATATTAAATATCCATTCCTTAATTTGAATTGTGATACACATCTCACAAGTTAAAACATTTCGCTTGTGCAAAGGGAACAACTTTCTATTCAAATTCTATTGCATCTGACCATGGATGGATTTGGGAGATTTTATCTTGTCACTGTATTAAGAAAATGCTCTTATAAGTTTATAAAAGATAGTATCACATAAGTAGATCAGAATAATTTACTATGTAATTAAATCAACTAATTGTGATGCTTCTGACATGCTTAAAAGTATTTTCAGGTTTTCCTTATTTTAAAGCATTGCTCTGAAATACAGAGTACTCACATTATTTTCGTATATTAATTGGTTTAATGAGGAACCATTTGTTTACAAATTATAATAATTTCTTATAGATGCTCAAATTAAAATAGTTTATTAGAGAGACACCTAATCAATTAACTTGGTAACTGATCTTTCATTTCATAGTTATTAGCTTTTATAAAAGATTAATTTAAAATATTTTACAATAGCATCTCAAATTATTACAAAAGGAAAATAATTTTAAAATGATACTCTTATAAATTAAAATCTGAAGTCTAAAATACCTTGAATTCTTAAAATTTTAAGATATTAAAATTATTTCTAATGCAACTCAAGATTTAAGGAATAGAAAATCTTCTGGATAAAACCTAGAAGGGTTCCCTGAGTTCTCCTACCTTGGAAACCACCTAAGGAAATATCCTACATGAAACAGAAGTAAAACATGGAAAAGAAAGAGGAATGCAGTGCAGGAGACAAATAATATATACCAGAAGATGGAGAATTTAATTCTTTAAATTTATACAGGGGTAGGTGTGTAGGTCAAAGTTAGAGTGCTTGTTTAGCACATGCATTGCTATGCATTTTCTATCCTCAGCACCACACAATAATGAAGCCCCAAACACCAACCAACAAAAACAAAACAAGACACCCATTTGTCCTCGTTAACAAATGTAATTAAACTCATAATCCAAAAGCATTTTTTAAAAAATCTGTAAGGGTATCAAAAGAGTTTAGAAGCTCATCTGTATATATCTATTTTCACAGGAGAGTTGGGCTAATCTCTAAGATTAGTCTTTCATCATAACAACTGTCAATTTTAAATACCTCAATTACTGCCAACACATACTTTCTTGCCTTTCATGAAAGTGCATACCTTGTTACACCTCACTAAATTACTAGTAAATCAGTCCCCTGACTCCTATTTAAAGACTCAACAAGTAAATAAAGTGCCCCTTTGCTTTTGGCCAGGAGTACAGTGAGGAGAAACACTTCCTTAACATTTTAGAACAAAGCTTTATTCATTACACATTTGATTTTTACTGGATATGCATAGGAAATGTTGTGTTACTATTGGCATAGAAAGGACTACCTCAAGAAAACAGAATCATGGACCTGAAATGTACTTAAGCTGCTTTCTTTGCCCCAGTGACGACAAACCTTTTAGAGCTTTCAATGATAACAAAGAGCCCACTGCGGCATGCATACGGATTTGCCACCACTATTGTATGTACTTCCTATGTGTTCCTATACTTGGCCACTAAAATGTGTTCCAGTAAAGAGTCATAATTCATTAATTTTTTAGCATAGTCAGTCTAGTCTTAATTGGTACTAGTACTGGTCTTCCTTTATAGTTATACGCATTAAAAATTTATATAGAAAAGAAATTAAGGAAAATATTTAATGTTTTAGAAAATTGATTTGACTAAATCCTCACTAATGGCAAATTCTCACCATTTAAATTATTTTACAATGTCAATGACATTTATTCAGTTCCTACTTTGAATCTGTCATGCAGCAGGTGTTTAGGTTTCTAATACTTTCTTTTATGAGTAATTCCTGAAAGGATTGCCTTAATGAACTTTAGAAAATAAATTATTTTGAAATGAATGAGCTAAGCAATTATATTGCAAAGAAACAAATCACAGCAATTGCAATCATTAAATTTCTCATGCAAAATGCTTATTATATGAATAGTATATAAAGAATGATGTGAAAACTGCTTTTATCCTGTCATAAATGATTCACTTACAGCTCCAGATAAAAGATACACTGTCAAAACAAATTTTAAAGGCTATACATTAAGATATATAAATATATACATATGTGTGTGTGCTCTTCCTCTTTTTATATTCTTTGTTCTCTATTTAAGCATACAAAATGATAACAGAATCATAACTCGAAAGAGTTAATGTGTGTCCAAATTATTAACAGCTTACTTCCTTCTGGATAGCATGGTACAAACAATGTAGTGGATACTTAAATATATGCTGCATGAATGAACAACTGATTAAATAAATCCCTGATTTTTTTCAGCTGCCATAACACTGATTCTCAATCATGACTAACTTCAAGACAAGGCTGATGAAAATATAGCATAGCTTAAAATGAAACAAAAGGAATTTGGTAATTTTTATGTCTTCCTTACACTAGGAAGAGAAACTTAAGAGCTAAAGACTATGTATGCAAGAGAAAAAAATTACACAGTTCTTTGAAGAAAGGCTGGAAGTTTCATTCAGTGAAATATCACTGATTTACTATCATCATCTGCGTACTAAGCACTGGGCAGAAAGCTTAAGAAAAAGCAATGGATTGGACAAAGTTTTCTGCTTTACGGAATCTACTGTGAACTGGAATATCACAGACCCTAAGCAAAGAATGATAATGTAACCCAAGGTACATGTTGCCTTCCTTATTACTTCTGACTCTGTACCAGCCAAATCAATATATTCTAGTTTTCATTTTGCCACTTCATATTCTTTCACAATTCTATCTTTACATATGATGGTTTTTTTTTGCCTAGATAATTTTCTCCAACTTTTTGCCCAGCAACAGCTCCTTATCTTGTAATACTAATGCAAATTTCACCCACTATTTCTGCATCCTTCAGCAGTGTTCTGACTACTTCTCTGGGATTTTCTACATTGTCTACATTGTCATTTAAAGACTTTTGTCTTCCTGTACGTATCTTAGAAGTATAGACTATGTCTTTTTAATCTTCACATTCTTGTTGATAGCATAGTTTGAACATGAATATATAATTGTTGAAAGTTTATATAAATACAATAAATGTAATAAAAAAGTAGAAAGTCTAGTAGAAATCAGAAATAAGACATAGCTTCCCATTCCCAACAGTATAACTCCTAGTATAGTCAACTTATATTGCTGACAGGGCATGTGATCTCCTGATTTTTTTAATGAAATGTAGAAGTAAACCAGAATTCTCTGCTCAGAAAGGTTTTATATCTGCTGCACAAACTAAAAAATACCTTCACTCTGGACTTAGCTCATGTACCAATCTTCTTCAGTGAATATAAACATTATATAATGAAAACATACACTAATAAAAATTTTAAAATCTTCCTGACCATAAAGAAAGGAAGAAAAAGAGGTTAAATATTTGCCCTTTTGGGGAATATGACTGCCACATAAACAGAAAATAAAAGGAATTCGGTGATTTATTTTTTTTTCCTGTACTAAGTTCCAGAAGAACTCAACCACATAATTAAGTATTCAAATGATGCAACATGATAGTGCTTAAAACCAGAACTATAGAAGGATTAAAGTTCAGCAATATGAAGGGATATATCACAACTCCATGTCTTGAACTTAAAAATAGGGCAGACATGTATCTCTGATATCATGCTTTAAATAGGTTTAGTCTTATACATGGACCAAATCCCAAAGCCTACAAGTCTACACTAATTGTATACAACATCAATCATCAAACTCCTTTCCTTTTTCAAACTGGCAATGTGAAAGCACATCACATAAGTGGTTCATTTACAAGGAATCCTGCTTATCGGACATAAACTTCGGATGTCAAGCTCTGAAACACATGTACTAGGTCATGTGCCCATCTCCAGTCCACTTCCATCATACTTCCAGGACCATTCTGACTCAAATTTGAATATTGGTATGCTAGAAACACTGTGGGTTATTACCTCGAGTTCTATCTTTAGGCATGATTTATGAAACCTGATTCAGAAAATAATTAAACTGTATATTCTGGTTTGAATTTACCTCAGAAATAGGGAAATAAAAAGTTCCCCAAACTATAATATGAAAAATATGACAACATTCCTTTGAAAACATGTTGAGCATCAGCCATTATTAGGCATTTATGTTGCACATTACAGATTAATAAGCATAGTTGCTTTTCCTACATAGCTTACCATTTAGTAGAAGAAAAATAATTGTCTCATAAGCAACCATTAATATACGATTACAAAACAAGATGAGGGTTAAGAGAGAACATCAGTGCCTGTGTGTTGGGTGGTGTTTTAGGCGAAGCAAAGGTGAGGAAATAATCAAGGACCATCTCTGAAGAAATGACAGTGAAGGTAAGACTTACATATAAGCTAAGCTTTTCATGAGGGCAGGAACTAGGTCTTACTCACATTTAACAATACAATGCTTTTTATTAACTGATTCTTGAATTATGCTTAATTATCTATACATTTCTTCTTATTTGTCATTATCATCCTCAACAGTTACTATTTATTAAATGTGTGCTGTGTGCCAGGCACTGATCAGATACTATACAAACACAATTTCATTTATATTTCACAACACTTTGAAGTAGTTATCTGCATTTTGGATAAAATAACTATAGCCACAGTAAATTAGTCCATAAGTATCAATAATAGAGAAAAGAGTCAAGAAAAGACATCACATTACACAACTCATTTTTTCTGGATTTACCTCTACCCTCCTTTAGAAATAAGTGGAAGAATTTAAAACCAATCTAGTTAGTGTCAACTTACCTCAACTGGGGGGTGGGTACATACTCAGAATGTCTAAGAATCTTGCAGGAGACTTTTTATGTATGCATTTTTATTTAACATGAAAGTAACCACTTTTTCTGGTTTATTTCTGAAATGTCCCTCCAAATCCACATGTGCTCAAAGGTGAGGATTTGGAATGTGATTGGATTATGAGGGTGCTACAGATGACTCACTGTCAGGAGGTAGGTTTTGGTTAGAGGGGAGTCTTTGGGGACATGACCTGGAAGGGTGTATCTTCCTCCTTGACTTCTCCCTTTCCTCTATGCTTCCTGGCAGCCATGACATGAGCAGCTTTATTCTGCCCAGGCTTTTCCACCATGCTACTTCTGCCTGGAGCCAACCAACCACACAAGGACTGAAACTTTAGAAACTGTGAACCAAAATAAACCTCTTTCCCTTTAAGTTGTGGGTTGGATACTGTGGCTCAGCAAGGAGAAAGTGACTAAGACACTACTATAAAAGATAAGCAAACAATGTAAATTTTTTCCAAAGTAAGATTACTTAGTATTTTTGGTACAAAACCAAAACTTTTACAATGAATTAGATTTTATACCTGACTCTATAGAATTGTGTATCCAAAATGTTGCTATGAAAACTTCACTGGTGATGTCTAACTTATGTTTATCAAGTGGTTAAAAGTAATATCAACCAGTTGATTTATAAGCATCTTTGTCATTTGGCACTAATAACAAATTCAAGGAAGGAGGAAAATATTACATTCAATTAGTTCAGAATTAGGACATTTTCCCCACTGCTTGAATTTAAATTATTAAAAGAAGAGAAGAAAACAGAGGAAAGGAACAAAAGGGAGAAAAAAAAAGAAAGTTTCTTTTCCACCACTTTCATGTCCTCACCAGAGCACATAGAAGGTCAACTGCTTCCAAGATCAGTTCCTGATGCCCGATGCGGCTGACTCCCAGATCTTCTAGTTCCTGATGGGTAATGCGCAACAGCTGGTCCCCACTGATCTTCTCCCTCTCGAAGTTCTTAATATACTGCTGCAAACAGTCATCAAGACCTACAAAGTGAAAGTATTGGAAACTAGAATGAAAAAGCAGTTGAGCCAAATAAACATGGAAGGGTATGCTGCCTCCAGTCATTCTTGACTTCGGACTAGTCCACCTTCTCTCAATGTACATGTGAGCTTGCAGAAAAAAATAACTTCATCATATTTCTGGTAGTAAAGTTCCTAACTCAATTTTCCTCAGAAATTATTGAAAATCTTTATCTCTATTCTCAGCAGTTCTGACGAAACAAGTTATCAGAATGCTAAATCATAAAGTATGCTAACAGATTCCCCAACTTTCAAAGCTATCTGCAACAAACACTCTTTACTATAACCCCTCTTCAGAGAAATTTTCTTACTATACAAGGTTAACTATCTTTCTGTACTCTAGAATTCCATCTTTTAGCATCTTAATGCTGTTTCAATAATTTTAAAAATTTCTGTGCTCCATTTGATTCAACTGTTTTGAATTCATCTACTCCTTTTATATTGAGACCTCTGCTATCTTAAAAAACAAAACATATAAAAATCTGTCTTTGGCTTCCTTGATTCTGTGTTCTTCATCCATCATTCGCTTCAGACTCAATCCCCTTAGTCTTTATTTACTCACCTGTGATGTATTCCTTAAATCTATTATTACTTGGGTTCTACTCAAATCCAAAAGTAGGTATCAATATTAATAATGGATTTTATATTAAAACAATCTTTTTCAAGATTACACAAACTCATAAATGATTGGCTAGGCTACAGACTAAGTTAGCTTCAATCACCTACGAAATGGCCTGGAATATGTAATGAACCAGACTAATAAGATTTACTCTAGAATTTTATTTAAAGAATACCAAGAAAATGAAGCAATCAGCATAAACTAACTGGTCTTAATTATATCAAGGATGGAGAAACGAGGCCATAATGTGCCATGTTCTAGTTAAAATTATAAGGGAGTAGAACTTATAAGCAAGTAAAAAAATAAGGGGTTAGAATAGTTGTGTCAAGGAAACAAAGTCATATAACAGAGTTGAGGACTTGTCAAAGCAGCCAGGCTACATAAGAGACAAGGCCAGTAAGAGGACACCTGAAGAATACATGAACCAAAGATTTGTTTTTCTTTAAGATGCTAAACATATTTAAGTGTACAAAAACATCAAAACCCCATATGTATATCTATGAAGGAGGAAAGGAGAAGGTGGGTACAGATACAGGTAGATTATTATTGTAAGATGAGGGCCTTTCATCTAGTTTATGGACCTGTGTGAGTGTGTGAAGGTTCTATGAAATATTTATAAAGGAAGGAAGGAAGGGAAAAGAGGAAAGGAAGGAAGGAAGGAAAGACAGGCATGTAGACTAGTAACATTACAAATGCATGTTGAATACCTGAATAGAATCAGTACTATTAGTGTCATGGAACAAAGCAGGATTTTAATTTTAAAGAAAAACTCTGAGGTCACAAACAAGGAAAAAGATGAGGAAACATGTGTCAGACACGTCCTAAATGCTAGGGATACAAAAGTAAATATGACACAAACCTCAAGGAATGCACTACTTGGAGGTTATGACTGGGGTTACTCAAAAAAGTAATTACAATTTGATGGATTAAAGAAAGTAGTGGCCATAGTAAAAACACAAATAGACGGAATCATCTAGGAAGTATATATATGGTGAAAGATATAGTGGGCCCCAACAGTTGAGAGATGGCCAGAGAAAGAGACAACCAAAAAGAGAACAGAAATAGATCGGAAGAGGACTAAGGTAATAAGGTAGTTATGACAGACAAGTGCTAAATGCAACACAACACCCCAATAAGGGTAAGACTAAATTCACTCTAAATTTGGCAGTTAGGGGTTTATCAGTGATTTTATCCAGAACAGTATTAGAATACAGAGAATAGAAGCCAGATAGTATATAGGGCTGTGTAGCAATTGAGAAATTAGAAAGTAAAGGCCTTGTATATAGAATATTCATTCAGACGATTATACATGGTATTGGTAAGGATGAGGAATAAATAGAGAAGTATCAATGGAGTCAAAGGGACTATTCGAAAAGTAGCAAAGATGAAGAAACAAGAACAAGAAATTAGGTAACTTCCTGAATGTACACAGTAAGTGATTGGCAAAGGATTAAATATAGTCCCAGAGGATTTAAAGTTTAATTTGTTTTGACTATATGAGCCCATCTCAACAATTAAAAAAACCATCACAACAATAAAGCAGATTTACACTCTGCAACTGAAGATAGAAACATATAGTTAGTTACTAAAGTGAAGAAGGGATAACATCAGGCAGTGGTTATTAAATCATATTCTTCCATGCCTGTTTTTAAAAAATTACTTAAAACTACCAAGAACTAAATTTTATGCTAATATACTCTGATGAATTAAATACAGTGCAGAGTACAATGATGGCATTAAATCTGAAGCTGCACTCAAATGAATGGAAGGTAAAGCATTGTAAATAGTGTTTAGGTAACACTGAAACCAATATGATACATGCTGACCTAAGAAACTACTTTTCAAGTTATTCAATATCATCCTTTACAGTTTCTCTCCTAAAAGCAAGTATTTGCTCTATAACAAGTAGATATGATTTGTTTTCACAAGGATTCTCAAGAAAACCAATAAAATAGAAAAAGGAAGGACAATTTGCTTCTTGGTCTGTTCTCAAATACTCTGTCCGAATTTATTTTAGAAAAGGCTAAGCTTATAACAGTTTTGTTACATCCAAAAGGAAGAGCTGATGAAAGAGTACCTTCCACTTATTTTTCAGCTCCTTGTGTCTCAAGCACTATAAAACCACTTTACAAATATTTTCTCATTTAATCATTGCATATAATTATCTTTTATCTAGTTAAATATTTTATTTTTAAATTTCATTAGTACATTTAATGTCTACAATATAATGACATTCATTGTTGGAAATTTGTACTTTTACATAATCAACCTTGGTTCTTATTTTTTCCGTTCCCGTCCTCTCTTCATCCACTCCCTATCTACAGAGGCTTTGCTTCCATTACTTTTCATTTTTTCATATTAATTCCATTCCCTTGTTTCCCCCTACCTCTCATTTCCCCTTTCTTTGTCCCTTTTCTTCCTATTTTACATTATTACACTTTTTAGTCCTTATTTTCACTTTCAATTTCTCACACTAAAGAAACTATTTGTGTAAAACAAGTGTCCTATTTATATCAATTAAGGGTATCGCCTCAATGTGCATCCATTTAGCTATAAATATCACTAATTTCTCATTTTTTATGGCTGAGTAGTGTTCCATTTTATAAAAAAAAAAAACCTCATTTTATATAGTCTCTCGTTCATGGGCATTTCGGCAGCTTCCAAGTTTTAGCATTACAAATTGTGCTGTTATGAACATGGGTGCACATATATCACTATGATACGATTCTTTTAGTTCTTTAGGGAAGATACCCAGCAAGGGAATAGCTGGGTCAAACGAGACTGCCAATCCTAGATCTTTGAGGTATCTCCATACTGATTTCCACAGTGGTTACACCAGTCTGCACTCCCACCAACAGTGGAGCAGTGTTCCGATTTCCCCACAGCCACACCAGCAACTGTTATTAGTTGATTTTGTGACAGGAATGAGGTGGAATCTAAGCAATGTTTTCATTTGCATTTCTCGAATGACCAATGATGTTGAACCTTTTTTTATGTTTACTTGTTGTTTCTACTTCTTTATCTGAGACGCGTTCATTTCAGATGCCAATTTTTGAATTGGGTCTTTAAATTTGGGAGGTCTGATTTAAGTTCTTTATATATTCTAGATAGACATTTGTCTGAGGAACAGCTGGTGAAAAGTTTTTCCCACATTCTGGGTTGTCTCTTCACACTGTTTGTCATTTCTCTTGCTGTGCAGAGCCTTTTTAATAAGAAGACATCCCACTTGTTGATTGCTTGTGCTAGGTCACGGGCAACTGAGGTTGTGTCCATAAAATCTTTTCCTACACCAAGTTCTTCAAGAGTTCTACTTAACCTCTCATCCAGCCGGTTGTTTCTATTTTAATATTTAGATTTTTAATTCATTTTCATTTTAGTTTAGTGCATGCTGAGAGATACAGACCTAGTTTTAATCTTTAGCAAGTTGAAACCCAGTGAAAGAGGCTATCTTTCCTCCTGTGAGGGTGTTTAGCTCTTTTGTCAAATATGAGGTGGCTGAGTATGTCTGGACTTGTTTCTGCATCTTCTAATCTGATCCACTGGTCTTCAGGCCTGTTTCTTTGCCAGTACCATGCTGTTAAATCACAATAGCTTTGTAATATATTTTCAAATTGGGGATCATGATACCCCCTAACTTATTTTTATTGACTAAAATAGCTTTTGCTATTATAGGTCTCTTCTTGTTCTAAATGAATTTTTGGATTGTTTTCTCAAGGTCTACAAAGTACACTGCTGGGATTTCCATTGGGATTGCATTGAATCTATATAGCAATTTTGGAAGTACGGCCATTTCATGTATATTGATTCTTCCTACCCAGGAGCAAGAGGTGTCTTTCAATTTCTGATATCCTCTTCAATTTTTGTATTCAGAGTACTGTAGTTTTCAGAGTAGAAGTCTTTAATTTATTTTGTTCAGTTGATTCCTAGGTATTTTCAATGTTTTGGATGCCATTGTGAAAGGAACTGATTGTCCCATTTCTCTCTCAGTCTGTTTTCCATGTACAGAATAGCTATTCATTTTTTTGTGTTAACCTTGTATCCAGCTACTTTACTGAATTTAATTATTAAGTCTAAGAAGACTTTTGGTGGAGTTCTTGGGGTCTTCTATATAGAGTATCATGCCATCCGCAAATAATGACAATTTGACTTCCTTTCCTATTTTTATTCTTTTTCTTTCTCTTGTCTAACTGCTATGGCTAATGTTTCCAAAACTATATTGAATAGGAGTGGTGATAATGGACATACTTGTCTTGTTCCTGATTTTAGTGTGAAGGATCTCAGTTTTTAACCATTTTGGATGATATTGGCTGTTGGTTTTTCATAGATGGCTTTTATCAGATTAAGGTAGAGATTGTCGATTCCAATTTTCTGTAGGGTTTTTATCATGAATACATGCTGGATTTTGTCAAAGGCTTTTTCTACATCTCTTGATTTTACCAGTAAGAAAACTGCAATTTAGGGATTATGCCTATGATTCTACATCTTATAAATGGTTATGGCAAGGTCTAAGGCCAAGTTTATCTGATCCCAGATCTTTCTTTCTAAAAACTACACTGAACTGGAAATGGGAGACAAGGCTGAATGATTATTCCCAAACCCCTACACCACACTAAAAGTATTTATGTCAAAAATATTGTTCATTTTTTCATTTAAAACTTTAAAGACATTATTTAAAATGCAAAGCTATCATCATTTTTTAATATTTTCAATTAATGACTACAGAATATTGAGTGCTAAAATGACAAACTTATACACTGGACATACCAAAGGTAAAATAAGTTACAACGTTTTATCTAGATTAATTTCAAAAATGGTAACACAAAATATTAATCAATCATCATTGCCAGGTTCTGGGAATGATTATATTCTCCAGGAAGGACAGGCACATCAGTCTCATGGGCAAGAAAGAACTATCTCCACTGAGGGGAACAACGGGTGGTGGTTAGGAAAAGGGCAAAACCTGTTGATCCAACTTTACTGGGGCACATCTAAATCTGAGCTTTCCGTCCCAGGCTTCTCTAATGCTGTTGTTATTTTTCAGATTTAAATCAGGTTCCTAAGTTACTGCCTATTGTTTGCACTTGTATCTATCTTTATGTGATTTCCCTCTGGAAAGTCTCCCTTCCTGTTCCCAATATCAAGACCATCTACCTCATCGATTTTCCAAATTCTCATATGAACTTCTGTTTATACATTCTGCAAATATTTATTGAATGTCTATTTATAAACTAGGCATTATTCTAGGTAGCAGGTATTAAAAAAGTGAACAAAAACAATATAGTCCCTGCCTTCATGGAGTTAATAGTTTACTGTGAAAAAAGCATATTAATTATGCAGTCATACACACAACACTGACAAGTAATTGAAGTGAAGAGACGGTACTTTGCATGGTGCTCCAAGAGCTTATAATAGGGGGAATCTGATCAAATCAAAAGTAGCTTTCTGGGAAAAATGTGAAAAGAATTGAGGTCTAGAGATTGGGGGGGGTGTTGACTAGAAAAAACGGAGGAAAGATCATTACACAGTAGAAATAGAAGGACTCAAGGACAGGGGACAGGATGGAGAGTATGATATATCGTAAAAAGACCAGCTCATGCATAAAGACTTGTGTTCCAAAAATTGTCTCTGGCTTCAACGTGAGGAACAGTGACTTGTGGCCACTTTTCCTTCTATAAAAGACAGGATCATATTTGGGAGGAACTGACCTTCTAGATCATCAGCACCTTATTTCAGTTATGTGTTTTGAGCTTACAACTTTTCTGAACATGTCCTTTCTTTGGTCATTTCATTTCTCTGTTCTTATGTAAAATCCCCCATATTATTGCCTAGGAAGATAAGTTAAAGACATGCAAGTAGAACTTAATCTATATATTACATACAGAACTACTGTATACTCATGGTCTCCTGAACAAGAAATCATAACGAATAGGAAAATGTGGTAAAACACACAAACATCTTTTAAAATGGTGATCCCAGAAAAATATAGTAATATAGAGACAAAAATCTGACTTTAATCATTACAATAATTTTAATTCAGATATAAAACTCATTCTGATTGAAACAACTTCCACAAAAAACTAGCATAAGAATAATTGCAGAAACAAATGGCTCCATTCATTAAGTCCAAATTCGACACATCTCTTATGATCACTCACTAATACAAGTTTTATTCATCATTTCAAATCTACTGTTTGAAGTAAACTCTGCTGTTGCACAGACATTTTCCCACTATAAATATCAGTATTATTAGCTATTCAAAAATTTCACAGAGCCAAGCAAAAACAAAACCTTTAGTTTTATATAATTTTATGACTCAAAAAATGTTCTAAAATATTAGGGCCACTTTAATCTTTAGTCAATATGTAATTTTGCATCTAAACATTAAATTATCATTTGTACTGAACATTTATATTAAAGCTATGAATATTTGCCTTTTATCACATGTAAGGATTTATGATTGGGATAAAAAGAATCCTCTATGCCATTTCAGCTAGGCTGCTTAAAAACATGTAAGTGGCAATATTCATCTGTTTTGCTTCATGTATCAGAAATAACATGTAATATCACACAATTAAATAGCCAAATAATCTTATGAGCCTATGACATATATTTTCCTTAACCTAGGAAGTCAGGCCATTTTGAAAGCTTGATTTTTCACTAAAATTCTTAAGACTCCTTCAAAATAATTCTAATAACTCACAACGTCACTTTCCCATTGTTTCTTAAATTTTATGTGCAAACATCCAGAGATCTGATTAACTGTACATTCTCATTTAGTTGGTCTGTGGTGGGGTCTGAGACTCTGTATTTCTCACATATTCAGATAAAATAATAGACAGTAATAGATGAAGGCTTACCCAAGGCAAAAAGAGAACAGATAATTTTTTTTTTTTCAAAAAATAACAAGGTCAAGCCAGGGAATTGGCTTAATGGTTCTGCTGCCTGCCTCGCAAGCACAAAGGCCTGAGTTCGATTCCAGGTACCAAAAACAAAATAAAACAAACAAAAAATAACAAGGTCATTATCAAGTAAGACAATGAGGACTGGACATACAAGTGTGTGTGTGTGCGCGCGCGCGTGTGAAAATTAGGCTTGTTTTCAAATATCTAGCCTTTGGGCTTACTTGTCTCCTTTAAAAACTCTGTAACATATTCAGCAGAGCATGGTACAATAGGCTTGTAGCCCCAGTACTCTAGGAGGCTTAGCAGGATTCAAATTCAAGACCAGCCTGGAAAATTAATTGAATTAATGAGACATTGTCTCAAAACTGGGGAGGAGGCCTGGGGGTACAGCTCAGGGCAAAGACCCTGACATTTGTCATTTCTCAAAAAAATCCATAGTATAAAAAAAGAAAATTAATTATATATGTATACACACATATATATTTATACACACATCCATATATAATACTTAATAATCAACATAGTTGTCACAAATTTATGAGCTACAAAGAAACAAATTTCTCATGTTGTAGCTAGAAAAATTATGGAAAGAAAAAAGTTATTCCAAACTAATTATAATTATTCTTGAGTGAATCCCTAATTTTATGTTTTATGGACAGATATTTAGAAAGCCTGCTAACTTTCCAAAAAGTCAAGTCTAAGAAGAAATTCACCAGTCTATATGAGCAAAAATTAATTTCATCCTTCACAATATATTGCCATCAATTATGAGTGCAGTAAAAATTCTTCAAAAAAAGGAAACCATAAATACAAATTCATGCACCTTATTACCAAAAATTTCTCAAAAAGCTCCAAAAATGAGTCTTATAATCCCTTTGTTGCTGAGTAAAATTCCCTTTCATTTTGACAGTATTCCACTGCAATCAATATCCACTGGATACTCAAACTAAAAGAGGTCAGTAATTCCTGTTTTCTTTGGTTTCCTCTGGAGTCCAAATTGCTACAAGTAGGTCAGCATCAAAAATGCCTGAAAACCAGAAAGGGAGAAAAAATTTCTATGGAGAGTCATATGAATCAAAATGAGAAGGTTGGATATTAGCCTTGGCTAATACTGTGTCAAAAAAAAGTATTTTACAGACCCACATTTAAAACACTATTCCACTTACTGCTTCCCACATCGGTTTTCCAGGAAAAAAAATTAAATTCTGTAACATCTGTTTTTCAAAGACTGCAACTGCTAGCCAGGAATTTAAGATTAACTTTTAGATGTTACTTTCAAAGTCTCAGTCATAATTTCTACTACATTCATACTGTTGGTAACTCAACAGTTAATGAAGCTTAGCGTTCTTATAATTCTTCTGATTAAATTACTGCTCAAAGTTTCATAAACAGGAGTTTATAATAAAGATACAGGGACATCATACTTGCTCAGGTCTCAAAATATAAAAACTAACATAAAATGTAATTCTAGGTTCACTAGATAATTTGTCATATGAGAAGATAAAAATAAGTTTTTAATTACCTCCATAAGACATAAAGTATAAACAAGCAGCTCCTCTTCTAGGGAAAGGAGATTAAGCATGAACAAAAAAAGAATGTAGGGAGGTTAGGACAAGGGCAAAGACACAACATATGTAATAACTATAGTTTGTAAAGTACTATTCAAGAAACATAGGAGCTTGGCCCAACAAGAGGATATTCACTGAACCCTTTTAGAGACTTTTGGTTACTGCCTGAAAGCACCTGTACAAACAGTCTTTTAGCAAGCTTTTATTTCAACTGAATCCCACATTTCCCCACTAGTGAATTTAAATGAAAAAACCCTGAGGAATGTAACATTTGCGTATATATAAACATACTACCATTGCCTGGTATGGAAGCCTTTATTCATGACAGCCATAAATCAACCTGTGAAAAGAACCAAGAGCGTATCAAACATCATCTTGGGTAACTAAAAACTCAGATGTATTTTCTGTAATTTTTGCAAGTGTTGTAATAAAGAAGTAAAAAGCTAGTATCTTATTGAGGATTTGTGTATCTATGTTCATTAGGGAGATTGGCCTATAGTTCTCTGTTTTGTCTGGTCCTTCTCTGCTTTGGGTATCATGATTAAGCTCAATCCAGGAATGACTAGGAGAATTGCTTCATTTTCAGTTTCATTAAAGAGTTTGATGACTAGTGGCATTACATCTTCTTTTAAAGTTCTTGTAGAATTCAGCAGTAAATTCATCATGACATGGACTTTTCTTTGTTGGTAGGTTTTTTAAATACATCTTCGATTTCACTGACAGAAATTAGAGAAACCACAACTTTCACAATAGCACCCCATAAATGAAATACTTAGAAATCAATCTAACAGAGAAAGTAAAACAATTTTTCATTGAATACTACAGTACTCTGAAAAAGGAGATTAAAGAGGATATCAGAAAACGGAAAGATGCCCCCTTGTTCTTCGATTGGAAGAACCAATATAGTGAATATGGCCATATTTCCAAAATTGTTATACAGATTTAATGCCATCCCAAACAAAATTCCAGTAGCATACTTCACAGACCTAGAGAAACAAATCCTAAAATTCATATGGAACCAGAAGAGACTTAGAATATCAAAAGTAATTCTAGACAACAAAGGTAAGGGAGGGGCTTCACAAACTGTGACCTGAAGTCCTACTACAAAGCTATAGTGAGTTAAAAAACAAACAAACAAAAAAACAAAACACCCAGCATGGTATTGGCAAAAACAAACAAACAAAACAAAACAGACTTGAGGATCAATGGAACAGATTAGAAGATGCAAAAACAACTCCACACTCAGTCACCTTGTCTTCCACAAAGGGTCCAAACATTTTCACTGGAAGACAGGCTCTTTAATAAATGGTGCTGAAAAAACTGGCTTTCTACATGTTGAAGACTAAAACTAGACCCACATCTCTCTACATGCAATAAACTAAAATCGAAATGGGTCAAAGATCTAAATATTAAAACAGAAACACTAAATCTTCTGGAAGATAGAAAAGACAACTCTTGAAGACATAGATATAGGCAAGGATTTTATGTGCAAAACCCCAATTGTACAGGAAATATTACAAAGAATGAACTGGGAACTCATCTTGTTAAAAAGCTTCTGCACAGCAAAAGAAACCACCAACAGAATGAAGATAAAACCCACAGAGAAAAAAATTTGTCAGTTGTTCCTCAAAGGACTGATACAAAGAATACATAAAGAACTAAAAAAAAAAAAAAACCTCCAAAATGTAAAGACCCAGTCCAGAAATGAACATCTGAAATGAATAGACAATTCTCAGATTAAATACAAACATCAAATACATGAAAAAATGTTCAACATCAGTGGTCATTCGAGTTATGCAAATTAAAACAATACCTAGATTCCATCTCACTCCAGAAAGAATAATAATTACCAAGAAATCAACCAATAATAAATCTTAGTAGGGCTGTGGGGAAAAAGGAACCCTTCCCCACTGTTGGTGGAGTGTAGACTGGTGCAATCACTGTGGCAATCAGTGTGGCAAATTCTCAAAAATAATTACACTAGAAATTCCATTTGACCTAACTATTCCCTTTCTTGATTATCTTCCTGAAACAATGAAAAACATCATATCACAGTGATATATGCACGTTAATGTTTCTACCAACAGTTTGTAATAGCTAAATCTTGGAAACAGCCCAAATGCTCCTACAGATGAATGGATAAAGAAAATAAATTTTTATATAATGGAGTACTTTACTCTGCCATAAAGAAGGATAAACCTAAGGCATTTATTGGTAAACGGATGCACCTTGAGACCATACTCTTAAGAGAAATAAATTGGACACACATGTTCAAATATCACATAATTTCTCTGATGTGAGGAACTGAAAGTATAAATGAGGACCAAAATGTGTAAAGATATTGGGAAATGGGAAGAAAATATTCAAAAAGGAAGAGGAATAGGGAGGGGGAGGGTGTAAAAGGGGGAAAAAAGGAATAGAAGGAAAAATGGAAACAGCTTTTTAAATAAAGAGAGAAAGAAGGGTTGAAGGGAGGGGAGGGGATTGGAAAAAAGAATCAAGATAGATTATGTACAGGTACAAATTCCCTATGTACATATAAAATGTATCAATAAATAATTTTTAAAAAGAAAAAGAAGTAAAAGCTAACTTCAATATATGTTATAGTCATGATAAAAACTATAAAAAATACTAGTAGACAACCCTAAATTAATGCATATGAGAAAGATTGATATTATACATTTCTATTTTAATTTTACACTTGAATTAAACTCCTTTTCCAAAGGTAAAAGTTCACTACTCATAAGAACCTTTTTCTTATTTTAAATATTTCATAGTACTGGGGATTGACCCCAGAGCCTTAAACATGACAGGTAAGCACTCTATCACTGAGCTATCCCTCCGATCTTTATGATAATGTTAAACAGCAGGCTACTGAATTCGAGGCATTTTTTTCTACAAATGGTAAAAAGTTCTAAGGTACTTAAAATGAGTAAGAACTTCCATTTCAAGAAAGAAAATAAGAACTATCTTAAAAAATGTAACAATGCAAGAAAACCTACTACTTTTTATTGTCAGCAGCTACCCTGGAAACTTGCTCCCTTTGGTTATAGAATGACAGATTAAAAGTCATTTAAGAATGTGATTCATTCAATAATGATAAAGGCAACTTTAACTTCCTATTAAAGTTTCATACAGCTGTCATACAGCTGTAGTCTTGAACAAAGCACTTTGATCCTAATCTCCCAGTGCTATAACCCCCCAAAAAATTCAAAACAAAACTTTACATTTCCATTCAAAAGTGAGTCATGTCATCAAAGGAAAATTTTATATATAAAAGCAGCTGATTTCATTCGTTTCATGCCAATCCCAAATCTTTTCAAAATGAAAAAAAAAAGACCAAAATTATTCTTTGTGTTTGAAATAGAGAGGGTATATTTTAGGTGCATGTACAGTTGATAATCTTGTGATAATACAATAAAAAACTAAAAAATGATTTTTTAAAAAGCTTAGCATAAGAAGTAAAATTACTAATCTTGAGAAACTGGACTCTTTGGAAAGCAGTATGTCTAGCAAATGTCTTAACTAACCGATGTTTTACCATGCCATCTATTCTCCAACACATTAGGCATATTCCAGCCTTGAGTTCTAGGCTCAACTTAGTTCAATCTTAGGCAGGTAATGAACATCTAATTTGTTTTCTTACATTGTAATAAGATTTACTTTTTGTTTTTCATTTTAACCTTCTAATAATTCTTATGAGTACAATATTACAGTTTTATGTTTGTGTCAAATGTCTTAGAGTTCTGAGATTTGTTTTCAAAATAAAGTTATAATCCATATACTAAAATTGAAAGCTGTGGCCAAGTCCATCAAATGGAAATAAGTAGTATTGCTCTATGACTATGATCTAGTAAAGCCACAATTTCAACAACTGTTATAATAAGGAACAGAATTGATAAAACTTTTCAACTTGTGGTTCTTGCTTAATTTAACTTCCAAGAAAAGAAAGAGGGATGGATCACAAATATTTAATTTTAATTTAAAAAGTCTTATATTAGCTAATAAGATAAAAATTCCTTTAATATGTACAGGGAAGGTGACCTTTGATTTGGAAACAATATTTCTTGTATAAATCTAAAGACCTCAAGAGGACTATGACCTTGTATTTCAGATCATGATTTCTACAAAATGAAGAGAGAGATAATTGTTAACTCCTCTACTCCCACCTCTTTTTGAAAGGGCAAAAGAGAAGATCAGAACCCTAATGAAACATTCTTTGGCCCAATGGGGAGTGGTCCAGTAGTTCTACCATTTTACTCTTTTATTCTGAGAGGCTAATTAAAAGCTGTATCAATTACCATAGGAATACATGAAATAGTTTTCAAGAAATTTGTAAAAAATGGAGGCACTGACTTACATGCACAGTGGTTCAATAGTAAAAACGGAAAGCAGTTCATCACTACATACAAACTGTTATCGATCAGTATAAACTAGAATTTGACCTCTTACAGTTAAAATTACATTTTTTAGAAGAAAGCAAGTTACTATATAAACTTAAGTTATTAAGTTCAAATTTAGTCCTTTGCATAAATTTTCTTCCTAGAGGACAGGAGTAAATATTTAGGCCCCAGAAAGCACTAATGATCACTTGTTTAAACTAACTTTTCTAAACCAACTGGCTAATATAAATACGTTATAAATTACAAAGTAATTATGAACTTAAATATTAATATATCAGCTTTTCAGATCTTATCAAATGCAGAAACATATTCAGAAAAATTCAGAATCATGATCACCAGTGATACTCAAGAAGCATTCTCACTAAAGGTCAAAAGTACTTAACATTAAGTAGTGATTATAGCAAATGCAAAAACTTCAAGGAAAGGGCTAGGGACTTAGCTCAGTGGTTCCATGACCTGCCTCCCAAGTGCAAGGTCCTGAGTTCGATCCCCAGTACAAAAACAAAACAAAACAAAAACAAAAAAACAACCAACAACAAAACAAAACACCAAGGAAAAGAAGAGCAATGGAAATTAGAACAGAAAAAAAACCTATCAAAATGCATAGTATGATTACTTACAAAATCCAAGGAATTCCACTGGAAAACTATTAGATGTAAAATATTTATTAAGGTGGCCAAATACTGTATAACAACAGTAGACGATAACTTCCCTAAACACAGCTAAGTTAATTAGAATCCTGCATGAAGAACATTTCATCCACAACAAAAATAAAAACCTTATGAGGAATAACAAGATACAACATTTTTAAAGAAGCTACAAAATTTGCCTGATGAATATAAAAGACAATCACAGATTACAGATGCTATTTTTTCCCAAATTAACCTATAAAGTCAATGTAAATCTTGTCAAGATCCTAATAGAATTTTTTTCTATGAGACTTAACAAAATGAACCTAAATTTCACATGAAAAAACTGGACAACCAAGGAATATTTGAAAAAACATTAATAGAGTAATTGTTCAGATAGCAAAAAGTCTATAAAGCAAAAATAATTTAAAACTACAAAGAAATAAAAAATAGATAAGTTGTGTTAGCACAGTTGTGTACCCATTCTAGAAAAAATGAAGGCCAGCCTACATTATATATTTTTTAAAAACATTAAAAAACTAAATTTTTAGATGATTTTATTAGAGCAAACTATAGGAAAATTTCTGTACAATATAGGGATAGAAAGTTCTTCCTATGCCAGATAGAAGATAGAATACTGAGCAGCCATGCAAGTAAAATGGAAAAATTGACACATATGGCTACACTAAAAAAAATAAAAAATAAAAAGCATGGGCTAGGGATTTGGCTCAGTGGTTCCGCAGCCTACCTCACAAGAACAAGGTCCTGAGTTCGATTTCCAGTACCCCTCCTCAAAAGAGGCAGGAGGTATCTTATACAGGTGCAAATTCCCTATGATGAATGTGATCACTATGTATGTCTAAAATGTATCAATAAATCTTTTGCTATTTAAAATAAAATATTTAAAAATGTTTTTATTCTTTTTTTATTATTTAGAGAATACTTTATTAGTTTCTGTAATCAAACCCGCATAGATAACACCTTACATATTTAATATGGTGTGTTACCCCTGTACAAATGGAAAAAAATTAACATTTCTAAACCAATATGGCTGTTAATTTCTGTACAATGCCAACTCAACACAGAAAACTGGGATAACTTTTTCCAAAGTTGACAGCACAGTTAAAGTTTCCAAGAATTCAAATTGTATATATGTGTGTGTCTGTGTGCGTGTGTGTTTATTTATATTTATATAAAAAAGACTGATAATAGCAGTATGTTATTCATCAATAGCAGCAACAGCTTTTCCAGGTTCTGCAGTCATCTGAACAAAATTATAGACATCCAGCACACTCCATTAAAAAAACAAAAACAAAAAAAACAAAGAAAAGAATAATGCCCAGAAAACAGCAAAGTTCTGTTACTGTTGTGGTACCTGGCACCATTTTTTACTAGCATCTTAATCATCATCTGGAAAGAAAACATTCTAGAGTAACATCATTAAAAACAACTCTGATAAAGCACAGTCACTACTACGTATCATAAAGCAGGTACAAGATATTTTACTTTCACAGAGGTATGATACAGTGCTGTCCTACATCTATAATACTAGAGGATACAATTAAAAAGGCATTATTTCAGACTTGATTCTTCTTTTTCCAGCAGAGGGCTCAAAGGATGATATGACACAGCTCTGTAAAGAAATGTACTTTCTTAGATAGGGTTTCCTTTCATTAACGGCACAGAGAGGAAGAAGAGGAAGAAGAGGAAGAGGAAGAGGAAGAAGAAAGAAGGAAGAAGAAGGAAGAAGGAGAAGAAGGAGGAGGAGGAGGAGGAGGAGGAGGAGGAGGAAGAAAAGGATTCATACAAAGATGATTGAGTGAAGGCAAGCAATACTCAACCTAACTAGTATTTTATCAAATGTCATGTTTGAAAGGTAAAAGCTCTACTGAAGAGAGAGACGCCAAGTAGTAGTGCTTCAAAGCTTCAGACCACAACCAAAATTGTGTCCTTTCAGAAAGAAGTTGTAGGCAAGCATCACTTATTTGGGTATGTTCAAGGACGCTAACATCAATATTTAATCCCTGCTCACACATCCACGAAGAAGGGGAGATCACTTACTACTGTACTTTGATTTTGTCAAACTAATCACCACCATGTTACAAAAATAGCAAGCTGCCATAGAAAAAAATAAGGCTCCTCTATCCAGCACCAGTTATCTGCAGTTCTTCACCTCCAGGTCTATAAACACTATAACTGCTATAACTGTACCCCAAGAACATAAGGGAGCAAAGAAACCCTGTTTAATGTACTAGCTGGGAACACTATGTTGTTCAGGCTGAGAATGTTTTTTATTCTTTTAGGTTAATTTTATTGGGACATTTTAGATATACATAGATCACATTTGTCATAGGGAATTTGTACCTGTATATATCTTGATATTTTCCCCCAATTCACTCGCCTCCCTTCAACCCATCTTCCCCTCCTTATTTACAAAGGCTATGATTCCATTTTTTCCTTCTATATTCTTTTTGTTTCCTGTTCTTTTTCCCCACACCCTCTTTTGTTCCCTTTCCCATTTGAACATTTTTTCCCATTTCCCACTATCTATCATAAATTTTAGTCCTTATTTACATTTTCGGTTTTTCACATCAGAGAAACAATGTGCTCTTTAAACACATGTGGCCAATTTATTTTGCTTCAGAGTGTGGTCTCAAGGCATATTCATTTACCTATAGATGCCTCATTTAACCTTCATAGCAGAATTGTGCCCCACTGTATAAAAACACCGTATCTTCTTTTTTCCACTCAACCACTGATGGAGATTTGGGCTGTTTCCAAGATTTAGCTATTACAAATTTTGCTGTGGATGTGCACATATCATTGTGGTATATTTTTAATACTTTTGGCCAGATACAAAGAAGGGGGATAGTTGGGACAAACAGATCTTCCAGTTTTAGTTTCTCTCAAATGACCAGTGATGAACATTTTTTCATATATTTATTTGATGTTTGTACTTCACCTGAGAAGTGTCTATTCATTTCAGGTGCTCATTTTTGGACTGGGTCTTTAAATTTTGGAGGTCTGGTTTTTTGAGCTCTTTATATATACTACATGTTAACTCTTTGCTGAGGAACAGCTGTGTGGGCTGTCTCTTCACTCTGTTGGTGGTTCAGCAGCATAGCTGGATATAAAGTAAATACTCAAAAATCAATAGCATTCCTGCAGACAAATAACAAATTCACTGAGAAATTAAGGAAACCACATCTTTCACAATAGCACTGAAAAAATGAAATACTTAGGAATCAATCTAATAAAGGAAATAAAAGACCTTTGCATTGAATACTACAATACTCTGAAAAAAGAGATTGAAGAGGATATCAGCAAATGGATAGATACCCCTTGTTCTTGGCTAGGAAGAACATAGTGAAAATGGCCATACTTCCAAAATTGCTATACAGATTTAATGCCATCCCAATCAAAATAACAACAGCACATCTTACAGAACTAGAGAAAACAACCCTTAAATTCATTTGGAACCAAAAGAGACCCATTCATAAAATGGACAGCCGAAATGAATAGACACTACTTCAATGAAGAAGTATAAATGGCAAATAAATATTTGAAAAAACGTTCAACATCACTGGTGATTTGAGAGATACAAATTAAAACAACACTGAGATTCCATTTCACTCCAGAAAAAAATGGCAAGAAATCAACCACTAACAAAGCAATTCTGGGCAACAATGGCAAGGCAGGTGGCATCACAAGCTCTAACTTGAAATTATACTACAAAGCTATTGTGTTAAAACAGTATGGTACTAACAAAAAGACAGACCTGAGGATCCGTGGAACAGATTAGAAGATAAAGAAACAACTCCAAGGGCCGGGGATTTAGCTCAGCGGTTTGGTGGCCTGCCTTGCAAGCGCAAAGACCCGAGTTCAATCCCCGGTACAAAAAAAAAAAAAAGAAAAAGAAAAAGAAACAACTCCAAATACCTTCACTGGAAGAAAGCCTCTTTAATAAATGGTGCTGGAAAAATTGGCTTTCCACATGCCAAAAATTAAACCTAGACCCATATATCTCATCATGTACTAAACTAAAATTGAAATGGAACAAAGACCTAAATATTACAACAAAAACTCTGAATCTATTGGAAGATTGAATAGGTAGAATCCTTAAAGGTATAGCTGTAGGCAAAGATTTTATGAGCAAAATTCCAGTCACACAGAAAATAATACAAAGACTCAATAAATGGTATCTCTTCTCATTAAAGAGCTTTCTCAGTATTTTTCTGATAAAAGACACACAAGCCCTAGCTTCTGATAAAATCTCACATCCCCTCTTTCCTGTTTAAGCATTTAAGCATATATCCTCTAGTGAGCCAATGTTTCTTATTGAAGTATACTGCATTTCTCACATATGGTTCCCAGGCCTTTTTTCCTTATCAAAGCAAATTCTATGAAAGGTTATTAATTACACTGATCTTTTTCAACTAATTAAGATATTCTTGCAATGACATTTATATACATGTTGTTACGTTTCTATTTATGAAAAATGACATTTATATACATGTTGTTACATGTTTCTATTTATGAAAACAGAAGCTACAATAAAGGCCCTATATAGAACAATTTGTTATATGATGCTGTTAAAATATACCACAATTTATTCTTTGTTCTGACAAATAGCATGTGGCTTAAGTGAAATATAACATTACAACTACATAAAGAATGAAAAGTTATTCACTATAGTCAATATACTTCTAAAAACCTTTATTTAAGATATAAGTCTGCAATTAATGGTCAGATGGATACTAGATTCAGCCATTTCTGTGTTTTCAAAACAAGACCAAGCTCAGAACATAATTTAACACATGCTTGCATAATACCCTTCATGCTTTATTTTAAAATTCCACATAGATTTAAAGTACTTTTGTGGGGTTTAAGTTTCCTGTAAGATTTTCTCCTTCTAAAACTTTATGTAGTAAAGAATAATCAGTTAAATCCTGTATCTTTATAACCCAGCTTTATAGACATCAGCCAGTCACAGTAGAGATTAACGTATTTTCTCTGTCTCATAATCATAAAATCTGAGTTGCCTTTAATATTTTACAGGGTTAGCCAACTTAATACTAAAGTTTTCAAAAGTATTAGGGGTAGAACTGTTAATATATCATTGGGAAAGATTCTACTCTTTATAAAGTATATCACTATTAATTTACGTTTAGCAGTAATTTTTCAGAGATTGAGAATACTGAGGGAGAACAGATTTACCCTATGCCTATTACTGTACCTTCAAATGACCACAGCTGCAAAATGAGAGGAAAAGTTGCCATATCAAAAAGAAATTTTCCTACTGTAAGGGAAATTTTCTTAAAAATATATACCAAGGTTTAAAGCCTAGGATTTCCTAGAATTTGTGACTTTTTTATATTTAGATTTCTAACTTATTCTTGTGTATGATTTAAGGTATGGATCTAGCTTTATCTTCTTCCAAAAATGGATTAACTTTCAAAACTTAATGAGTCTTTGTCCTCAGTAATTGTGATGATGCCACCTATACCATAAAATAAATTTCTGTATGTGCCACAGTCTAGTTCTGAATTTTCTTTTCTATTCCACTGGTATAGCTGCCTGCATATAAGCTAGCACTATACTGTTTTTAGTGCAGAGGCTTTATAATGTTTTTAATATCTAGTAACTAATCTTCCCTTATAGTTTTTCAGTGTATTCCTAGCTCTTCTAGTATATGAGTTTGATGTTCTTGTTTTACAGATTTGACTCAATCATAAACTTAAGGATTCAATAAGAATTACGCTCAAAATAATTCAGATGGCAAAGCACAAAAAATGGAACTATCAAATAACTATCACTATTTTTGCATGACCTTCTCTTTTAGCATATTTAAAAACTAACAAAATATCAAATAGTTTCATGTTCGAGGACATTAAAATTTATTTGTATTTACAAAATGTTGTAATATAACCTATATTCTCATTTACCACTAAAATCTCAAATTAGTTGCTGACTAAAAATGGGAAGATTAGGAACTAGTAGTATTGCTCAGTGCTACAGTGCTTGCCTCATCTGTGCAAGACTCTGGGTTTAATCCTCAGCAATGAAAACAAAAAGTAAAAAAAAAAAGTAGGATTAGAAAATAGGAAAATCATTATTTTGGCTAAATGTTTGTGGATTGTGATAATATTAAAAAGTAAAAAAGATGGGTGTTTTTCCTTACAATTTTTTTATTTTTATTGAGTTTATTGGTACAATCTAGGTATACAATACAGTTATATTCATTATTGGGATCCTGTACCTTTACATGATAGGTCTTGATTATCATTTTTTCCCCTTGTCCCTGCCCTCCATTCACCCCCTCCTCCCCTCCCCATTTACAAACACTTTATTTCCAATTTTTCAATTTCTCATGTTTTTCCTCTCCCTATTACCTTTCCCCCACCCTTCCCACTTTCCCTACACCTTTAGCCCTTTACTTCCTATTTCACATTATTAATTATCTCATTAGGGTCCTGTGTACTATTACAGTTTTTCACACCTGAGAAACTATTTGGTATTTCAGTTAAAGAAATCTCTGTATGAACATTAAAAATAGGGAATCCTAAAATAAAAGTAAAAAGGAAAGTAAAAGAGAAAAGGCAATGATGTAAGATTTAAATAATCCTTAATTCTGAAGATGAAGATGGTCCCTGAACATATTTAAATTGCTTTTTGCTCTTG
>NW_022900951.1:17238261-17264031 GCF_012274545.1 Fukomys damarensis | reverse complement strand
ACCAATAATAGCAATATGTTATGCATCAATAGCAGCAACAGCTTTTCCAGGTTCTGCAGTCATCTGAACAAAATTATAGACATTCAGCAATTGCATTAAAAAAAACAAAAACAAAAGAACAAAGAAAAGAAAAATATCCAGAAAACAGCAAAGATCTGTTGCTGTTGTGGTACCTGGCACCATTTTTTTTTTAGCATCTTAATCTTCATCTAGAAAGAGAACATTCTAAAGTAATATCATTAAAAATAGCTCTGATAAAGCATGATCAGTACTACGTATCATAAAGCAGGTACAAGATATTTTACATTCACAGAGGTATGATACAGTACCATTCTACTCAATAATACTAGAATCAGTTTTGGTTTGAAATTTGCTTTGTCTGCAAATAAGATTGCTACCCCTTTTTTATTCTGGGCTCCTGTCACATGGAGAATTGCTTTCCATCCTTTCACTTTCAGTCTATGGGCTTCTTTTTGCACTAGGTGTGTTTCTTGTATACAACATATTGTTGGATTTTGCTTCTTATTCCATTTTGCCAGTATTTCTCTTGATTGGTGAGTTGAGGCCATTGACATTGATGGTTATAACTGATATGTACTGATTTCAGCTATTGCAAGACTATTGTTTATGTTGGACTGTCTAGACTTGTCATTTTTTCCTGAACATTTCTTAACTGAGTTTGCTAAGCTCATCTACTCTACTACTCTCAGTAATCCTGATAGCCTAACTTATAATAGGATTCCTAATTTAATGATTCATTGCTCAGAAAAGATACATGTTGGTCAAAATGAACAGGCTTGAACAGGATATAGTTGTATATTTCAATTCCAAGATTAGAAGCCTAAAAGGACTAAAAGATTATTAATCTGTAATTGCACACTTCTACCATTGCAAAACTCTTGCAAGGAGCTAAGAGAGAAAGGAATGAGAGAAACACAGATGTAAATTGTTATCTTTCATCCATACCTTTGACTCATCTATAATGAGCCCTGTACATTTTAGGTGAGTTTGTGTAAAAACAATATCTCTGATCTTTAAATATTTCTTGGGTCTTAAAAGAGACACAGAAAATGGAGATACACAGTATTTATATTCCTGTTTCTCAATTTACAAGTGACATCAATTTCAAAGAAGTAATGATTCTGGCGTAATTTCTGGGGTAATTTCATTCATCTGGCAAATATTTATTGTGGCCATGTGACAAATACTCCAGTATTCTGAAACTCGGGGATTGCTAAGTTCTGATAAAATGCTCTGCATAACCAGAAAATATGTAGACTTCTACATTTCTGAAGTATGATTTTTTAAATGGTGAGAAGAATTTCATCTAAGTATATTCAGGCACGAGCCACATAATAACTGGGAATTTTTGCATGAATAAGCCATGTTGAGCTGTTCATTCTTGGCATAGGGAATCTTTAGCTGTGTCAACATTTTTTCAGTTATTTTTTATTTTTCTCTAGTTTCTTTATGTAATTTCAGTGAAGTTAGACTGAAATAGCTCAAAAATGTCTGCTTATATTCAGCTTCAATTAAAATATTACTTGATTGTAGGCTACTGGCATGATATGTAATGGTAACAATAATGATAACCAGTATTTCTACCTCCTACTATGATCTTTTCATACGTTATTACTCCCCTGACTACAAATCTACTACTAATAGCTAATATTTATTTAGAACTCATTAAAAATGCTAGGGACTGTGATACATCTTTAATAATTGATAATCATTGAAACTTAATTACTCTTTGAGGTACAGTAGTTGTTATTTTCTCATTTACAAAATTAAAAAAGTAAAACTCAAGAGATTGTTATGTATCCAAATTCATACAGCCAAAAAGTAGCAAAGATGGAATTTAAATACAGGTGTATTTGTCTTCAAAGGGCACATTTTCACCAACTATAATACAATGACTATGTTGGAGGTAGTTATAAATGATCACTGTTGACGGCCCTGATAGTCGTGCTTTTCAAGAATACAAGCGAGTGTGGCTTACAAAATTTTAAATATCTCACAAACCCTAGAATGGGTATAGTATGATCACCTAAGGAAAAGTATAACTATAAAAAGAGTTTATGATGGACTTTAATATTTAGAATTTTCAAAAATACCTAATTACATAAGGTTACATGTTATATTCTACTATAAAAATTAAATCCACAAATAAAATTGTTACCAAAGTAAAATCAGTGTTGTTATAATTAGAAAATTATGTGTTTCAAGCAAGACTGCCAAAAAGCTGTCTCTAAAATAAGTTCTTTCAATTTGAAGGATATAAAAATAAATTTCATATAAAAATAAATATAAAATATAATTTGAAGATATACATTTCAAAAGCCATTCAATTAAAGGTTTTACTTTTTGTAAGGTACTTAATTTTAACCATACTGCCACTGATTATCATAATAATAAAACATGCTTAAAATAGTATTTATGCTTTAAGATTATTTATTTAAGTTGATGGTGGTGAGTAGGTTGCCGTTCCAGTCAACCAAGCTTTCTAATGATATTTCAGTGCTCTGTATAACTGCACAAATAATTTAGAAATGCATATAAATTACAAGTCCATCAAACATCTAGATTTAATTAACAACTGTATATATTTAGACCGGAAAAAATATCAAGGGTTATATTCCAGTGCTACTTAGTCTGTTTAGACTAGTTCACACATTTTTAAGAAGTTTAAGAACAAAGGGCCTGAGGGTGTAGCTTGGTGGCAGAGCGCTTACCTAACGTGTGCAAGACCCAGAGTTGGATCCCAAGAACCACCACCAAAAAAAAAGAACACCACTCAATTCTAGGGGGCCAGGGTTTTAGCTCAGTGGTGCCGCACCTTCCTCGTAAGCACAAGGTTGAGAGTTCCACCCACGGTACTAAAAACAAAGCAAAACAAAACAAAAAGACTCAATTTTTAGTTCATTATCATATATGGTGCTGTAGTTCTAACATACTGTTATATTTTAAATTTAAAAACCATAATTACAAATTTGTGAAATAAGCATAACTAAATCAAGAATTCCAAGCTGCTGGTTCAACATAAGTCATAGATTTCAGTTTTGTACACTCCTTAAAATTAATTTTTACTGGAACTTTAGACATAGAAGATTCTATTTATCTTGATTGGTGAATTGAAGCCATTGACATTTATTATTATAATTGATATGGTTATAACTGATATGTACTGATTTCAGCTATTGCAAGACTATTGTTTATGTTGGACTGTCTAGACTTGTCATTTTTTCCTGAACATTTCTTAACTGAGTTTGCTAAGCTCATCTACTCTACTACTCTGTAATCCTGATATTTCTCTTGATTGGTGAGTTGAGGCCATTGACATTGATGGTTATAACTGATATGTACTGATTTCAGCTATTGCAAGACTATTGTTTATGTTGGACTGTCTAGACTTGTCATTTTTTCCTGAACATTTCTTAACTGAGTTTGCTAAGCTCATCTACTCTACTACTCTCAGTAATCCTGATAGCCTAACTTATAATAGGATTCCTAATTTAATGATTCATTGCTCAGAAAAGATACATGTTGGTCAAAATGAACAGGCTTGAACAGGATATAGTTGTATATTTCAATTCCAAGATTAGAAGCCTAAAAGGACTAAAAGATTATTAATCTGTAATTGCACACTTCTACCATTGCAAAACTCTTGCAAGGAGCTAAGAGAGAAAGGAATGAGAGAAACACAGATGTAAATTGTTATCTTTCATCCATACCTTTGACTCATCTATAATGAGCCCTGTACATTTTAGGTGAGTTTGTGTAAAAACAATATCTCTGATCTTTAAATATTTCTTGGGTCTTAAAAGAGACACAGAAAATGGAGATACACAGTATTTATATTCCTGTTTCTCAATTTACAAGTGACATCAATTTCAAAGAAGTAATGATTCTGGCGTAATTTCTGGGGTAATTTCATTCATCTGGCAAATATTTATTGTGGCCATGTGACAAATACTCCAGTATTCTGAAACTCGGGGATTGCTAAGTTCTGATAAAATGCTCTGCATAACCAGAAAATATGTAGACTTCTACATTTCTGAAGTATGATTTTTTAAATGGTGAGAAGAATTTCATCTAAGTATATTCAGGCACGAGCCACATAATAACTGGGAATTTTTGCATGAATAAGCCATGTTGAGCTGTTCATTCTTGGCATAGGGAATCTTTAGCTGTGTCAACATTTTTTCAGTTATTTTTTATTTTTCTCTAGTTTCTTTATGTAATTTCAGTGAAGTTAGACTGAAATAGCTCAAAAATGTCTGCTTATATTCAGCTTCAATTAAAATATTACTTGATTGTAGGCTACTGGCATGATATGTAATGGTAACAATAATGATAACCAGTATTTCTACCTCCTACTATGATCTTTTCATACGTTATTACTCCCCTGACTACAAATCTACTACTAATAGCTAATATTTATTTAGAACTCATTAAAAATGCTAGGGACTGTGATACATCTTTAATAATTGATAATCATTGAAACTTAATTACTCTTTGAGGTACAGTAGTTGTTATTTTCTCATTTACAAAATTAAAAAAGTAAAACTCAAGAGATTGTTATGTATCCAAATTCATACAGCCAAAAAGTAGCAAAGATGGAATTTAAATACAGGTGTATTTGTCTTCAAAGGGCACATTTTCACCAACTATAATACAATGACTATGTTGGAGGTAGTTATAAATGATCACTGTTGACGGCCCTGATAGTCGTGCTTTTCAAGAATACAAGCGAGTGTGGCTTACAAAATTTTAAATATCTCACAAACCCTAGAATGGGTATAGTATGATCACCTAAGGAAAAGTATAACTATAAAAAGAGTTTATGATGGACTTTAATATTTAGAATTTTCAAAAATACCTAATTACATAAGGTTACATGTTATATTCTACTATAAAAATTAAATCCACAAATAAAATTGTTACCAAAGTAAAATCAGTGTTGTTATAATTAGAAAATTATGTGTTTCAAGCAAGACTGCCAAAAAGCTGTCTCTAAAATAAGTTCTTTCAATTTGAAGGATATAAAAATAAATTTCATATAAAAATAAATATAAAATATAATTTGAAGATATACATTTCAAAAGCCATTCAATTAAAGGTTTTACTTTTTGTAAGGTACTTAATTTTAACCATACTGCCACTGATTATCATAATAATAAAACATGCTTAAAATAGTATTTATGCTTTAAGATTATTTATTTAAGTTGATGGTGGTGAGTAGGTTGCCGTTCCAGTCAACCAAGCTTTCTAATGATATTTCAGTGCTCTGTATAACTGCACAAATAATTTAGAAATGCATATAAATTACAAGTCCATCAAACATCTAGATTTAATTAACAACTGTATATATTTAGACCGGAAAAAATATCAAGGGTTATATTCCAGTGCTACTTAGTCTGTTTAGACTAGTTCACACATTTTTAAGAAGTTTAAGAACAAAGGGCCTGAGGGTGTAGCTTGGTGGCAGAGCGCTTACCTAACGTGTGCAAGACCCAGAGTTGGATCCCAAGAACCACCACCAAAAAAAAAGAACACCACTCAATTCTAGGGGGCCAGGGTTTTAGCTCAGTGGTGCCGCACCTTCCTCGTAAGCACAAGGTTGAGAGTTCCACCCACGGTACTAAAAACAAAGCAAAACAAAACAAAAAGACTCAATTTTTAGTTCATTATCATATATGGTGCTGTAGTTCTAACATACTGTTATATTTTAAATTTAAAAACCATAATTACAAATTTGTGAAATAAGCATAACTAAATCAAGAATTCCAAGCTGCTGGTTCAACATAAGTCATAGATTTCAGTTTTGTACACTCCTTAAAATTAATTTTTACTGGAACTTTAGACATAGAAGAACATTTCAGTTACATCATGTGCCATTTTGCCATTTGCCATGGAACGTGAAGAGCCCAGTTGCTGCCAATGATGTGAACTTTTCCTATTGGTCCCAGAAGTATGACTCCGTGTTGTCCTGTGCATTATGACACAGTTCTCAAGTGGTCAAATTACATAACTTTGCCTTTCTTAAAGGATGAAACATCCTGAAAAATTCAATGCCTAAATATTAACATGCAAAAGAAAATATTTCCTAAAGGACAGTAAATGCAATAAGAGACATTTAGAATAGAAATACAATGGCATTTCACTGGTAAAGAAGAACTTTCCATTTTCCATGCAGTTAGTGAATACTTGACAGCACACATAATGTAAGAGACCTATGTAAATATTAAGTTTCAAAAAGCTATTCACATATTTGTTTCTATTGTTACATACTTTTATTTAACTGTGCCCCTTTATTTAGCTTCCACATATTTATTTTAAAATACCAGAAATTTCACAATGATCATGTAATTTACATACCTTATTAAATGATATATAAACACACTACTATACTCTTAATTTTAAATAAATAAATATTCTTTGAAATATGTGATTAAAATTACTGAGGTTTTAACTAACACTAGGATACAGGATTGTTGGCAGGAAACAAATGATAGTCTGATGAAAAAAAAAACACTACTATAAGAAAGCAAAATCCAAAACAAATATTAGAAAGGATACCACACTTAGTATGGTATCTCAAGTCTTAAAACACAGGACTGCTTTTTCAATACATTTTAATGTATCACATGTAGCTATTTGTACTTGATAAGAATAAATTTATTAATACAAAGAAATAAGAGCTGAGATTTCATCTTATTAAAAAGCTTTTGTACTGCAAAAGAAATCACCAAAAAAGATACAACCCAGAGTACAAAAAAAATTAGCCTGTAGTCCCTCAGACAAAATACTAATAAATATTTAGTACACAAAAGAATTGAAAAAAATCAACCCCCCAAATTTAAAGACCCAATCCAAAAGTGGGCATCTGAAATGAATAGTCACTTCTCAGATGAAGAAATACAAACATCAAAAAATACATGATAAAATGTTCAACATCACTGGTCATCCAAGGGATGCAAATTAAAACAATGCTGAGATCCCACCTCACCCCAGAAAGAATGGCTAATATCAAGAAATCAACCAACAACAAATGCTGTGGGGAAAAAGGAATCCTTCTCCACTGTTGGTGGGAATACAGACTGGTACAACCACTATGAAAATCAGTGTAGAGATTCCTCAAAAAACTAGGATCAGAGGTCCCATTTGATTCTCCTTTTCCCCTGCTGGATATGTTCTTGAAGGAATTAAAAGTATCATACCACAACAATATATGCACACCCATGTTTATAGCAACACAGCTTGTAATAGCTAAATCCTGGAAACAGCCCAAATGCCCATCAACTGATGAATGCATAAAAAAGACTTTTTTAATACAATGGAGTACTAATCAGTCGTTAAGAAGGATAGACTTGAGACATTTATAGCCAAATGGGTGCACCTTGAGACTATATTCTTAAATGAAATAAAATGGACACATATGTGTGAATATCACACATTGTCTCTCTGGTATAAGAAACTTAATGGGTAAATAAGGACCAAACTGTGTAACAGATAATGTGAAACAGGAAGAAATTATTCAAGAGGAAAGGGGAACTGGGAAGAGGGAAAGGAAAAAGAAGGAAGGGCAAGGAAAAAGAAAAAAGGAAAAATGAATACAAAGCTTTTATAAATGAAGAGGGGAGCTGGGGATTTAGCTCAGTGGTTCCACTGCCTACATTGAAAGTGCAAGGACCTGAGTTTGATCCCTGGTTTCAGAAAAAAAAAAAAATGAGGAGGGGAGAAAGGTTGAAGGGAGTGGAGAGGATTGGGGGAAAAAGAGGAATTAAGATATGCCATGTACGGATAAATATTCCCTATGATGAATGTTGTCATTATGTACATTTAAATTATACCAGTAAAATTAATTAAAAAGAACCAATTTATTCTAATATATTAATTCTAGTCATATAATCAAGACTACTTAAAGTAATGTAGATGGATAAGGATTACAGGATAAAAAAGTATTCCATGTGTTAAATTTTATGTACAGGTGTATTAATCATAATTAAAATGGAAAATTATTTCAGAAGAATTAAAGTAGCCTGGCAAGTGCAACGGCCCAAATTTGATCCCCAGTACCAAAAGACAAACAAAAAACAAAACAAAAATCTGAAATCCTGATTTATCTTAAAAAAAAGAATTAAAGTAATTCAGCATAACCACCATTTATTTGGCTTTAAGCAAACTAAAAAAATACTGTGTTCAGGTCTGTGTTCAATCCTGTTGCACTAGACTACACTAAAAACCTGCAAAGCTTTAAAAATGAGATTTAAACATACAAAGAATACCACTGGGGAAAGTTTTTCCCAGCAGGTAATAGCATTTTAAGTATAACTGGGGCTTGGCATTATCAAAATCTTACATTAGATTATGATAAAATGAGATTTAAAGCAAACACTCATAATGAGGGGATTGTTCTATGAAGTAGGCTTGTTTCATGTGTTAATGCATTCTCTAATTTTTACACCACTGATAGAATTTATACAGTTTTGTTCATAACAGAAATGTCCTCATAGCAATGAAAATATGCAACATACTGTTTCTGAGCTTTCATATATTAGGTTCTTTGTCATATTAGTTTTGCTACTAAAAGATATGTGACTCTAAAATGTCCTTTAACCCCTCTGATCTCAGTTGCTTACATGTAACATGATGGCACAGAACCAAGAAATTTCTAAAAGTTCTTTCTTAATGCATTCTATCAACTCATCTCATAAACTGTACAGAGAACAAGAGTGTTAGTGTGTAGAGAAACGAGGCATGTTCTTTTATAAAACAAATGCTAGAAACTGTTTTTAAATAATGATGTGTTTCAATAATGGACAAAAGAACCATATTTGTATGTTTCAGATTTGCCTATCAAATATAATTAAAACCATGCATGTTAAAGGTCTACAAAAAATAGCTTTAAATTTTGTTAAGAATTTAAGGATAAGCTTATAAAAAGGAAGAAAATAAAAGAAAAAGAAAAATTTATAAGCTACTATCTTAGGAATTTCTCAATCAGAATTTGTCATGATAAAATGGCACTGGTGACTTAAATGTAGAGAATTCACATCCACCTAAAACATCAAAAACGTGTTCTACTTTTGTTACACAGCAAGTGTTAATTAAAAAAACACATGTGAAGTTTTGCACTTAGTATTTAATTACTGGAACAGAATAAAATTAAGCTGAAAACTTCAGAAGGCTCAACTGTCACTTGAAATCCTTAAAGTAGAGATAAATAAAATTTTCCATTTCTAAGACAAATAAAAGAATGAATTTAAATGGTTAGAATCACAGAATCTTAAGAGTTTTAAAGAAAAACATATAGACCCAGCTTTCTTTTATAGGAAAGGAAAGCAGAAAACCAAATTATTTACCCTGGATATTTAACTCTGATAGTAGAGATGTTGCAAACACATGATCTCATGCTTTTAAGGACACTCATTTACTTTAAAACTTACAGTTTTTAAAAATGAGTTATTAATAACTGAGTGCAACCCTTCCTCCTTAAGAAAATCCAAATAATCTTCAAAGATTAGATAAAAGTATAAAATCTGGTATACTGGTATGCTGTCATATTGAAATATCAATATCAAAAATATTAAAGAAGAAGCAACAATGAAATTATTATGAACAGTATTTCTGGAAAGCTTTAAAGTGTACATTATTACAATGTTATACTGATTAAAAGAAGGTTCTTCATATAACTGTGTATTTTAAACATTCTTTTAACTAAGTTTTATATGTGAATTAACATCATTTACACAAGGCCAACTAATACTGGTTATGTAGAGAGGTTTCCAAGGAAAACATGAAGGGAGATCAAAATGTGAAACCTAAGAAGAAAAACAAAACTGCCGGTAATAAAAAAAAAAGCCAGCATAGGTTTGGAAAAATATACTTTCCACCAACCATTCTATACAAAATGGAAACATGTTTCTCAATTGTCTTAGATCCAAATAGCACCTGTGGCACATGAATAAGAAAAAGCATTGTTTTGCCAGTGATTCTCTTGTTTTCAGTGATCCAAACTCAAATGAATTGGTTCATTTGTTTCTTACAATTGACTGTTTCTCCTATGAAAAGTCAGTACATTCTTATCATTTAGATGGAGCTATAGTGCTAAGTTCCCATCATTTATTGCACGTATTCAGTGTTTAATAATTTTGATCACCATATATATAACCTATAAGAATAACACTCTTATATTCTAATCTTCTGAAAAAGTCAGAATGAAATTTCACTGATTGAATCCTTTGATAAAATAATGCTGGGAAGTACTATGGAACCATTTACTACTGAGAAGAATTCTATACTAATCAAGACTCAGCCAGGATCAGCAGAGCTATCAGCAGCAATGCCTTAGGACCATTGTATTGAGTCCCTGGTGGTCAGAGTGGGATATACCTTTCTAGTCATTAGGTTAAGGTAGTTAAGTGATCACCTTATTTAAAAAATAATACTGAATAATAATTTGGAGAGAAATGGTCCAAAAGAAAAAAATAGTGATTACATAGATTACAAAAATCAGTAAGAGGAAATGGGCAAACATCTGAAATCCACACACTAGTTACATTTTACAATCAATATAATCATCTTTGCATGCCATATCTTAAGACAAATATAGGTAAGATATATGTAGTAATTTATTCATAAGTTGGCCCACAAAGGGCACTTTTCAATCCTGTACAGTAATAAACTATACTTTTGCCAGTGTCAAAATGTTCCATTTCTGCCTAGACTTAGTCATCTTGAATAATTATTTCACTGAACTGTCCAAAAAGCATATTTTCATTATCTCTATTTTTATTTATTTACTTATTTGGTACCAGGGATAGAACTCAGGACCTTGTGCTTATGAGGCAGGCACCTGGTACCACTGAGCTAAATCCCCAGCCCATCTCTGTTTTTAGATAAAGAAACCAATAGTTTAGAAGTAAGGAACGTCAGGCTTATATGTATATGCCTAGGCAAGTGTGTTAAGGCCCTGTGTTCAACAGGAACAGGGTGGGGTGGGGGGAGGATGGAAGTGGGGGGGAGGCAGCAGGAAGTGGAAGAATAAGAGGGAAGAGAAATAGTAAAGAGATGAAATAAACATTCATGGAAAATAGAGATTTGGATTAGAGTAGAACCACAACTATAGCTACTTCTACTTCCAACTCAATATTATATGTAATTTGTACTGTCTTATACATAAAGGGCTTCCTATTATCTGTCACTTTAATTTTTATCTAAATGAAATGGAAAATAGAGAAAGAAAAGGGTAAGACAGTGAGTCTGAACATGCCTAGAGGTGATAAAGATATTTCCAGAGCCCTGAAAGGCATAATCTGGCATTTTCATTTGAGAAAGGTGAGTAATAACTACATGGCAGTCTACAAGAAAATAGTTACTATACAATAATTGCTCTTAATGAAATTAAAGAACTCATGTCCATCTGTACCCTGAAAAAGCTTCTACTTAGTATTGAGTCTTTTTAACATCTGTATTTCACAAGTCATACAAATCACACAATTTGCTTCTAACATTGTCTTATTATAAGACTATATTACTGCAATAATCATTAGAAATATATAAATTTATTAAGAGACTGCTACAAAATTCTGAAAACATCTATAATCAAATGTTGCCTACTTGCTCTGATATACATTCTAATGTTCTGTATTCAGTTGCTAAACACACTTCACAGACCTATTACAGGATGAAAATAAGGTGTTACTTTTAATGACAAGAGGAGAAATGTTGGCTTCCATGCAAAAAAGCAAGCAGAAAAGGTGTTTTAGTTATATTCAATTTCAGCAAATCTGTCCTAGGCAAATATCTGCCCTAAATAAATACACATGTATATTTATACACACATTTATATTTATACAGCTGAAAATCAATTATTATACACCACAACATTTGCTCTAAAATTTTCATGCCTTAACATTTCTATACAAAGTGTCTGCAGGAAACAGAAACTACAATTAGAATAAGATATTGTTAACAAGATTTAGAATAGCACACTCTTCTGTCCACAAGCTTAACTGCAAATCAGTTTTCACTGAGGTAAAATAAGGATATGAACTAACTTATGGTAGTCTTCATCCTACCCATAGGCTTTCAGATGCCTTTTCTTACTCATATTTCCTAATTAGAAAAACGTAATGAAATGAAGCCAATGAGGTAAAAGATTAATTATAGAAGAATGGAAACCAGATAAAATAGTCATTCAAAAACTTATATTCAATTCAAAATATATATTCATAGAGTTAAAATTTTGTTCATGTGTAGAAAAGCATAAAGTTTACACAGGAGAGAAAAGTTAAGGCAGAGTTTCTTGATGCCAAGCTAGGGCCAATACTGCCTTTGTGGGAGCATTTTGAGAATGGTGTGTTTTGGGTTATCACAATGATTGCAGGGTAATGAATGGACTACTAGATTGTTGTATAGGACAAACCCTCACTATGAGCTGCCATGTATCCCAAGTGATTTTTTCTTATTTGAAAGTTTATTATTAATAATTCCAAAAGGGCTAGCCACCAAATCTATTCCACATGAGATATTGCTTATCTTTGGGTATTACCAAATCCAAAAATGTGTTAAACTTTAGTTTTTAAATGAACTTTTAATTTCAGTTTCTCTTTTCTATAGAGAAGCTACAAAAATAGTACTGAGGGTTCCCATTTAGCCCTCACCTATATTCTATTATTAATATCTTACATTCATATGCTACAACTGTCACAACCAAAAGGCCAACACTGTTATAATGCCATTACATTAAAACTACCCATTTTTACTGTAATTTCATTTTGTTCCTAATGTACTCTTTTCCAGAATATTATCTAGGATACCATAATAACAATTAACCATCATATCTCCTTAACCTCCTCTGATCCTTTGCACACGTTTTCCTTGATTTTTGGTGATTCTGACAATTTTGAGTATCAATCAGCTATTCTTTAAAACATCCTTAAATTTCAGCTTGTGTAATGATTTTATCATAGTTAAAATGAGGTTATGGGTTTTGGATGAGAGACCAAAGGGTACTTGCTCTAAAATTCACTTACCACTGATGGATAACCTTGATCAACTGACCAAGTTAGAAAATGGCAAGTTTCTTGACTATAAAGTTACATGCTTCCCCTTTCTACACTCATATGCAAGTCAGCAAATGCAACCTACATTCAAGGAGTAGGAATTTAAATGCTACCTCCTTGGTGAGTGAGTGATCTACATAAATGATTTGGAATGCTCTGTATGGGAAATTTGTCTCTTCATATCAAATGTTCTCCTAATATTAGTTTTTACTCTAGCATGTATCAGTTCATTTATGAAACTAGAAATTTGAATAACTATATGATGATGATATTAAGTGACAAATTTTGATGTGATCGGAGTGTTGTTCCCTATTATTCTATCTATTTTCTATGTTTGTAGGATGAATACAAGCATTAGCTAGCAAACTAGCCTCATTTGAAAAAAACTCTCAAACCTAAGAAACCAATGTTTTTAAACATTAAATCAGAAACATTTTAAAATTAATGTAGATGAAAATATACAGTATTACCTCATTTAAAAGTCTTTTACCAGACTGCTTTTTAATACAAGTTGTCAATTACTTCAAAGAAAGTAAATTCTCAAAATTATCCACCCAAATTAATTTTAACTCATGGGGATTTTAAAAGACAATGAGCATGCTGGAGATTTAGCTTAGTGGTTCCACCACATGCCTTGCAAACACAAGGTTCTGAGTTCAATCCCTGGTACCAAAAAGGAAAAAAGAAGACAATGAGCACTGTAGGTGAAAAAAAGTGCTTTACATAATTAAGTGGACAAGGCTAAGGCAACTTCAAAACATTGGCAATTACACAGTACAATTATTGTTTTTTAAAACATCTATTATCCTGGGTATAGTGATATATTTTTATAAACAATGAGAGTTCAACTCATTCTCCCCACAATAACAATTTAAGTTGTTTTCCCTTACTTTGGAATGTCTAGTCTAAAGCAAGCTCACCTCAATGTTACTAAAGGAAAAAAGTAAAAATAATAAAACACGATCTCTATACTTTTATAGCTCCTATATACATACTAGAATATATATTTTAGATACATGCACAAAACTTTATACATTACTTTAACATATATGTATGGAATTGTATATTTCACTACCTTTTTTTATAAGTACTCAACTGATCAAACATCCCTGGCTCCATATTTTGCATTTATTTCACAACAGTTTTTTTAATTAAGACTCTAGCATTTAGCTTGCTTTTGTGATTCACTAAGCTATTATATCATATCACAACTTGATCTATGATAATGATTTCCAAACAAAACTTTTGGAGACCAATTAACATTTGCTAGATAAGTAAGGGTTTCACAGCTACAAGAATGCTCTAAATAAAGTCTGCAAAAGAACACCAATGAAATGAAAATAGCAATGGTAATCAATGCTGAATAAATTTGAACAGAATAAGTCATTATTCCTAATGAAATGTGAAGTGCAAATGAACATCTCTTATCAGGTGTCATGTATTTTTATTAGCAATCCTTTGAAAGGAAAAAATCTTGGTACTGAATTGGTAGTAGCAACAATTTGAACCAAATTTGTGCCTACGTCTAGATTCAGCAGAGGGGAGCACCAAACTCCTTAGGTTCACTACAAAAGAAAAAAGCTTTCTTCAAGACTGCAACTATGTGTGGCATCTTTGTCACTAGCAAGAGCGCTATTTAGAGTAAAAACACCTTGCCATACACACACATTGTGTTAAGAAGGCAAATGGGGCCAAGAGCTATAGCCCACCTTAACAAACATTATCTATAGGCAGATTCAGTACGACTGCATGAAATGAAGATAATTTATATTTTATTTACTTATAAGTTTTAAAATTGACCCAAGAATTACAGCCCATCTTAAGACACCAGAGAAATAGGAGAAGATGGAGAAGATAGCTACATCTTTAAAAGTATTTCCAGATTTTTCTCATGCCACCTCTCTAAGCAAAAGTTTCCTCACCTGTAAAGTGTGGATAATTCCAAGTTTATAGGGCTAAGATAATGTAGGGAAACCACCTAGCACAGTACACGGTATGATAGTAAACCATTTACTGTCATTAATACCATTCTTAATGGCATTTAATACCATTTATTATTATCATACTACTATTATCATACCATTTATTATCATTCTGCTCTAAAGATTGCCAATGCAATACAATGTCTACATTAATTTAAAAAATAAAAGCTGACTTTTATCACTCACACACCAGTTACTGTTTTAAGTATACCACAACAGGAAAACATGGTAAAACTTAGAAACACCTTTTAAAATTGGTGATTCTAGGTAATACTGTCTCCTTCAATTTATAAAAATGAGAAAACTTGGCTCAAGTTACTTAAATTGTTCCTAAGATTACCAGGCTAGGAAATAATGGAGTAAGGATATAGATCCAGTATCTTACTCCAAAGTGCTCTTATGTGTACTAATAATATGTGTGTAACAATAATATATGTGATGTCATGTATTAAATGGTAGAAAAGTCAGGAAATTAAAAAGAAGTCAACCCTGAAGATAATTATGTACATACCTTAACTGTGTCCTTTATACTCAGAATTGTAAATCCAATTAGTAAGGGGGAGGAGGGAGAACTGATGTTACACCTAATTACATCACTGAACAGACATACCATCTCTGATGAGCTGCTTAACTTCTCTGTAGTTCACCTATGAAAAGGTATTAGTAACTGTTCCTTATCTCAGTTTTAAGGATTACTATTAATAAGAAATATGGAGCGTATGAGACTTTTCCGGCTTAGGTGAATGAGAAGAATCAAACTATTTAGTAAAATATTTTCAAAAGTACTAAAAAACATAATTCCAAGTATGTAAAAATTCTAAAAAAATACAACTCATTTTTCGGTATGAAAATGTCTTTGGGCAAATAAAGTATTTGGAAACACTGCATTCTCCTGGGTCAAACAATTTCTTTCCAATCTTGTATGCATTATTAGATTGATCAGAAAAACCTTCCTTTACATATTAAGAGAAATTTTCAACAGTAGCCTAGTGAAATTATCACAAATTCCAAATTAATCAAATCTGAACAGGTTACCATAAACATATTATGCCAACGGACAGACTAGAAAGAAAAACTAATCTCAAATATTCCACAGACTCAACTTCTTTCTGCATGTAGCAATTCAACACCAAACTGAAAGCCTCTGTTCTGACAGCTACAAAGCAAGGGAGTACGCTTCTGGATAAGGAATCATTGCACCACTGATTTAATTCAATACCAATGCCAAGAGACTGTTTACAAAGTTCACCCCCGCACCAAATATAGAGGGAAATGGGAAGAAGCATCTTAGTCCTGCCATAATACACTGGCTCTATACCATATGGAATTTGGCCAGTAGGAAAACTAGCAAGTGCACTACTACATCTGTCTAGCAACATTAACAAAAATTTTAATTTTCTCTTTCATATGTAGTTAATACCTCCGCGGCCTATTCTGAAAACTAAAATATAAATAAACCATACAAAATTAAAACATAAATTTTATATTCGAGAAGAGAAAATACTGTAAGTCTCCAGGACTATTAAATTTTTTGAAAAGAATATATGATTGAAGAAAAACATAAATTACAAAAAATAAGTTCTCATATACACATATAAAACACTCCAAAATTGCAACAGATATTCAGTTAATATTAACATTAATCACTTAACAGAATTAATGCTAATATTTTAAGGGCTTTGTTAGCAAATTATACTGTAAGTATAATAAACACCTTGTTAGAAAATGACTCTTTCATAGTCTTTGGTAAACAAGTTGAAAAAAAGTAAAATCCAGAATCTAAGCCAGACTTCTATTGATTTGTTGTAGGTATTATTTGAGAAAACATGTTGCAAGCCTATTGTAAAAATATCAGATGTATCTGAAACAAAACAAATATTTTAAGCAAATAACAAAAAAGGATACTGGGCAACATTTGAAAAGGCAACTAACTTGATTTTGTTTTCTTTTTATCTATAATTGTATCCAAAGACTATCCAACTTATCGAATAAAACTGACTTCTAAGAATATTAAAGTCAAGTAAACATACACCAGTCATTTGTGCTATATTAGGAGAAAAGTCATGTAACTATGTTTTTATCATGTGTTAATGGCAGAGCAAATTTTTATTTAATAAACTTTTGTTTTTATAACAATTCTATAGTGTTCCAAAAACACTGAACAGATGTATTTAGTAGAAAAATTACAACACATTAATACAATTTTAAATTTAACAAGTTTATACAAATACTGACACTTTCCTGAAGTTGCAAGAGTGAAAACCTCTATTAGAATTAATGACTGTAATTCAAACCAAAGAAATCAAACAAGTTAAACGCATCTTTAAAGGTAAAAAAAATTCTATCATGTTGAATAGTTGTATGTAAGTCAAATCAGAGTATAGTTGCTCTTGTGTTTTGCAGTACTAACTAGAACACATAAGCCCGATGGTGTTTTAGTGAGAATTAAAAAAAAAACAAACAGTATTCCTATGTTAAGATAAAAATCTTCACTTAATCTAACTTATACTTTAACAATTGGGGGAAGACACTCTTTATTCGAAAAATCTCTAAAATTTGTCTACTAGTAACCATCTAGTAACATGTGATTCACAAAAAATCCACACCTACACAGGGGACCTGTATTCAGCAAGCTAGCTTTACAATAACTCTACATATATTCTTAACAAGTATTCTTCAAAAATTAGTCAAAATAAACTTAGGTGTAGTTTTTAAAAATTAAGGTTCTTTATTTCAAAGTCAGAGGGAAGGACAGCAAATTATACAAAAAGTATTGGTTTAAGATACATCTTTACTATTTCCATTTATTCCCATTAATAAAAATATAAATTCAACTTTAGCTATAATAAGATAATGGTTTTTATTATAAATGGTCACTTTTCCATTTTATATCCTTAACAAATAAAGGATATTTTATTCTCCCAACAAAAAAATTTTAATTTCTAATACAGTATGAGGTTTTTAAACTTTTATATGAGAACAAACCTAACATATTTTATTCATTTCACTCTGTGTGCTCTGAAATAGAGTTCTTTTTAAAATACCAAAAGAAATACATAATCAGAAAAATTTGAATGAAGGAAACTAAATGCTCAGAAGAGGTGTGTTTCAATTTCTAATTTATGAAGTACTTATTATCCTGTCCTATTAGGTGACATTAGCAAGTATCTATATTTTATCGTGTTTATAATATTTATGGTATAAATATAGATGTCTCATTAATTCACTGAAATTACTAATATTTCATAACAGAATGAGTCTAAAACATGATTTAGGACTTTTAGTTGGCTACAGCAACACAACTATGAGAAATGGATAATGCAACCCTACTTCAGTGTATTCTGGCACACAACACACAAGCTCGCACTGAAGTATCCATCAGAGCACTACAAGGGACTTTATGTGCATTGTCATTTAGGAAAGCAGAATTGCTGACAGATCAGTAATCTGTGAATAATTTAATTTATTCCATCACTCCATAAATATTTTCTGAGTGGATATTTTACAACGGATACGTTCTTATACATTGTTATAAAAAACTGATAGGGTCCCTGTAGTCCTCTAGTAGGGGAATTAGACATTAATCAAATGACCATACAAATTAATTTATAAATAAAGTTAGCAAGCGGAACACAGAAGATATATGTTGTACTAGAATGTCAGCATATAACTGAGGATTTGGGGAATATGAAAAGAAATCAACATCTTGATATGTAAGAAGGCTTGACATCTAAAGGATAAGTAGGGCTCAGAACTATGTTAAGAAAGGAAAAAAGAAAGAACATATGAAGTTAATAGCAAGTGGTAAGCAAACAGAAAGGACTGAGAGGTGGCCAGTGTAGCTAGTTAGACGTGAGGCTTCCCTCCAAGGTAATAACCAAACCTTCCAGGGTCTCACAGACCACATTAAAGACTTTGATCTTTACCTAAACACAATGAGATAACATTGAATTGATTTGGTTAATGAGTTTGAGAAGTGAGAGACTAAGAATCATTCTCAGGAATTCATCTTGACTGGCTTATGGATCAAACAAATAAAATTGAGATTCTATAATTATCATGATCTTAACTTAAAACATCATAGTTTTGTAATAAAAGAAAAGGGGGAAAAAGAGCGCATTAAATTTACCTTTAGACCAACTATCACTTCTCAAACTTATCCAACAACGGATATATCAAATAGCTCAATGGTTCTACGGCCTGCTTCGCAAGCTCAAGAACCCGAGTTCAATCCCCGCTACAAACAAACAAAATACTCTTTTTACAATCCTAAAAAAAAAGAAAAAAAAAATGATGAACAGAGTGTACACAAAACCCTGTGAGGTCTCAGGAATGTGGCTTTAAACAGCTGTTGCAAGCCTAAAATTCCTATTAAGACTCTTTAAAATCTTATCTATATTAAATTTATACTATATTTTATATACTATTATATTTATTTTGTTTTTACATCATGGATATAATATGCATGTTTAATATTTAAAATATTTTAAATTGCTTAACAAAAATTAATCCTTTAGCTTCTTTCAATCACATGGCTTTCACATTCACAGAAATATACCATTTTGAGGAGCACAGGCCTATACTATTCATGAAAACTGTGAATTTGCCTGCTGAATGTTATCCAACACAATGATTCTGCATTGAAGAATACACTCGTTTTTTACAGTCAAGACACTAAAGCATGACACAAATCACTAGAAATAAGTTTTAGACTCTATTTTCTCAAATTATCTAATCTCTCTGCCCCCTTTTAAAGAAGTAAAGATGCTCCATCCTTCTACTACTCTTCATCGTTCACAATAAGCCCTGAGAAGTACTGTAAATCACAAAGAAAGCTAAATGTCATTAAGAACAAATTAAGCTCTAATCTGAGGTTTTGGGGCTATAAATTAAAATGATAATTTATCACTGCTTTAAGAACAGTATTAATGCTTAAAAGTATATCCCCATTCTTCATGTAATAATTTGGATCAGTAAAATTTTAAATATCTAACAACATAATGTTAATGATGTAATTAATCTTCAAAAAAACTCATTTTAACATTATTTCCAAATTATTCCTGAGAAACATATTTGAAACAGCTGTACTGATTCAATACACATTCTTTGTAGGCTTATTTTTGGCAGATGAAGTTTTATAATGTGGTATTTATTTAAACTCAGGACATGATGAGAGTTTTATTGTCTTTGTAAAATGCAGATTTGTTCTTGTACTTTTCTACCACCTACTCACACTGCTCCCTCACTTTCCCTCTTCTGCCCACCTCTCCTCATCAACCAGATAAATCTAAATAAACCCCTATGGTTAATTGCCCATCTCAATCCTAGTGTCTTGCTGTACTTCTACATTTAGGATACATCCCTCTTACAATATGTCTTGTTTAAATAGTTGCTAAAACTCAATCCTTTCCATGGACCTCTTCCTGATTCACAAAATTATCATCTCTTTCCACTGGTGCTTGTATACATAATGCTGAATTTTTAGAAATTTACCCCATATATTAGTTGGTACGTGTCTGTCTTGGCACTGGACTGTAAAGTCTGTCCTGCCATCCCTTACACAGGCTAATTTCTTAACAGCAGAAAATAATTTATTTTAAATAATCAGTTAAAGCAACTTCTAAGCACATGAATTGTGTAAATAATGTGTGAGAACCAGAATATATCCACATAAATATACTCTTTCTTCCTAAATAGGACTAAATCATGAGTGTTAAGGAGCACAAGTTAATGACACCATAAATAAAAATGTTTCTTCTGACTGAACTCCACATATCAAGGTAAATGTCTTTTTTGCATAAAATGACAAGAATTCATAGGCCAAAAATGTCAAACCCAAACTTGGTGCCTATTTAGTCACCATGTAAAAACAAATCTAATTTTTAAAAAGGGAGTGATATAATCAATCTGAAATTATCTTATATGTAAAAAAAATCTAATTTTTAAAAAGGGAGTGATATAATCAATCTGAAATTTTCTTAGAGTGTATATACAGCTTCAAGTTTCTGACAAAATTTATTTTCAGTATCTCTTTCAAGACACTTTTGCTCAAAATTTTTACATTTTTTTCTTTTATCAAATGAAGAAAAACCTCAAGCTAAGCTCTGGGTGCTAGGAGGGAGAAAAACATGAATTATTACAGATCATTTCACCTGTCAAAACTTCTTTGCCTTATCAAATACATTTCCTCTACAGCATTTAACTTTTATACTGAATAGACTTTATTTCATTACATGTTCCTTTATTATAAGTTTGTATGCAACACTGGTTTTGGCTTTTATACCTAAAATAATGTGTTTCATTTTCTGTCCTCAAGATGGCTGAGTCATAGGAATAGAAATTAGAAGTCAGGGAATGATTCTGGAAGCAAATGGATAAAGTAAACAGAAAAGAGTAGAGACATTGACTGTGGAATGGGATGAGAAAAGGCTATCTTCAATTTTTTAGATGATTTTAGGGATTATAATATTACACTGGTTGGGGTTAAGTTACAGAGACCATAAGAGACCAGCAAAGGAAGACTTGTTCAGAGACTCTGGAAATCACAATCATTTTCTTTGAACCAGAAAGAGAATAGAGATCATAAAAGAATGTCATGGAGAGAGCTGGTTGTAGAAAATAACTATTTTAGCCATGCAGGCATACTTAATAGGTCTCAAAGTTGAAAAAGATGTGAGAACAAAATTGAAATGACTGGGTGTGAGATGGGCAGGAAATTAATAATAAAACTAATAATAGAGGCTTTGACATGTTCAAAGGTTTTTGTTATACTTCTGTAAGCAGAACAAAAAAGTGGAAAAGAACTGGGGACTCTTAACAACTGAAGATTGTGAAGTGTCTGCAAAGGAATAAAGAGGAGCTGAGAAATAACACACAACAATACACTAAGCAAAAATAATATATAGTGGCTTACTTTTGTTGCCCATGGCTTTCTCAAATAACTGGTTTGCTTTTCCTTTGAAAAGGGCTTGTGTTTTACAATTTTATCAAAACTACAAGAGCCCTGAATGTGATTTCCAAAAAGGTTAGTTTCAAGTGCTAAATAATGAGTATTTGGTTTTCTCAAAAATATTTTTACAAATTTAATTTTTAAATTAATATGAAGATTTATAAGCCATCTCCAAATAGCCAAAATTATTATCAGGATAATCTAAGAAGCTGTGCATGGTGGTGCAAGTGTGTAGTCCTGGTACTCTGGGAATCTGAGGCAGGAGGATCACAAGTTTGACCTCAGCCTGGGCAGCTCAGCAATTTAGTGAGACTGTCTCAAAATTTTAAAAAACGAGCTGGGAATGTAGCTCAGTGCAAATGACCAATATTAAACAATATCACACACACACACACGAAGAGTCTGGAATATAACTACTTATTTTACTGACTCAGAAGGAGTTTGTGTATTCACTGCAACATGACAATGTGTCATATCAAATCTTTATTGTTGACAGAAAATTTAGTGAGTATTGGATTTTACAGGTAACAGAGATGGGAATGAGCAAAACTGCAAATATTTCCTTATATTTTATTAACAATTATAATTTATTTTTTCATCTACCTGCAATATATTTTAATAAAAATAGCTCAAAATGAATTGCAATATATAGCCTTTCATAAATAATCCTGAATATATGCTACCAAAGCTCAAAAATCTTGTCAGCACATTTTGCCCTTCATTTCCCTCTCTAATGACAGTTTCTATACCACTTCTATAAATTGCCCAGAATCATAAATGACTGTATCCATTCTTTAATGGTTCCTTTTTGTTTAGTGGAGAGAAAAATATCCTAGAAAGAACATAAAGCATGTACCTTATAGAGTTATAACTATTTTTCATTGTGACGAGCTGAAAGCATAAGCTACATGCTTTAAATGTTGAAGATGATAAAACTGTCACATCAGCAGCATGCTCTGAAGAACTCCCACAGTGTTGGGGTTAAGAATTTTGTTCCTTCTTTGGTTCTGCCCTTATAATACTATACATTATACAACACTACATGAGGTTTCACCACCTTAAAGTTACTTCCTAAATAAGCAGTTGACTTTTAAGCAGTATATATCTTTAGAAAGGGTAAAACATATTTCTAAAATATGTTTTGTTAAAGTTTATTTGGGGAAGAGAGTAGATATGTAAAAATAAACTAAGGTAACACTATAAGTTACAATTTAAGGATGTTTGCTTCATCCATTTTTTAAATCTTGTTTTCTGATAGTGCAGCTCAAATTTACAAGTGTTTGAATCTTATGGAAATTTCAGCAGTAAGCAGTTCAGGACTTGAAACAGCCAAGTGTATCAGTCATACTTTTCCAGTCCTTTGTTGTAGAAATATACATAAATCCTATCTTGGCTACCCATTTAATCTTTTCAAATAGCTCTAAACTGCATCATCAATAGGTATAAAAATTTTGTTGGCTTAAATATAATGGGCATTTAAAAAAACAGCTAATAGGGCTGGGATTTAGCTCAGTGGCACCGTGCCTGCCTTGCAAGGGCAATGTCCTGAGTTCAAACTCCGGTACCAGAAAAAAAGTATATAAAATAACAGCTAATAACATTAACCGAACTTTAAAGAAGCTGCATTTTAGGCTGAAGAGATGTTTAAAGAACTAGTGTACTAGAAAACTAACACTGTGTGCTACATTACATGCATCATACGTTGTACAGTTCTTGCTTCAGTGGATCTAAACTATGGAGAGAATGGAGACTGCAAGAATGTAACTGGGTGGTAAATGAAGAAGATGGAGTATGCTGCACTCACAAGTATCATGGGAATTTGTAAGAGGTAGAATATGAAGGTAATCTGACTCCCACGGAGGCAGGATAGCTTTTTTAATATTTCAGTAGCAGACTCAAACTAAAGTAACCTTTATGATAAATTCGAAGGGTTTTAATTAAGGATTTTTTCTTCCTGAAAATACTCTGGCTCTTTTTTTTCCCCATGGCTGAGAAGCCAGATGTTTGTATCTGAGAAGGGAAGGGAAGGGAAGGGAAGGAAATTGGTGGGAACCTACGAAGCTGGAATTTCAATAGCAAATATGTAAAGAGAATTAACAGCAGAAAAGGTAAGACACTGCAGGATTCTGTCTTAGTCATCTTTATGACACCCATGGCATCTTAGCACAATGCACTGCACACAGGGTGTAGTCAATAAATAATGAAATAGATTTAATTCAATTCACTCACATTTATACTGTGCTTTGCAGTTACAAAGCACTTTCCACATATTAGAAAAAAAAGTAAATGAGGAATAACGGGGAAAATACTGGATAAAAGGAAAGCAAACAGATAAAGCAAAGTCCACATGAATAAGAAAAAGGCCCAGTCAGCTGAAGAAAAATATTAGAGGGAAAAATTTAGGTTCGTCTCACTTTCAGTCTGTCCCAATCATTCCACCTTCCGTTGTTCTAATATACCTGGGGCTTACAAAGTCTGACTCCTAAACAATCCCTACGAATAAGAAGGAAGCTCTCTCACCTTCAGAACAGGCATTTTTAGAGACGGTAAGCCTTGAGTCTCCCCACTCATCTACCTAGAATTTATGCTCACGTAAGACCTCGGTAAAGCTCTAACATCTCCCAAGTGTCTTCCATGTGTGTCCAGAGATCCTTTATTCCATCCCATCTGTCCACATCTCAGCATTCCCAAAATCTTTAGGGAAGAGTTGAGCTTTGGTATGGACAGGAGAGGCCCTCTGCAAGCCCTGGAACTCAGACAACAGAGGGAGGTAGTGAGGCAGGAAAGCCCAGAGACTAAAGAAAGCCCAAGTATGCGACGAGAAGAGCGAAGGAAGAAGGTCTGTGACTGTGGTCCTAGAAATTGCCCGGGGTGGCTTCAAGATGGAAGAAATGACGGGGCAGTTGAACGTGCACTGCCTTGCACCTGGCGTTGAGCTCCTAACAAAAAGCTCCATCCAAGGTACAAAGCCTTAACCGGCCTGACTGAAGGGAGGCGAAGGACGTGTGGTATGCGCAGAAGGAAGCCTACACAGACCAGTGCGGAGGCTGTCCCAAGAGAAGCGTGTTTTCCTGCCCCCCAAAGTAGTGCATCCTCAACCCAACATGGAGGGGACTGCCCCTCTCCAAAAGGGAACGACCGTGCCCTGACCCCATTATGCGGTTTTAAAAGTTGCCAGGAGAGTTGGCGCTGGAGAAGACACCTGGCAGGGGCAGCCGCCGACGGGGGCGTCAGGTTTCCCAGGAACAAAGGGGCCGACGATGGGGTGAGCAGGGAAGCGGGTCCCGGGGGTAAGAGGCAGACTCCTCACTGAGCTGGAAGACCAGGGTCGTCACGTACTTCCAGCCTGGGGCACCGAGGGGAACAGGGAGTGGGCAACATGCGCCGGGATTCCGCTGCCTGGCTCCCTGCCTCCAACCAGGTGGCGCCCGCCGCCCTCATGCTCTCCGCGCCCCTCTGACTAGAGACAAAAGGAGATCGGGGACCCCGGCCCCCCTCCCGTCCCCGCCAGTGCACAGGATCACCCGGTGGAAGCTCTGGTGTCAGGGTCTGCCGCGGTGGGCGCCGCTCCCTCGTGCGGGGACCCCGCGCCCTCCCCACCACGGGCATTACCTTTCATCCAGTCCACTACTTGACTCGGAGACCATTTGCTCACTGGTTCCATTATCAGGGCCATCGGCACGGGGTTGGTTCCCCGCGGGGCGCGGAGCTCGGACAAAACGAAGTCCGCAGCCTGAGCCGCGCTCAGGTGGCGTCCGTGGCCCGCCGC
>NW_022900951.1:17209170-17237491 GCF_012274545.1 Fukomys damarensis | reverse complement strand
CGGGAGCTAGACGGGCAGCCCACTAGTTGAACGCCGACAGCTGAGGCGGCTGAGGAGGTACTTGCAGCCCCGCTGCCCAGGGAAGGGGACCCCACTGAGAGCGGGGGCTACAGGGAGAGCTGGGCTTTCCTAGCTCTGGCTCTTCCGGCTGTTCAATGGGCTTCTGATGTGATTTCCCAGAGCGGCGCACGCCCGCGGATATGGAGGCGTGGACTGCCGTGGACTGGAACCCGGCTCAGACAACCATGAACGCGGCGATGACGAGGCAGGAGGGCCAGTGCCCTAGACTCCTTCCCGATGCTGAGCAGCCCGGGAAGAGGGGCTTTGAGGACTTTTTCAAAGGGCTCTTTTGGGTTTTCAGCCAACTTTCAAACTAAAAGCTCCCAGTACCTATTTTAAAGGATATCATTTGTTGTTCAGATGTTCTTATATAAGGACCAAAAAGGTAACAATGGAATTTTAAAAGGAGTGACAATTTATAAACAACATGATTCTTCCAAACCTTATTTTCTTCAAAAGTCTTACATGGCATAACATTGAAACCCTTAGTAAAATATAGCTAATTAGGCTTTCCATGAAACAACAAGTAATCTATAGGTTATGCAAACTACCACCATTACAGATGTTTTTTCTGTATAATTCTCAAATCACTCCATTGAGTAAACAGAAACTTTATAATTTCTGTAATCATTTTATTAACATCAATAGGTTTTGTTGGTTCTTTGGTAATCATTTTCTCTATCTAAATTTTATGAGATACAGAACTGCCATTTTTTTTTCAATTGTCGAGTTGACTCCCTCATACACGAGGGCTGATATGGCAGTAGTTAAAATATTGATGTTTTTATGCCAGTGATGCAAAACAAGTAACATTTAAGAGTTGTGTATTTAGGTTTGTTTTTTAAAAATCCAAAATTTAAAATGTTTGTGAAAGTTTTGAAAGAGATTTAGAGATTAGACAAATCTACACTCAAATATAGCACCTTCTTTAAAAAAAAAAAACTAGATCTGGGGCCGTGGATTTAGCTCAGTAGTTCCGTCTTTTTTTAAAAAAAAAAAAAAAAAAAAAAAAAAAAAAAAAAAGCTAGAAAGCTAGATCCTGATTGATATCCTTTTTTTCTTGACTGACCAAATGTGAAAGATTTTGTGTTATATTCCATTTGAGTCTAAAAACATTTCATCAGTATTTATAGAAAAGATCACTTCCAGTGTCAATAATTTATGGAATAGCTTTATATTAAAATTGGATAATTTTAAATTATTAGGAGTTAGAGTTGTAGAGAGAGGTTAAACGTTTTCCCAGTGATGGCCGTGTGGCTCAGTAGCACAGGGCTTGCAAGGGCCTGGGTTTCAATTCTAGCACCACTTGCACACAAAAGCAATTTTATCAAAATACTAATATGAACATTTATTGAGCAGGATGCTAAGCATTTTTATACATTTTATCCTCCAAACATCTTATTAGTAACCAATTTTTACAGATAAGAAAACCTTACCTATCACATTCACTTCCTATCCCCAAATCTATTACACTTAGTAAGTTTTTAAAAGGTTAAGTAATTTGAAGTCATGATGCATGATTGTAACATCAGGAACAGGTGACTCCAGAATATAGGCTTCAAAAACTAGTAAAAAGATTTGTGGGCCGGGGATTTAGCTCAGCGGTTTGGTGGTATCAGTGTCTGGAAGTGAACAGTATGAGTGAATGGAGGGTCCATTGAATGTATTTCATCAAAAAATATCAACTGCAAAGAGGCCTGAGAGTCATCATGAGTATTCCAGAGTGTTCCTGACTAATACCTAACAACAAGAAATTGAATTGAACAACAAGCATCCATGTCGTGGATCATATTACAAGCATGTTCAAAGTGAAATACCACTTGCATAATGAGTAGAATATCAATCAAGAAAAATACCAGAGACTGGGGTGCAGTGCCAAAGTAGACAGGAAACAACCCACAGAAGGATGATTTTGAGAACAGCCCCACATCAGCATAAACTTGTGCATACTCTCTTCCTATTTATGTTAGTCAAAAATTTACTTGGTCTAATTGCCTAAAATAACAATAGAAAATAAGTTTAACAACAAAAATGACTCAAAATGTGAGCTTGGAGTTATATTCTCTAATAGAGTTCACCAAGGCCTTAAGTATTTGTCCTAAATCCTCCTTCCTGGGGTTTCTTCCACCAAACAGCATTTGCCTTTGATTTTAACAATATAGTCAACATCATTTATTCCACTTAATCTGTTCATAACATGAACTTTCACTTTTAGTTTTGATTGGAAGGATAGGAGGATTAAGTCATCATTGCCTTCACTTTATTATTCTTAAATGACTCAGCTGAATATTTCGTGCACTTTTCTTTCTGCAACTTTTCAAATAAACTAGTTTTATATTATTTTTTCTAATTTTCAAAATTTAATGCTAAGTATAGAATAATGTGATTATATACAAACTTGGGCAGTTTAATTTTGCCTTAATGCACAATGCAGACTCAAAGATTAGAAGGATAGTATTTTGTCATACCATGCACATCAATATAAATGGTATGATGTCATCCAGATATAAATGCAAAATAATTTTTGGAAGGAGCCATAGATTACTTTTGAAAGAAAACAGAGTACAAACATTGTTAATTACATTAATTGGAGGCATAATTTTCAAGATGTTTGCAACTATATCAAAATGAATCATGAAATGCTTTTTAAAATTATTTTTGCAGTTTTTAAAAATGAGCTATTGATCCAATTTATGCCACTGGTTTTGTATTTTTTATTCTCTCTCTAAATTTTCATTAGTCTCTTTACCAGAATATTATTTTATGATTTTATAGTGTAATGGTTGTTTTGATTAGCTTCAGATACAGAATTTACAAGTGGTCTTCTAATTGGAATCTGGGTATCTAATGGATCTGAATTTTAGAGGAATCTGAGATATTACTTTTATTTTTCATATTTTAAATACGAAGTCACATAAGGACTCTTCCACTACAAGAAGGACTTTCAAACTTTTGTCTCTTTGGGGCCAAAGAGAGACTAATATGAATTTTTTTTCAGGAGCTGATAGCTGAGGACTTGTATTTTCCAGATGAGGCTACACTATAAAGGTCTTAGTCTCTACTTACCTTTCATACTACAAAGACACTTGGTATGCACTAGACCTCAGAAGTGACATGTAAAACATCTTTTAGTGTTTTTGGTTATTTAAATTTTAGACAAAATATCTTGCAAAACTCTAATTTTCCCTGTTTATTTAGATTTTGTATTTTTGCTTTAGCTGTCTTTAATTTCTACATGTGTTGCTTTCTTAATGAGTAATATTTTATCATAATTTTTTCTCTCTTTTACTTTTTATTTTTGAATGGCTGATCACTGTAAGGTAGAAAACCTATATGGCTAGTCCATGCCCTAAAATAGAGGAAAAAGATAGTAACTTGGTTTTGCCAAGATCTTTCCTATAATTTCAGAAATAGCTGTTCCATATTGGCCCATGTGGTATACCATAATGAGAAAAAATTAGGCAATTCTGAAAAGACTACTAGTGACAAAACATAAGTTATTCCCAAGAACACTACAAAAACGTGATCCAGAGAAACCACAGCTAAATTTCTGGAACGATAGTGTTACTTTCTTACCTGTGTAATTCAACTAACAGCTATGAATTAATAATCAAAGCCTTTGATATAACCAACCACTTGTTCAAAATCAGTTTCCAATCATCAGAGATGTAAGTAGTAGGAAATATGAACTATAAATGGGCCTTTAGCGCACTGCTCTGGTCAGATCTCTCTTTAGATTTAACAAGGAGAAGAAGTACCCAGAGAGGGTAATTAGTAGAATCCTTTCTTTATTGTTTCTCCTCTAAGGTAAACTTAAATCAAGCCAAGATTTTTTTCTCAACTAAGATTTAAAACAGTCTTCTTTAGGCAAAGAGAAAATGGCTTACATTGAGGTTATCCCAACAGATGTTTGTTTGTTTGGGGGGAAGTCTTTTCAGTGCTCACCCATATTATATTGATCACACTCTAATAAAAATCTCAGAGCCCACTAAGATAACATTTAACACATAAAACCCTAGTCCACCATGGAGGTTTCCAGTGTCCCTCCTGGCCACCAATAATGAAGAACATATAAACTCATTACTCAACAAATATTTTTTAGCACTATGAGTGTGCTACCCCAAGTTGTATTTTTTTTTTTGTACTAGGGATCGCACTTGGCACCTTGCACTTGCAAGGCAGATGAGCGCACTACTGAGCTAAATCCCTGGCCCCAAGTTGTATTCTTTGATTAGAAAAAATTAGCTTGATTATGTGGATGTAGATGGCTGAATTTTTCTTAGGCTGCTAGGGAAAGCAGGAACATTCATAGTTTAATGGAATAATGTGGTAAGTACAAGAATAGGTGTGCCCTGTGCTATGCGAAGAGGAGTACTTAACATCTGGAGGAAAGACTATATTTGAGGGGATAATGCCTGTTTTAGGTCTTAAAGTTTGATATCCAGTAGTAAAGAGGGCTTCTAGGCAGAACATTGTGAAGAAAGTTATACAATATTAGGACTAGACACTTGGGTGACTGAAATGAAAAAGCAAAGCAGGAGGTAAAAGATGAGGTGGGAGGTGTGGGCGACAGCAAGATTATGGGGAAAAATCAAATTAAGAGCCATTTAATGATTTTAAGTAATGAAGCAACTTAGTCATATTTACATGTTTTGTATAAAGTAGTCTGGTAGCCATGGAGAGTATACATTTCAAAGGGACAGATGTGTGAGGGGGACATTCATTCAGAAGGTGTGGCAATAGACCAGTGAAGTGCGGACTCAGGTCAGAAATTCAGCTGTGGAGGTGGTGATGGAGAGAAAATTGATTTAATATCAAGAATAATTTGGTAATTGTTTAGATAAGGGAAGCTATATAAAAAGAATCAAGAATGATTCTCAGAATTCTAGCTTGGGTAAATGGATAGATAATTTCTTTTTTACATAACATATAAAACAAGGCGCATATTTGAGAAGAGGAGGTAATCTGAGATATTTCTGTTTTGGATATTTTGAATATGAGGCACCTGTGAAACAGTCAAGAAAGGGTTTTCAGCAGGCAATTTCTGCATTCGCATATAGGAATGTGAAGCTCAATATGGGCTGAAGATATAAATTTGTGAGTAACTGCTAAAACAAGCCTGAATGAGATGGACATAATGAAAGATGCTGAGAGAGGAAGCACACAGAAGTACACAAGAGAAGTAAATGCAGAAAAATGCAGTGTCATGGTAGCCCAGTAAACAAAGAAATTCAGGAGAAAAGAAAGGAAAATTGTGTGAAGGGTAAAAGTGATGCTTTTACAGTAAGAACTGAAAAAAAATGGTTTTATCAGCTTTGGATATCCTTCACTGTGTTATTAAGATCTGTGAAAGAACTAGATGTCAGAATAGGGAGGCTTGGTGTATAAGGCATTAAATTTTTCACATGTTGATTTTTTTTCTACCTTATATCCTAACTATGTATATATTGAAGTGGCTCCACAATGAATGACAACTCTTCTCAAATTTACTCATCATCTCTTGGATTACTGTTTGCTGATGAAGTAGAGATAGCTACTCATATCTGTTAATACTTTTAACATTTAGAATTATGGTACTCTTTAAACTGGGGTAGCATTGAAATCCATGCCCCCACTCAGATTTGTAGAGAAACACCTTTGTATGGCACCATGGTAATCATATACAACCTCCACATAAGCCATGAAGGAAAGGATCAACCACAACATGGTGCCTGTTTGAGAAGGATGACCTATCACCCTCCCCAAAACATGGCAAGATTGTCTTGTAAGGCAGTATAACAAGTCTATTTCCAGTTTTCCACCCTGATTCCAGTAAGGCATGGGACTTTCCATCTTACCCCAACTTCAGGTACAGCTTCAGACTATTAAACAGATTGGCTTAGTTTAGAATTAGCTTCTCAATACTAGTGACCCACCGCTTGTATTGTTTGTCATCTGGTCCCTCAGATTCAGTATTAACCTATGGGACCAGGGAAATGAGGGGCTGACACTGTGCTGCTGATCTTGCATTGCTGTCTGTGTGATAAAATTTCTAAAGTCAATTAGGGCTGTTGTCTTCTCACTAACTGAATTATGGAAGTGTGATGGCCCAATTTAACAGCTACCATCCATGCTGAAGATTAGGATTGCTTAACTACTTGGCATAGATCTGATCTGGGAAGTCCATATATACTAAAATGAGTAAGCTCTGCTGAAAACCTCTGCCTGATAAACTAGGCAAGTCCAGCATGGCTTAGTAAATCACCAGCAGCAGCAGTAGTAACTTGATTTCAAATTTGAAGACGGTTTTCCCTAATCATTAGGGCTTCTTAAGATTATCTCATAATAATAACCACATGTAAACACAGAAAAACAAAACACAGACCTTGATCTAGGCCCTCTCTTCTGAATTTTAATATTATTTATTACAAAATACTTTTAGAATACTCTTTCACATTCAAGATGTTAGGTTCATTTTTATTTGAAAATTTACAAGTAGTGCTTACTTGATAGTGGCAAATGTAAACTTGAAAAATTAGCACTAGATAATATCAAAGGTCCTGTTTATTGACCAGTTGGTCAATCTCTGGAGACATATCAAAACTTTTAATATAAAAGGTGCTTATGAGATCCATTGTTTAATCTTTGGCTAATGTCTTAGTCAGTGGTTTGCAAGGGAATAGATCTGATACAAGTCACATAAATTTGTAGGAATATCTTATATTATTTACCCAAAAAGTCAAAGGCAGGAGAGTGCAAGAGATCTGCCTGCACACTAGAGACCTGAAGAATCCAGCAGAGGGTCTGAATCCCATAGCAATGTTCTGCCCAAGTCCAGCTGGAGGCCTAGAGCCCACAGCAATGTCTCAAGCAAGTCTATACCAAGGATCTGTACTGGGAAGACCCAAAGGCCAGTGGTGGAAGCTAGAAAGTCTGCACCAGTGAGATGAAGGATCTGTGCCAGAAGGCTGAGGGTTCTACACTAGAGCCAGAAAAAAGACACCCAAGTTGAAGATCAGAGCTCCCCTGAAGAGAATAGCAGCCATCCCAGGAGATAGAGAGGACCTGAGCTCCTCTAACAATGAGAATAGCTGTGTGTATCAAGAAGACCAGCCACAATACAGCTTCTCCTAGGAAATCAGCAGCATACAATCTTCCCCTCCAGTTCTCCTTATATGCCACTGGCAACAATTCCTCAGGCATGTCTTTCATACCCAGAGCCACACTGACTCAATTCAGCTGGGTGTTCCCACTCAATTTGACCATTAGTTAATCCACCACAGTCAATAAGTGAAAGACAAAGAGGAATAAAGATGGGGTGGGTGGGAATGGAAGACTTTTTTTCTCCAAAGATATTGTCCTTTTTTCTTAAACAGGTCTTACTTACTTCTACAAAGATTGGCTAATTAAGGATGTTCATACCCAGTGGAACCAATCAACTGTTCCTACTGATGAGGAACTGTATCCAAAAAGAGAAGAAGGTATTTGTCACTACTTTTGAAATTTTTTAGATTTTACAAAGAAAGTTATTTTAATGATGTAATGAAATATTTTAGTTTGTTACTTTTAGAAAGTTTCATATATTGTGAAGCACAATATAAGCTATTATTAATTGATTTTTCATCATAAGCATCTATTCTATATATTCTTTGTGCTAAGTACTGTAGATAAAAATGAGGAAAACATTGTTGCTGTCTTCAAATCACATAAATAAAATAATTATTTTTTACATAATGTAGGAAGTGAAATGACACAGACATTAAAAAGTATTATGGATGTATTTCACAGTACGAAAATACAAATGCATACCAAATAAATCAATGAAAAGCATTTCTCTAGCTTAGAAGATGGCAATATAATTTGTATGTATAATGTTTTGTCTCCATTCATTTAACTAACATTTATTAAGTATTTACTGTGTACCTGACCTGGTACCATTTCCATTATATTTACTGGTTTGCATATAGTGTTTAATCCAGTCCTGAAGGTATAAAAATCTTAAAGTGATTGTAGAGTGGAAATTAAATTAGATGGCAAAGGGCATGAAAAGAGAAATAGCCTAGAATAGGGAAAAACATGATGTGTAGTCCATTTAATAACTATCTTGGGATGCAGTGAAAAGCTATGAAGAATTGTTAGCAGACTATTCAGTCCAGCTATATGAGTAGTGTTCAGCATAGTCCCAAAAGAATTAAAGTCAACATACCTTAGAGATACTGGCATACCCACATTTATTGTGACTCATTTCACATTAGCTAAGCTGTGGAAACAGCTTAGATACCTGTAAACAGATTAATGGATACAGAAAATGTGGTATATGTGCATAATTGAATATTATTTAGCTTTAAAGAAAAACAAAATCTTGTCATGTGCAAAAAATGGGTGGAATTTGAGATCATCATAGTAAGAGAAATAAGCTAGACTCAATAAAATATCAGGTTTTCTCTCGAATGTGAAAGAGAAAAAAGGGAGACATGATGAGAGTAGAATGGAGAGTATTGAAAAGGGAAGGGGAGAAAATGAGGATGAAAATGATCAAAGCATGTTATATGAATGTATGCATGTGCCAAAATGAAATTCACGATTGTGTATAACTAATACACCTTTTAAAAAACTTGTAAGCAGGTCAGAAATTATTTCTGTTTTTAAATTAAGGAAGAATGTCCACTTTGAGAAAGATAGATATAGATTTATTTGTACTTTGTATTAAGTACAAATAAAAACCATGAAAATTATACATAAACCTAAGAAGACAGAAAGATGAAGAGAAGAAAGCATACCATCAAGGAAACTCAGACCCAAGGAATGACATGGCAGAGAGTTCCCGAGGTTTTTGTTTTTGCCTCATACTTCTCAGATTTAAAACCAAAAGAAGCCAGCAACCTGGAAACACCAAAGTCATAAACCAAAAAGGCCCAAGAAAATCCTGCTCCCTTTAGCTAAAAGACCAGAAAGAGGGTAGTCTAGTGAGACAAACATTAAGACAATAACCATTTCTCCTGCCTGACACCACAGAATAAACTGTTACCTCACTACTCATGCCAACATAGACAAAGTATAGAGCCAGATTGTAGCAAAGTACCTCAACACCCCTGCCATGGTAGTAGTGTAAGAGAAAGCCAAATAAGAACTGAAACTTATATCTTTCTCAGTGAGTAATTAGCTCCCCATACTTTTGAAATGTCAGTGGAACTTGGTCTTTATTTCCATGCCCCTGAATGCCAGGGAGTGTGAACTCTATTTCTGTTCAGTAGTAATGGAATGTTCCCCTATCCCCTCGGATGGTAACAGAGGAGTCCTTTTGATATTCTCAAATCCTTTTGATGGTAAAAGGGGTGTCCTTGTGGAAAGTCTAGACTTTGACCACTACCCAGCACTCATGAGGCCACCACTCAATCCACAATATCAACAGAAATCAAATGTTAAGCATAAATAATGAAATACTTGTACCCATTCCAGCTAGGGAGACATTAGTGGAAGCAGGAATAAAGGTCAAAACTCCAACCATAGCCTAGAAGTAACGAAAAGCCCTAGCTTCAAGTATCAATAAGGGCTGAGTGAGGAGCCTAACATTTTGGCACACCTTGTGGAAAGGCAGTATCCCTGCTTACCCTACTAGAGCAATATAACAGGAAGCCATTTAAACATTTCCTATGAGATCCCAAACCTCATAACATACTACTCAAAATATCTAAGTTTCATTGAAATTCACTTATTATACCAAGAACCAAGAAGATTTTAAACTTAATGGTAAAAGAAAATCAATATATGCCAGCAAGATGACAGAAATTTCAGAAATGTCTGACAACATTAAAGTAGAACAGTAGTTACTAGGTACAAAGGGAGGGAAGATTGGGGAGTTATTGGCAGTAGATGTGTTCTGGAAATGGTTACTGGGTATGGTTATACAACATTGTGAATATACTTAACATCATTGAATTTTATACTTACAAATGATATAAATAGTGATTTTATGTTAAATGTATTTTACCACAATGAAAAAAATTTAAAAACATAAGAGAGAAAAAAGTGGCAAAACATTTTTCAAATATTAAAAGCAAAGAACTGTCAACTCAGGATTCTATAATCAGCAAAATGGCCTCCAAAAATGAAGGGTAAATCAAGATATCTTCAGGTGAAGGAAAACTAGGACATTTTTGTCAGTAGCTGTACTCTAAAAGAATGACTAAGGGAAGTTCTTGAAACAGTAATAAAATAATAAAAGAAGATATAGAGGTACATCAGGAAGGAAGAATACAGGAAGCAAAAAATATTGGTAAATATAGTGTAGACTTTCTCCTCTTGAATCTCCTAAATTGTTCTACAGTTGAAATAAAAACTGTAACACTGTCAAATGTGTTTCGCAATATATGTAGATGACATATATACATATATGTATATATATGTATATATTCATGAATAAGCTATGTCAGTAACAGACCATCATATTTATGTCTTTCTACAATGTCAAAATTTATTAAATGTTAATAGATTCACAAGCTACAATAGTTTCTGCAGCTTTACCTCACTGAGTATTTACAATTTTCACCTGGCATTGTGACCATGGCAATTACAGATTCATTGTCAATATTTTTTTTTTTTTTGGTACTAGGGATCAAACTCAGGTCCTTGTGCTTGTGAAGCAGGCGGTGGAACCACTGAGCTAGATCCCCGGCCCTTCTTTGTCAATCTTAATTACTAATCTTAATCACTAATATGTTAACATCCAATTATCTTAACACTCCAATCACACATCGCTTTTCAAACAATAATGCTTAGGCTACAGAAAGTAGTCCACAGTAATGTGTACAGAATAAAGGGTCCACAAAAATTCAGAAAGAGCAAAGAGTATAGGATTTCATAAAGAATCAGTGCAGGTGGTTAGATATCAAGTTCAGAAACTAGTCACAGCCATGTCAAGGTCAAAGGTCCAGACAGTGTCAAGATGAACACCATTGATGGCAGGAGTGATTGGGCTGATCTGAGGCTGGAGACAGCTTGGAGTTAGCTGCCTGGCAGTCTCCTGAGCAGAGGTCACAATGAGTGTGCTGGCATGGTCTGTGATAGAGTAATGGGTCAGTGTGCTGTCCTGCAATCTGAAGTGCCTCTCCTTATTTGTGTCTAGGATTCTCTGGTTTAATTCAGTTAGTTTGGATGTGTCTTGTTACTCCTAACATCTTGTAATTGCATACTTGTACAAAAAAAGTGTTTTCAATTGTGTCTTGTCCTGAGGTACTCCATTTTGGCTATGTTCTATACATAAATTTCACTTAAATTGGCAAAATAACAGCAGTAGCTGTGATAAATTATACAGAATGTAATGCCAAGAATAATCATGAAAAAGGCTTTGAAAGAGAATTCACTAAAAAGCAATGTGAATAAAATAAAAATATTAAGAAATATTCAGTTGACACACAGGAAGGCACCAAAAAAGAAAACATAAAAATTTAACAATGGAACAAATAGTACACAAAAAGGCAGACTTGGGTGGCAACATATTAATAATCATATTAATAACAACTTTAACTATAAATGGTCTAAGTATACCAGTTAAAAGACAGTGTAGAGTGGACTAAAATATATGACCCAATTATATGCTGTTTAGAAGAAATTTACTTTATAATGATATGAGAAAGTGAAAAGCAAAAGGATGGAAAAATATGTAAATATTAATGTTTTGAAAAGCAAAAGTAGTTACATCAATATCTGATAAAGTAGATAGGGGAGAAGAAAGCAAAAGGAAAATATAGATGTACAAGGAAAACTTTCAGTAGGTGATGGACAAGGAAATGAGTATCTAAATATATTCCTTAAAGTTACAATGGTACACAATACAGAAGTTTAAAATAATGATATAATCACAGTATGGGGGAATGAATGACAGAATAGAGGTATGAAACAAATTAGCTATATACTTTTCTGCCATTACAGAAAATACATTGATAATGTCTGAAATTTTAAAATGCACTAAGATCAGTTTAATAAAGTGGAAATACTTAAAGATGGGCAGAGGATCATGGTAAGTCCTTCTGAACCATTTGATTACTAAATCATGTGCATATATTACTTTGGCAAACAATTTTTAATATTTTAAAAACCAAAAGTCTCTAAACTACAGCCTAAAAACTGAAATTCCTTGCATAGTAGTTAAATCACTTATGACTCGAATCTAGCGTTATCTATTTTTGTCCACATACCAGCATACTTTATGTTTCTGCCACATAAAGAAACAGTCTTTCTCCTCTTGCTTTCTTTCCCTCAAATGCCCTTTTCACTCCTTATGATTATATTGGAAGATAACTTCCTGTATGGGGCCTTTCTCTAATCAACTACCCTCCCACTCCAAAGGGAAGAATTTGTAACCCCTTATCAGTAATTTTATTCTACTTTTATATACTGTGAGTATACAATATACCTATAGAGTATAAATAAAAAAAACATAAATTCTGGGAATTCAAAGTAGAAAGCATTTCACATACTTATAAGGGAAAACTGAAAGAATGTGCAAATAATATGAAAGTACAGGGACAACCACATTTAAAAGGTAATATTTGTTAGTAGGAAAGTACAGTCTGTCCCTGTGGCAATTCAAATGGAGCACATTTCATGACAACTCCTCCTCTTTCCCTGATTTCATGAAGATTCATTGTGTGTTTTCTAAGTCAGGAGCCTTATTTTTAGAATAATATATTTTTTCCAGCTTGATTGAAGGAACATATCTTCTCTAGTTGAAGAGCATGTACTTTTCCCTGTGTCGTACAATTATAAATTTGCCCATTTTTCATGGGATTTGGAATCTGTTAGAAGAGATAGGAATCAGTAGGTGAGAATCTGATAACATTTACTTGCAAAGTTCCTGTAAGAAGGCATAATCAACAAGCTTTTTCAATTAGCATGTGACTATGTTTAATATTCTACAGAACAATCTTATTTTGGTTTATTTCATGGCAGATTATGACCAGGATAAGGAGAGCATTATTATTTATTTTTTTAAATGTGTCCATATTTTTCAATAAAAAATGTGTTTAAAATCAGTAAAAAATATGCAAATATAAGATAACATTATTTAAAAGTGTAACATATGTAAATATCAAGGTGTGGTAGTTCTGACACAATGACTTTTAGGTACTACTTATATCAAAGAGCAAAATTAAAGATATTTTCATTAGTAAACTTTTCTCATTGAAATATCCACATCAAAACAATTTCATAGAGGTGGCTGCATAAATTATATTCCTACAGCTTATGTGAAGATGGCTTTTGCATAAAATTACAAATTCACCAGAATATGTAGAATTGCAAAGTGGTGTGGTGTACTTAGACAACTAAATTAGGAGTGAGAGAGTGTACCTTCTTCCTAACTTCAAGTTCAGAGTTCTATAATATTAGGTAAACCATAAATCAAATTAATCTTTGGTTTTTTTTATTTGCAAGATGGAGAGTCCCTTCTCTTAGAATTACCATGAGGCTCAAATGAGAACATGGATTTTTAAAAATCAATGTAAATTATACAAACGTAAGCTAATGTCATTTAAAAGAATAAAATATCTAAATATCCACAAAATTGGCTACTCTTCTTTTTAAGGATAATTTTGAGGCTAAAACTTCATTTGTAGCCATGCCTTTCTAGTAAAGTTGATATTTTCACTAGCTAATATTATTTTGTTCATTTGTAGCCATGCCTTTCTAGTAAAGTTGATGTTTTCACTAGCTAATACTATTTTTTTAGAAAGAATAGCTGTAAAATAGTCATCTTTAATAGCATGTCACAGAAAATTATTGAAGACAAAGTTATATAAGTTCTCAAAATGTTTTGAATCCTAAAATGACTATTTTGAAAGCTTAACACTAACTTGATATTACTTTAGTGTCTTACAAAAACATATTTATCAGCATTTAAGCAATATTTTCATATTATCTTCGAGATTATTCTGTCTTTATCCTATATGCTTGTTTCAAGATACTACTCTAAAAAAATTTAAAGTGAAATACAAAACAGTAAATAAATTCACATCTGTAAAATGAGAAATATGCCAAATTCCCTGCTTAGCCATTTTTTGGTATGGCAATAAAAAGGTAGATGAAAAGTCAGCTCTTGTAAAATATTCCTCTATCAGAATTTCAGTAAAGATTGAAAAGATGAAGAAAGGAAGTGGAGAGGAAGGTGTTTGCATTACTGAAGTACCGCTTCACTAGCAACATATATAAATGAGTATCTGTGCACAACAAAATTGTCTTAAAACGTTAACCCTTTTCTTTATTCTCTACATATGGAAATATAGGCTGGATGAAAATTAGTCCTTGGGCTTTTATTTGATTGGAGACTTTTAAATTACTGATTCATTCTTCTTGCAAGCTAGCTATTGATTTGTTCATATTTTTTAATTCTTCCTGATTCAGTCCCTGGTTGATTACCTACTTTTAGGAGTCATCCATTTCTTGCATATTATCTAATTTTTTGGTTTATATGTAATTGTTCATAGTATTCTGTGAATTTTTATAATATTGATTGTAATATCCCATCTTTTGTTTCTGATTTTGTCTTCTATTTTCTTGTTAGTCCAGCTAAAGATGTGTCACTTTTCTTTTTATAAAAAAAGACAAGTATTAGTTTCTAGGGTATTTCTATGTTTTTTCTTGTCTCTATTTTGTTTATTCTAATCTCTGTTGTTTCTTTTCTTTCACTATGTCCTTAGTTTTTTATGCTTTTTTTTCTAGTTCCTTGAGGTGTTACTGGCATAAAAACAGACATGGCATCTGGTTGAATAGGATAATAAATTCATAAATAAAGTCAATTATTTAGAGTCAATTGATTTTTGACAAAGGTATGAAATACACATGGTAGGAAAAGGACAGTCTCCTTAATAAAGTGATACTGAGGAAACTGGATATCCACATTTAGAAGAATAAAATTGGACATTATAATATACTATATAAACATCAACTCAAATTTAATAAAATACTTAAATGTAAGACCTGAAACTATAAAGCTACTGAAAAAAAGGGGAAAATCTCTAACATTGGTGTACCCAATAATATTTTGGGTAGGACTCTAAAAGCACAGGCAACAAAATCAAAATAGACAAATGAGATTGCATTAAAATAAAAAGCTTCTGAAGATCAAAGGAAACAACGGAGTGAACAGACAACCCATAGACTAGGACAAAATATTTGTAAATCACATATCTCATAAAAGGCTGATATACAAATGTATAATGAATTCAGACAACTCAATAATAAGTCATATGGTGTGGATATTCCTTGAGCATGCTGTGTTTCATGTGCTGGAGGCTTGTTTACAGTAGCTCAGTGTTAAGGTAGTAAACTCAGTTAATAGGTGCACTCATGTGGGAAGGTGATAAGGATATGGGATGCCACCATAAGAAGGGATTAATTAACTTATTACAAAGTAGATTATTTCTCATAAGAATAGGTTGCTATAAAGCAGGGTTGATTATTTTAGCTTTCTTTTGTTTCCTGTCTCACCATTTGATCTCTGCCATATGCTCTATTTCCATTCGTTGTATTCCCATCTGGTATGAGGATGTCATGAAAGCTAAGCAGATGCCACTATCATGTTCTTGAAGCTCTAGAAGTGTGTATTAAATACACATTCCTTTATGACTTAACCAACCTTAGATATTTTTTAACAGTAACAGAATGGAATAAGGCAGAAATAAAACAAATGAAACAATAAATGAGCGAAGAATCTGAAAATTTCTCAGAAAAAAAGACAAATGGCCAACAAATGAAAAAAATGTTCAACATCTTTAGTAATCAGTAAAATGTAAATTAAAAGTTGAAAGATTTACAGGATCTGAAAAAAACAGAGTATAGTGAAATGTAATTTAAAAGCACAAAAATTTATTGGGGTACTGGTTTGGTATTCATGAAGTTCTTGAGGTTCTCTTTGTCATGAAAGTGCCTTGTTTCTCCATAAAATTTGAAAGATAGTTTTGCAGGGTACATCAGTCTGGGTTGGAGGTTGTTTTCCTTTAGGGCTTAAAATGCATAACTGCAAGCTCTTCTTGCCTTGAGGGTTTGTATTGAGAAGTCTGCTGTGATTCTGGATGGCATTTCCTTTGTATGTGATTTGTTTCTTTTCTCTAATTTCTTGTAGAATATTGTTCTTCTGTTGGATTTCTGGAATCTTAACTATTATACACCTAGGTGTAGATTTTTTTTGATCATGGCTAGTTTGAGTCCTATATGCCTCACTTATCTATATGTCAAGTTCTTTTCCCCTGCTTGGGAACTTTTCTGCCATTACTTCTGTGAATAGTTTTTTTTTTTTTAATTGAGTTTATTGGTACATTTAGGGATACAGTACAGTTACATTCATTGTTGGGATCATGTACCTTTACATGGCAAGTCTTGATTCTCATTTTTTCCCCTTACCTCTGCCCTCCCTTCACCCCCTCCTCCCCTCCCCATCTACAAACACTTTATTTTCATCTTTTCATTCTCTCACATTTTTTTCTTTTCCCTTTTTGTTCTTCCCCTACGTATCACACCTTCCCTACACCTTTAGCTCCTTTCCTCCCATTTCTAAATGTCAGTAATCTTATTAGAATCTTATGCATTGTTGCAGAATATTCACACCAGGGAAACTATTTGGTATTTACACATGTGGGACTTATTTATTTCACTTAGGAGTATATCTTCAATATGTATCCATTTTCCTATGAATGAATCTATTCTCTCGCTCTTTATGGCTGAGTAATATTCCATTTTATAGAAAAACCACAACTTCTTTATCCAGTTTCCAACGGATGGGCAAATAGGTTGTTTCCAAGATTTAGCTATTACAAACTGTGCCGCTATAAACATGGGTGCACATACTTCTCTGTGATATGATTCTTTTAGTTCTCTTGGAAAGATACCCAACAGAGGGATGGCTGGGTCAAATGGAACCTCCAGTCCAAGCTCTTTGAGGTATCTCCATATTGATTTCCATAGTGGTTGCACTAGTCTGCACTCCCACCAACAATGGAGGAGGGTTCCTTTCTCCCCACAACCCCGCCAACATTTGTTATTGTGTGATTTCTTGATAGCAGCCATTCTTTGTGGGGTGAGGTGGAATCTCAGTGTTGTTTTCATCTGCATCTCTCGAATGACCAGTGATGTGGAACATTTTTTCATATATTTTCTTGCTGCTTTCACTTCTTTGTATGAGAAATGTCTGTTCATTTCGGATGCCCATTTTTGGATCGGGTCTTTATATTTGGGGGGACTGATTGTTTTGAGTTCTTTATATATCCTTGATAATAGTCCTTTGTCTGAGGTACAGCTGGTAAAAATTTTTTCCCACATTGTAGATTGTCTCTTAGTTCTGCTAATGGTTTCTTTTGAAGTACAGAAGCTTTTTAGTAAGATGAGATCCCAGTTGTTGATTCTTTCTGCTAGTTCCCGTGCTACTGAGGATTTGTTCATAAAGTCTTTTCCTATACCAATGTCTTCCAGAGTTCTGCCTAACTTACTTTCCAGCAAGTTTAATGTTTCTGTTTTAATATTTAGATCTTTAATCCATTTGGATTTTAATTTAGTGCATGGCGAAAGATAAGGGTCTAATTTTAATCTGTGACAGGTTGATATCCAGTTTTTCCAACACCATTTATTAAAGAGGCTATCTTTCCTCCACTGAGGATGGTGAGCTCCTTTGTCGAAGATGAGGTAGCTGAGTACATCTGCATTTGTTTTTGTGTCTTCCAGTCTGTTCCATTGATCCTCAGGCCTATTTCTTTGCCAGTACCATGCTGATTTTATCACAGTGGCTTTGTAGTATAGTTTCAAATTGGGAATTGTTACACCTGGTGCCATGTGACTGTTGCCTATAATGGCTTTTGCTATTCTAGGTCTCTTGTGGTTCCAAATGAATTTTTGGATTCTTTTTTCTAGTTCTGTGAAATATAGTGTTGGAATTTCAATTGGCATTGCATTGAATGTATATAGCAGTTTCGGTAGTATGGCCATTTTCACTATGTTGATTCTTCCTACCCAGGAGCAGGGGATATCTTTCCATTTTTTTATATCCTCTTCGATTTCTTTTTTCAGAGTGCTGTAGTTTTCAGTGTAGAGATCTTTTGTTTCTTTTGTTAGATTGATTCCTAGATACTTCATTTTTTTGGATGCTATTGTAAAAGGAATTTTTTCCCTTATTTCTCTTTCTGTCTGTCTGTTATTTGTGTATAGAAAGGCTATTGATTTTTGGGTATTCACCTTGTATCCAGATACTTTACTGAATCTGTCAATTAAGTCTAGAAGTTTTTTGGTGGAGTTTTTTGGATCTTCAATGTAGAGTATCATATCATCAGCAAATAATGATAGTTTAACTTCTTCCTTTCCTATCTTTATTGCTTTAATTTCTTTCTCTTGTCTAATTGCTGTGGCTAATGTTTCCAGAACTATATTGAAGAGAAGTGGCGATAGTGGGCATCCTTGTCTTGTTCCTGATTTTAACATGAAGGTTTTCAGTTTTTGGCCATTCAATATGATGTTGGCTGATGGTTTTTCATAAATAGCCTTTATTAAATTGAGGTATAGACCATCTATTCCAATTTTTTGCAGGGTTTTTATCATGAATGGGTGTTGAATTTTATCAAATGCTTTTTCTGCATCTATTGAGAGGATCATATGGTTTTTGTCCTTGACTTTGTTAATATAATGTATTACATTCACTGACTTTCGTATGTTGAACCACCCTTGCATCTCTGGAATAAATCCGACTTGGTCATGATGGATGATCTTCTTAATAATCCTCTGTATTCTGTTTGCTAGTATCTTATTAAGGATTTTTGCATCTATATTCATTAAGGAGATTGGTCTGTAGTTCTCCTTTTTGGTTGTATCTTTCTCTGGTTTGGGAATCAGAGTGATACTTGCTTCCAGGAATGAATTTGGAAGTATAGCTTCTCTTTCAATTTCATTGAAAAGTTTGAAGAGTAATGGTAGTAGTTCTTCTCTAAATGTCTTGTAGAATTCAGCAGTGAATCCATCAGGGCCTGGGCTTTTCTTTGTTGGTAAGTTTTTAATTACATTTTCAATTTCACTGATTGTGATTGGGGTGTTTAAAATGTTTTGTGAATAGTTTTTTTTAAATGTCATTTTCACCCTTTCCTGTTTCTTCATTGGCTCTGATCTTTCTTATGTTATTCTTCTTTGTATCATCTAGCAGCTGCTAGATTGATTTCTTGTGGTCCCTTACTATTTTTAAGAAATTTTTCTTTTCCTGGTCACTAATTGCAGTCATGTCTTCTACATCTGAAATTTTGTCCTCACGTTGGCTCATTCTGCTGGGTAAACTTTCAGTGAAGTACTACTGAGCCATAAAGGATGAGAAATTAGAGGCATTTATAGCTAAATGGATGTACATTGAGGCAATACTCCTAAGTGAAATAAATAGGACATATATGTGTAAATACCAAATAGTAGCTCTGGTGTGAGAAACTAAAAGTATAAATAAGGATGGAAATGTTTAATAAATAATGTGAAATAGGAAGTAAAGGTACCAAGGGAAAGGGAGATGGGAGGGGTAGAGGAAAGGAAAGCAGGAAATGGAATTACTATGAGAAAAATGAAAAAAAATGGAAACAAAACCTTGTAAATAGAGGTGGAGGGATTAAAGGGAGAGCAGGGGAAGGGGGAAAATAAGAATCAAGATATATTATGTAAAGGTAGAAATCTTCAATGATGAATGTCATTATATTGTATACCTAAAATTTACCAATAAATTAATTTTAAAAATAAAAAATAAGTTAAAAAACTACAAAAATATATTACATTATACCTGTTGGAAGGTTTATTATCAAAAAGATAAATGAAATCAAGTGTTTATGACAATATAGAGAAAACGAACTCTTACACATTAGTGGTGTGAGTGTAAGTTAGCACAGCCATTTTCAAAGATAGTATGGAGATTCCTCAAAAAATGTGAAAATTCAACAACCATATGATTCAGCAATCCCACTGCAGGGCATATATCTAAATGAATTTAAAGCAGTATATTAAAGAGAGGTCTATACTTCATATTCATTTCAGTATCATTCACAATAGTCAAGAAATAGAGGACTTCCAAGAAGATGGCTGAACAGTAAACAGCAACAAATAAACCTCTCTGAGATTTAGAATCCAGACAAAAGAAAAAAACGTGGAGAAGAAAAGGAGGGAGGTGGATACATGGGTCCCAAGAAGAATCTAAAGGGAAAATTAGAACCCAGAGAGAAAGTGAAAGGACAGACCACAATGAAGAAAAAGTGGGTGGCAAACTGTACTTTCACCTAGCTCACAGTGCAGAGCATGAGAGAAGAGGATTGAATTTACAGGGACACAGGGATAGCAGGTGACTCCATAGGCTTCCAGAGAGAAATGCACCATGTAATACAGCGATGAATTCTGTGTGCTACTACAGCTAGTGAATGACTACAGTCCAAAGATCTGCTGTATCACCTGGAGAAGGTGCTTGGTTAGATGCCATTTTAGGGAGAGGCCAACTGAACCCAGGACTTGGAGCAGCCTAGATGAAGGTTGGCTTTATCTCAGGATTCCAGTATTGAACTCATGCAGTTGCTGGATGAAGGACAAATAAAGGAGACTTCCAGGGTCAGGGAGCTGAAGTCAGGATGGCAAGAGAGACTCAGAGTGTTGTAGGCTGAATAACTCAGGCACCAAACTCACAACCAGAGGCCATAATCAGCCTGAAGTTCTGTGGAATTCAGAGCATCAGAATTGGCAACACACTTTATTCCTACTGCAGGCTTGCTGGGATCATCCAACAGGGATCTGGGCTTTGTCTGCCTCCTTTGTTTACCAGTGACATCAGAGATATATCCTGAATTGGTCACTACTAGAAAACTGTACACCCCAGAAGATAACCTTAGGTTTAATGTCAAAGAGAAATCTCTTTCTTTTCCTTGATTGTTTTTACTTTTTGATGCATGTGATCATTGTTTTTAGTTTTGTTTTGTTGTTCTTTTTGTTTTTTCCTTCTTTGTTTCCCTCTTGTCTTTTTCACCAGTCTCATGACACTGAGAAATCTTCTGCCCTCAGACTTGCTTCTAATCTCTTTCTCTTCATTTATTTCTGTTTTTTCCTCTTTTCCCTTTTAAATATCACCCCCCTGCATGTAAATTGCTGTATTGAATGGAGAATTACTGTATACAATTTTCTGATTTCTGTTAGAATTTGTTACATAACTCTAAATCTTGTACCTATGGTTAAAATTGTCAAATTAACAGTTATCACTGTTTCTTATCTAAACTATGCATGATGCTATTGTTATTACTGATTATACTATTTTAGACAAGGTGATGCAGTCGTTGTGATCAGTTGTTTGTATGCCAATACCAAGATTGTCTGGTGTTCAAAGATAATACAGTAGTTCATTACCAAAGAACTGGGTGTTAGGTCAAACAGGCAGCAACTTCTCATTCCTAATAAATTGAGGAGATGGAATCTTGGGACAAACTCAAAAGCCAAAAGCCAGGTATACCTAGATGACATGTATGAAAAGTGGTCATTTCCTAAAGAGTTATCAATACTAGTAATAAAGCTACCTACCAGAAGCAATTTACAAGCATCAACAAAGGAAAAAAAAAATATATAAATATATGTATATACATATATATACACACACACACATATTTGTATAATAATAAAATGATTATGTTTATATATATTTATATAATATATAACATTGTATTCATATATTTATATTACACACACTTATATATGTGTGTGTGTGCATATGTGTGTGTGTGTGTGTGTGTGTATTTGGAAAACATGGAAGCAAAGATGCAACCCCAGACCTTCAGCTTGTTCAAAACAAATTCAAGGTGCACTGATGTAGAGGAAATCAAAAGCCACCTAGGTGAATGTTACAAAATGATAGCAGCAGTAATAACAAAGCAGGTGAATTAATTTCTAGAAGAAAAAAATCAGAAAAAATTACAGACACCTAAAGAGACAATGACCATAAGGAAGGACATGATCAATGAATCTAGAGTAGATACAGATTTTAAAAAGAGAGTTTAAGAAAGTGATGGAAAATATGAATGTCCAAAAAGGAAACAACTGGATTTTATAAAATAAATTCAAACAGATTTTCAGGAGATTAAAAATTCTATTGAAAATATATGCAGCAGAATTAACTGATGTGAAGATAGAATATCAGATCTAGAAGACAGATTTGTGGTTAGCAATTATCAAATGAAAGACTTCTTTAAAAAACAAGGGACCACAAAAAATCCAATATCTACTAGATGATGCATAGAAGAATAACATAGGATTAATCAGAACTACTGAAAAATAAAAAATTGCACGAAGGACATAAAAACAAACTGCTCCTAGAAATAATAGCAGAAAACTTCCCAAGATTGAAAAAAGAATTTTACATACAGATAATTGAGACATACAGAGTTCCAATTAGCCATGATCATAAAAAAAAATACTAAGGCATATAATAGTCAAGATTTAAGGAATTCAATACAAAAATATAATATTAAAAGCTGTTAGAGAAAATAAATCACTTATAAAGGGAAACCTGTCAGAATCACAGTAGGCTCCTCAACACAAACTCCTAGGTCAGTGACAACTTGGAGTGAATTCAAAACCTAAAAGAAAACAACCTCCAACATGGATTGATATACCCTGCAAAATTATCTTTCAAAATTGATGGAGAAATGGGATACTTCCAAGATAAAGAACACCTGAAGAAATCCATTACCACTAAACCAACACTCCAAAATGTTCTGAAGGTTATTCTAGAATGACAATGATGACAACAACTCCATGAACCCCAATAGAATGAATCCAAAGGCAAGGCAAGCAATGAAACAGAGGAGAAAGAATGGGAATCAACAACAGAAAAGTACTATGACAAGAATAAGTCCATATATATCAGTTATAACCATCAATGTAAATCATCTCAAGCCACCAAACAAAAGAAATGGATTAGCAGAATGGATCAAGAAATAAGATTCAACAATGTGCTGAATACAAGAAACACATTTAACTGAAAAAAAAAATTTATAGACTGAAAGTTAAAGAATGGAAAGATACTCCATGACACAGAAACTCAGAAAAAAAATTAGGAATAGCAATGGATTTAAAGCCATGATTGATCAGAAGAAACAAGGTCACTACAAACATTAAAGAAACAACTAAGAAAATTATATATATACATATATATATGGGTATATATATGTATATATATGCATCAAATACTAGAGCATGGAACTATATAAAACAAACACTAATGGATATCAAAAATCAGATAAAATTAATGCAGTTGTAATGGGAAACCTCAATACCAAATTGTTTCAAATAGAAAAATCAACTAGAACAACAACAACAACAAAAATCAACAAAGAAATAGCAGAACTGAACCAAACCTTTGATCAAATATACTTAGTAGATATGCACAGAGTGTTTTACCCCACAACAGTAGAATACATACCCTTCTCAGCTGCATGTGGAACTTTCTCCAAAATAGACTACATATTAACTCATAGAACATGTTTAAATAACTGCAAAGGAATGAAAATTATCCTATGTATATTATCAGATCAGAGTTCAATGAAAATCGAAATCAGTGGTAAAAGAAACCACACAAGCTACATAAATACATGGAAATTAAATAAAATCCTCCTGAAAAACCAATGGGTCACAGATGAAATTTGACTGTTTCTACAAATAATAATGCCAGTACAATACACAGAACTTATGGGAATCAATAAAAGCAGTCCTAGGATATAAATTTGTAGCAATGAATTTCCATACCTGGAAAACAGAGCAGGCTAAAATAAATAACCTAATGTTGAACCTCAAGCTTGTAGAAAAAGGAGAGTATGTTAAACCCAAAGTACACATGAGGGAGGAAATTACAAAGATCAGGGCAGAATCAATGCAATTGAAGCTAAGAAAAAATACAAAGAATCAATGAAATGAAGAGTTGGTTCTATGAAAAATTAAATAAAATGGATAAACTTTTAGTCATTGTTATCAAAGCAATGAAAGAAAATCTCAAATCCATGCAAGTAGGAATGAAAAGGAGGAAATCACAACAGATCCTGCAAAAATCCAGAAGATCATCAGGAACCTGTCCTGTAATAAGACAAAAGACACAAAAGAAATGGACAGATTCTTGGATCCATATGAATTACCAAAGGTGAATCAAGAAGATATGAAAATTCTAAACCAATATCTGTCAATGAAATTGAAGAAGTAATTTAAAAACTCCCAACAAGAGCAACAACAAATCCAGGTCCTGATCGATTCACTACTGAATTCTACAAGATTTTAGAGACGATATAATGCCACTACTCATCAAACTCTTTAATGTAATTGAAAGGGACGAAATACTCCCAAAGTCATGCCTGGAAGCAAGCATTACCCCAATACCAAAACCAGAGGAAGATCCAACCAAAAAAGAGAACTACTGGCCAATCTGCCTAATGAACACAGATGCAAAACTTCTCAATAAGATACTCGCAAACAGAATACAGCAAATCATCCAGAAGATTATATACCATGACCAAATAAGATTCATTCCAGGGATTCAGGGATGGTTAAACATATGCAAATTAATAAATGTAATATACCAAATCAACTGAACCAAAGACAAACACCACATGATCATCTCAATAGATACAGAAAAATCATTTGACCAAGTCCAATACCCATTCATGATAAAACACCCTACAGAAAATTGGAATAGAAAGTCTTTATCTCAATCTGATTAAAGTCATCTTATGACAAACAACCAACATCATACTAAATGAACATAAACTGAAGGCTTTCACTCTAAAATCAGAACAAGACAAGGATGCCCTCTATCACTCCTATTCAATATAGTTCTGGAAAGATTAGCATGAGCAATTAGACAAAAGAAAGAAATAAATAAGTATAGGAAAGGAAGAAGTTAAATTTCCATTATTTAGGGATGACATAATGCCCTGCATAGAAGATGCCAAAAACTCACCACAAAGACTCCTATTTTTTGTATGTGTGTGTGGTACTGGGGATTGAACTCAGAATCTTGCACTTGCCAGGCAGATGTGGCACCACTGAGCCACATCCCCCACCCTTAGAAGACTCCTATATTTAATAACCAAATTCATTCATATAGCAGGATACAAAGTCAACACTCAAAAATCAATAGCATTCCTGTAGACAAATAACAGTGTCACTGAGAGAGAAATGAGAACAACACATTTCACTATAGCACTAAACAAATGAAATATTTAGATATCAATTTAATGAAGGAAGTAAAAAATCTTTACATTGAAAATTACAGTACTCTAAAAAAGGAGATTGCAACAGATTTCAAAAAATGGAAAGATACAACTTGTTCTTGGATAGCCCAAACTAATGTAGTGAAAATGCCCATACTTGCAAAACTTTAATATAGACTTAATACAATCCCCATCAAAATACTGATAGCATACCTCACAGAACTAGAGATAACCATCCTAAAATTCATTTGTAGCCAGAAGAGACCTAGAATAGCAAAAGCAGTTTTGGGCAACAAAGGCAAGGCAGGGGGCATCACAATCCCTAACTGGAAATTACACTACAAAGCCACCTTGATAGAAACAGCATGGTAATGGCAAAAAGGCAGACCCAAGGATCAGTGGAGCAGAATAGAAGATGCTGAAACAAGTCCAAAAATACTCTACAACATTGTCTTTGACAAAAGGACCAAACACATTTCCTGGAAGAAAGATAGCCTCTTTAATAAACAGTGCTGGGAAAACTGGCTTTTCCACATGCTGAAGATTAAACCCAGAACCGTATCTTTCACCATTCACTAAACTAAAATCGAAATGGATCAAAGACCTAAATATTAAAGCAGAAACACTTAATCTACTGGAAGATAGACTAGGTAAAACTTGGAGACATAGGTGTAGGCAAATACTTTATGAAAAATAAACCCTAATTGCCCAGGAAATATTAAAGATTAAAAGACCCACATCTCTCATTCACTAAACTAAAATCAAAATGGATCAAAGATCTAGCTGTTAAAAATAAAACACTAAATCTGCTGGAAGGTAGAAAAGGCAGAATTTTTGAAGCCATAGGTATAGGCAAGAACTTTATGAGAAAAACCCCAGTTGCACAGGAAATATTACAAAGAATCTACAATTGGGATCTCATCATATTAGCAAGCTTTTGCATAGTAAAAGAAACCACTGATTTAGCTCAGCGGTTCGGTGGCCTGCCTTGCAAGCGCAAGGACCTGAGTTCAATCCCCGGTACCTCCCCCAAAAGAAACCACCAACAAAGTGAAGAGACAACCTGTTCCTCAGACAAAAGACTACTATCAAGAGTATATATGTTTCATTATAACAAACTGTGTACTTAACAGGGAAATAAACTATCAATAAAATAAAATATTAAATTTAAAAAGAATATATAAACAGCAACAACAAAAAATCAGAACCTCCAAATTTAAAGATCTGATCCAAAATTGGCATCTGAAATGGAATGAATAAACACTTCTCAAATGAAGAATTACAATAAAAAAATAAATATATGAAAAAATGTACAACATCACTGGTCATTTGAGATGCATCTCACTTTAGACAGAATGGCTATCACCAAGAAATCAACCATCAATATTCTGGTGACCCTGTCCAGAAAAAGAACCGTTCTCTACTGCTGATGAAAGTGTAAATTGGTACAACCAATGTGGAAATTAGTATGAAGATTCTTCAAAAAATTAAAACTAGAGGTTCCAATTGACCCAGCTATTCTCCTTCTAGGTATATTCCCCAAAGAGTTAAAAGCATCATACCAAAGCTATATATAAATACCCATGTTTATAAGAACACAGTTTGTAATAGCTAAATCTTGGAAACAGCCCAGGTTCTCATCAACAGATGAATAAAGAAAATGTTTTTTTATATATAATGAAGCACTGCCATAAAGAAGAATAAACTTGAGACATTTTTAGATAAATGGTGCACTTTGAGAGAACAGTTTTAGGTGAAATAAATTAAGACACATGTTTAAATATCTCATTGTTTCTTTTGTGTTAGAAATACAAAGGTAAATAAGGACAAAAATAGATGATAAATATGAGAAATAGAAAATATTCAAATGGGAAGGGAAACAAGAGCGGGGGGAAGAAAAAAGAAAGAGTGATAATGGGGTTAAAACAATGGAAGGAAAATAATAGAGAAAGTTTTGTAAAGGGGCAGGGAGAAGAATTGAAGAGAAAGGAGGGGAGTGGGAAAAATTTAAGATATATTATATACAAGTATAAATTATCTACAAGAAATCTGATCATTATGTATGTCAAAAGTGTACCAATAAAATTAATTTTAAAAAGAAATAGAAACAAGTATCCATCAGCAGATTAATAAATAAGGTAATGCAGTTTATATGCCCAAAAGAATAGTATTCAGCATTAAAACAGAAAAAATGAAATTCTATTATTCATGTGAATATGGATAGAACTGGAGGACAATATGTTCTTTAAATTATGCAGATACAGAAAGAAAAGTACTGCATGATTTCACTTGTTTGTGGAATCTAAACAAGTTGATTTCCTAGAAACAGGGAATGTAAAGTAGCTAGAGGAAGCTGGGGGGAAGAGGGTATGGGGAAAAGGAAGATGTTACACAAAGGGTACAAAGTTTCATTAAGACTAGAAGAGAAAATTTTACTGATCCTTTCACTGCATTGTGACTCCAGTTAATAATAATGCATACTTCAGATTGTTTATTATAGAGATATTTTTAATGTTCTCACCACAAAAAAATTTTGGGGTTTTTTTTTTGAGACAGGGTCTCACTATGTAGTTGAGACTGACATGGAACTCACTATGTAACCCAGGCTGGTCTCGAACTCACAGCGATCCTCCTGCCTCAGCCTCCCAAATGCTGGGATTACAGGCGTGCACCACCACGCCCGGCTATATTGTGATCTTAGTAGTGGAAAAGGGAAATTACTTTCCTATATCTGATGTTTCTGTCTTTTACCATGGCTTTTTAGAATTATATCAATTATACAATTAATCTTATTCCATCATAACATAAATATATGAGAATGCTAAGCTATTATGTGTCTTTCAAAAACATAGGATCAGAAGTAGTTTGTCAACACATACCTCAATTTTTTATTAAAGATTGCAAACATACATGATACCATGAAATGAAGATACTTAATAAAAATTTCAAATATACATATATATGACAGCTAAAAAAGGATATGAAATAAACAAGAATTTATTGAACACAGATTAATCGAAATACATTAGTTTGATATGATCTTCAAACATTAT
>NW_022900951.1:17174083-17207204 GCF_012274545.1 Fukomys damarensis | reverse complement strand
AAGTTTTCTATAATTAATTCTGTGAATAGCTTTTTTAAGTCATTTACATTTTCTCCTACTACTTCTTCAATTCCTATCAATCTTACGTTATTCTTCTTAGTATCATCTAATAGTTGTTGTATAAATTTCTCATGATCCCCCACTGTTTTTAAGAGACCTCTCTTTTCATGGTCACTGACTTCAATTTTATCTTCTATATCTGAGATTCTATCTTCGGAACCTTTTATTCTTTTGTGAACCCTCTCAATGGAGTTTTTAATCTCCTGGATATCTGTTTGAATCTGTCCTATGGATTTCATTTCCTTCTTGTATTGGGCATTTATTGATTCCAATTCTTTCTTATGCTGGGCATTCATGGCTTCTATCATGGTCCTGAGCTCATGTATTTTCCTCTCAGTTTCTGTTCTAGAGTCACAAATTATAACTTTCATTTTGCTCATCATCTCTATGATTATCTGGGAAATTACTTTTGTTTTTTATTTCTCTAGAACCTGACCGATCAGTTTTGTTACTTCCTGTGCCTTGAGTTCAGAGTGTCCTGATGATTCACTATCAGACTTTTCATCCTCATCTGCCCCACTGTTTGCCATTGGTGAACTGGAAGTCTGTCCCTGTATCTTGCTTAAGCGTTTTCTCATTTTTACTATTGTTGTTGGGTTGTCCTTAGTTTAACCTTTAGGTTATTACTTAAATCTTCCTGATATAGTTGGGCTGCAGCTCATGGGTCTTTAATGACTCATAGACATTCTCATCTCATAATACTGAAGAAAACATCTCATTGAATCAATCACAATCCTTTATCCTAATTGATACAATCAGCACCACAATATAATGAAGCAAAATTTGCAAATTGAGCACTTATGGTAGTCATCAATCTAGCACCTTCAAACCATGTGAATTTAAATAAAATCAAAAAGCAATCCAAAAGATGCTTACAGTAAATAAACTTTTCAACAAGGATATTTACCATTTACAATGGGGACTTAAAACAAAGTTAAGACAAGAGGGGTAGATAAGAATAAGAATTACAGAAGGTTTCATATGAAGCCAAAAGATGTAGAATGACCAGACAATCATCAGGAAATTGTTAAATTAAAAAAGAACAAACAAAATAGAAATATAATAACCCTTGAGTGAGGTATAATAACATAAGAAAAGAACATAAACAAAAGAGAAAAAAATAATAAAAGAAGAAAACTGAGTTAGGACAAGAGCAGAAACAAAAAGGTTGATGAGGGTTACTATAATGGAGTAAGAGACTGAGTTAGAGAAAGAAAGAAAAAGAAAAAAAATTCGCAGAGTAGGATGAAAAAAAGAAACAAAAATGAGTTTGAAGGGCCTCTTTCAGACTATATCACTACTGTCATAATATACAATATGTGATGCCATTTGCAGAGCCGAGTCCCCTGATCTCAGCTAGCTGGTGGCAGAACCCCACAAAGCAGACTGAGCCTGGGCTGCAAGGCCCAGACTGAGTTCCCCAACCTCCTATAGGGTTGAACTCCACTCAGTTCTACTATAAGTTTCCCCCACCACTTCTTTAAAGATGTTCAAAGTTGAAAGTGCCAGAAAATACTCTTTATGACCACCTCTGCCTCTACAGAGTAGGTCCAAAGACTGGTACAATCAGGAGGTTTAAAAGCGCGAGGGGGAAGGTTGGGAGGGTTCGGGGGTGCCCCCGCGGCTACCTTTCTGGCTCTGAAGATGGCGGTAGCGGCGCCAGCAGAGGAGGGCCCCCCTGAGAAGACCCTCTGGTGCTGAAGATGTTGGAACGCAGCCAGGGAGGGCGCGGCCGAGAAGACCCTCTCCCTCAATTTTTGTTTGAAAAAATACTTGGGCTCTGATAGGAGTAGAGAGAGGATTGTATCAACAGTCACGTAAAAATGGAAAAAAAATTAATTTTTGTTTATCTTTTTTGGTAAATTACAAAATACAGCATATACTTCTTAAAAATTAGTTTCTGTAGGTTTAATATATCTGCACCTTACATATTGTAGAGTCAGTGTCTGGAAGAAATCAAGCTTGTTAGAATAAAAATCTCAAGGAAAGTGGAGTATGTGTCAAACTATTTCCAAATGGGTTACAAAAATATTCTCAACCAAGAATATTTATAATAAATTGACTTTGATGTTACAATTTAATGATCTTTTTGTTCCTGAAGGATAGTAATCAAAACCCATATTTCTGAATTCAACAATACCTAGTGACTTTCTCAGGCATAGACATTAGCCATATTCTACCATCAAATGGCTTAGAAGGAGGACCAGTACTTTCATTGGTGATTTGAATTGAAGTGGTTCTATAGTTTAGATCTGGAATACACCCTGAAAGACCTTGTCAGATTACTATCTTGTAGTCTAGAAATCTGTTTAATTAACCTGACTCTGTAATCTTTTTATATTTGGGCTTATCTCTTATTCATCTTTGCAGTCACATCCCGTACACAATGTGTTCAATAAATTTTATTTAAATTTAAAGAGGGGTTGTTGATTTTACTTTTGAAAGGCTGATCTCATCAAAGTTATTGACCCTTAACAATTTTCATATTTTATTAATAGTTTTCATTTCTTGAACATTAAGAGAAAGAAAGCATGACATACTAGATTTGAATATTAAGCTTGTTAAAATTATTGTTCTATGTAGTAAAATGGGCAAGGACTAGAGAAAATATTTTCACTTTCTATATTTCTTTAAGAAGTCAGTGTATCAACCCACTGAATAACTGATATAGTCCCATTGATAGTAGCATTGCTCTGAAGCTTATAAACCTACATATATTGAATACATTATCTAGGAAGTGGGAATACAAAAGTGAACAGTACTGAATCTCGAATCTACATTTTCCTGAGAACCAAAGAGAAATGAGCAAATAATTGGACAGTCTCATTTTGGCTATGGGGTAGGAAGTTAGGGTTGATGGATGTTTTTCTTCTTGTATGCTTAGTTATCATTAATTTGAATCTAGCTACAGACTCATCAAGACAACAGTGCATTGGTCAGGAGGAAAACAGAGCCAGGTGTTGTGGATGAATGAGAAGCAAATTTTAACTGCTTCTGGAACTATGAAACAAAAGCACAAATCAAAATAAAAAAATAACTTTAAAACCTTAGAACTTATGGCTTACAGATAGTGACTCAATCATATTACCTTTTCAGATGAACAGATAGTTCCTGATTCCTCAGTGATTGCAGTGGTAAAGAATTGCTGGTTTTACTAATGAAGACTCTGACTTAAACATGTAATGTTAGAGCCTCCGGTTTGAACGTTTTTGGGATATGAGTAATTTCTCAGGGTTGAAACAGTCATCATAAACTATGTGGAAGAAATACAAAAGATGAATAATTGTTTGACTCTTTTGCTCAAAGACAATTATTCAGCTCTGTCACCAGGCTTCACATTTCCCTTTCAATTAGGTCAAGTCTCTGAAGAGCAACCAAAACACACGTTCATTCATTTTGCCAATAAACTTACAGAACAGTTGCATAATCTTTTCATTTTCTAGTCCTCTGTTTTTATTTGAAGAAAACAAGATTATTATATACCAGATAATTGTTTTCCATTTAAATGATATCATATATGCCAAATCAAATAATCTTTCTTCATCAAATAGGCAACTTGATTTGTTATGTGATCTTTTTTTTTAGATCAAGCAACCAACTTCAACTTTTTCTTTAGTTAGCCTCAAATAAAAATACCAGGACTTTTTAAAAGCCTACCTTTGTTCTGTATAGTCTGTGCATAATAAAATTTTTAAACGTGTCTTTTAAAAAGAGTACTTTCAGGAGAAGGAAAAAAGTTTTATTCTGTTAACCTACCAGATCCCTTACTTCCCATGCATATAGGTTAATATTTAAATCCCTGATTTATGCCCAATTTCTAATACATGTGCCAGTAAGAGTGTGATATTTTTCTCCTATTTACCTTCCAAAACAACTTTGTATTTGTACCACTTGTTTATCATGTTTTTACCATCATTCCTAGTACTTGTCCTGAGGCATCACTACATGAAAGTTGACATGCAATATGTATAGTTAATTTTTTATTAAAGAAAGCAACACAGGCCGGGGATTTAGCTCAGTGGTACTGACACCTGCCTTGCAAGGGCAAGGTCCCAAGTTTGATCCCCACTACAAAAACTAATTATAGGGCTGGGGATTTAACTCTGTGGTTCTGCTACCTGTCTTGCAAGTGCAAGGACCCGAGTTCTATCTCCAGAACCAAAAAAAAAAAAAAAGAAAAAAAAAAGGCACCACAATAAATACATAGCTTAGAAGGAGGATAAAATTATTATGTAAGTCTATAGCTAGAGTGACTGAAATCTGAAAAGGGGAGGAGAGAATCATGTCTCTGTCACAATTCCCAGAGAAAAACAGAAACCATATAAGGTGTTCAAATGGAGGATTTAGTTTGCTTTTTTTAAAAAAAAAGTTTGTAAAGGTAGAATGTAGCTCTTGCTTGTTACATTTCTTTCTTGCCTATAATGTAAAAAAATCATAGTTTTGTGCTCTTTTGTTTATTTTTTTGTGTCTTCATTCTTTAATTCACCATTATATTGGAGATTCACTTACACTATATATCCCACAGCGTGTTACTTTACATTACTTTGAAATGGAGTGGCATTCTATTGTATATTATTTTGATGATGACTTGTACTCTTTGCATCTTACGTTAAAGATTTTGCATTAAATATTTGACAAATGTATATACTTGTGTAATGCTGATGTTCTTGGTGATAGGTAACTTTTCCCAAATAAATATTCTTAAATTAAAAATTTTTCTCCTCCAAAATACAATAGTGATAAAATAAAAATTTTCAGAAAAATATGAAGGAGATAATAAACATCACCAGCATTTTTACTACCTTGAGAAAAAAAAGGAACATTTTAGTATACTGCTTTCATTTTTATGGGTACATTTATAAGTATATGTACTTATACATATAAATATAATGTGATAATTCCACGTTACCAAATTTTTTGGATATGTATTATTTAGCAACTGCATAAGTAATTCTTTTAATCCATGGGAGGTTTTCTTTTTTTAAGCCACTTTGAAAATTATAATTAATAATTTTTATTTATTATAAAAATTAGGGGCTTCACTGTGACATTTACATACATACACATATTGTACTTTGATCATATCCACCTCCTTTCTCTGGGAGATTTAATACAGAGAAATGGTAACATGTGTTAGAAGATTGAAGGAGCACAAGAAGGTGTTTAAATAATCAATGAGATAATAGTAACAATTTTAATTTAAATGATAAGGAAAAGAATGAAGGACAAATTAACACATTCATAATAATATGCATAGGTGCTCTACTCTCGTTAACATAACTGATCACAAGGTAATAGTTGATATTTGTTACTTCTTCATGATCTGTTATGTTTGCTTTACTGGCAGATAGAAAATCAGTTGATAATTTTATATGTTAGGTGATCTCAAACTTCATTCCTGAAGGATTTAGTTCTTAGTAGTCCTCTATAAATTGGGTTGTTAATGTTGGGTATACAAGTGTGAAATAGTCCCCTGAATTATAGGTTTAGCCTCCTGTTTGGTACGAACAACCCAAACATCCCTTGGTAATAGAGATTATTCACATTATGCCTTAAGTACCTTTTAGTTCAGTACTATCACTAGCCAAAAGAGACCATGAAATTGTCTTAGCTTCCAGTAAAATGAAAATATTGTCTTCTAAGGTAGAAGTATTGATTATTTGGGATCTTATACCTCTAAACTAGCAGAATCAAAAGAAAGAAGTGTTATTAGATATTGTCAGTAGAGAATCAGGAACTACTGTAATTACCACATCTGATTCCTGGATTCATGGGAAAAGAGCATGTGTTTATGACTAGTTCAAGCATGTTCTACATCCTGTTGAATAGTGTGTATTAATCTCGCTAATAGTGTTTTTTTTCCAGCTAACACTGCAACTTCCAACTGCTGCCATAGTCTCCAGGAGGTCATTGAATATTCCCATGTAACAAAGGACTTTGTGGCTTAGAAGCTTAAAACAGCATCCTTTCATTAAGTCACATTTCTCTAGTTCAGAAGGCATGATGTAACTGCGTTCTGTGCTCATGGGTTCATGGTGTGACTGGCTGAAACTAAGGTGTTAACTGCACTGAGTTCTCATCTGGAGGCTCTAGAGAAACTTCTACTTCCAAGCCCATTATTGTGGGTAAATTTCAGCTCTTTGTTCCTATAGGACTGAGGTCTTTGTTTACATGCTGGCTATGAACAGAAGGCTATTAGCAGTTCCTAGATGCTACCAACATTCGTTACTTTGTGGTCCCTTGCATCTTCAAGTCCTCAACAATGTATTAAATACTTCTCAAGCTTTCAATCTCTGATTTCCTCTCATTTCATTAGGTCACGCCCACCCTGATCATCTCTGTTTCTTAAAGTTAAGTGTACCTTATAACATAACTAACCACAGAAATGAAATTCATCATATTTACAGTTTTGGAGGTTACACAGCGTATATACATCAGGAAGGAGAAGATGTTAGGAAACATCCTAGAATTCTGCCTACCACAGAAAGCAAATCCATATAGAGAGATTCTATTCTAGTGATAAATTCTTTTTTTCTTTTTTCTCATGGAAATGGTTTCATATAATCAACTTACTTGCTGATCTACTTGAGAGACGATGCCATGTTCGGAGCTCAGCATTTGTTTCTGCTGGTGGCAAGTTTGACACTAGTGGTGACCAGATCAGCATCTGTGAGGAAAATTACATTGTGGTCACACTTATGAGTAGCCTCTATTTCTACCATCTTGACAGTTTTGTGCATTATTCATAAAGCAAAAATCAGGGTTCCAGAAAATAGTTTATCTTTATCATCTGCTACTTTGGAAGTCATCATTTATATGACTTTTCCCCATTTCCTCATCCCCAATCTGTCAATCCTAATTTTTCCAGGTCATTGATCATTTAGTCAAATTGTTAGTCACTGTCTATAAATCAGCATAGATCATAATTCTGACTACTTTTTCACTGATGCAAAGTAGAAGAGCTACAGAATTGATTAAAGTTCTGGCCACTACAAGTCTTATCCTTCATGGCCTGCTTTCAAGAGTGGGGCTACAATTTAGAAGCCCGTTTTTGGTTAGAGCAGTATAACATGAATAATCATCTGTAAATAAGTTCCCAGTTTATTTTTCTCAGCCACCTAGCAATAGGGAGGTTTCCATGAGGCCATAGTGTGTTTGTTGGTTGAGAAAGTGGTGATGAGGCAGTAGAGTTTTATCCAATTACTCATGTGGCTTATTTATACCTTCAGGACTGGATGAAACAAAGTATTTCCATTCGATGACAGAACACTGCCTTGCTTATTCACACTTATGGCTCGAGGGAGGGAGTTGATAACATCTAGTTCATGATAGGCACCACAGGTCATACAGCTACTTTAGGTCATATGGCTACTTTCTGTCTTATGGGTGAGTATTTGGCAGATCCCAGTAGCAAAGTAGTTGTTTCTTGAAAGGAAAGTTCTTTATGTTCAGGGCACTTGGCTTTGCTCAAGGCCTAGTTATCCTGCTGCTCCATGAAGCATCCCTATTTGCCACAACCACTTATAGTAATACCATTGAATCTTCTGAGTCAAAAGTTTCAAGTAGCTGACCATCTTGAACAACAATTTGGTTGCTGCAGAGGCTTTATTTTTCTCTAGAGCATACTCTAATAGTCTTACTGGTTACCCAATAAATTTTTAGGGACAGCAGACTCACATGTAGTATCTAAATTCCAGTGTTGTGATTTTTTAATAGGAGGTGCAAGGTACAAAAATTTATCTTTCATTTTGGATGAGATATACTGACATGGTCCAAGCCACTATAGCCCTAAAAGCTGAGGGAGACCTATATATGACTGGTGCTTGTACTTCTGAGGAGGACACTCTGAAGGTGATTCTCAGACTTCTACGTAGGGATACCTGGGAACAATTGTTCAGGTTTCTGAGAGGAATGATATATGGATGATATTTGGATCTTTAGTGGCAAATGCCCCATAATCAATGCTCACCTGGCTTTGGAATCTAGAAAATATAGTTTTCAGACTTCATGCCTCATCCACAAAACAGAGTATCAAAGAATAAATTTGGTAGTGAATGACAATAAATAATCATCATGAATGTTAATGTTTTATGTTAGTAAGAGAAAAAATGCAACAGAGACTGTTATCTTTCTTTTCCAAAGAGTTTATAATGCAGCATGCTACTCAAGCATCACTCAACCAATGTGCACAAACTACTGTGTATGTTGAAGGTTCTGCCCTTATTTTCCCCCCTGGTTTAATTTAAATTCCCTTTGCTGACCTCTTACTATACCCCGAGGCTTCATTCAACCTGAGAATAGCTTTCAAATTTCCTTTTAAATGAGCACCTTCTTTCTACTAGATGAGACTTATATCCTCCAACTCCTATAACTAGTCACAGTCTCATAAACATATATTTGGTTGATATTTCCAAATAACATAAGATTTTTTTGCTATACATTCATATTTTCCCTGTGGCTCTCCATTGGCTTCAGTAGAGGTATTGTTACAAATGAAATTAAATTTTCTAGTGAGAATAGTCTGGAATCTACTACAGTTCAAAAATACCATAAATCTCAGTGATTTAGTGCAGAAAAAGCCTTTTGTTCATATGAGATGCTGAACATGAGCTGATCAGAAAGCTCTGCTTTTTGCAACTAACAACTCCAATTAATGGAGATTCCATCTCAACAAACACTTCTATGCACACACATCTATTTTTCATAACTAAATGTAATATAGCAAAATGCACACTGGTTCTCATTCTTTCCCATAAATGACATGATACTTGTACTTCTATTTCATTGACTAATGCAGGTTATTTCTAGTCATAATATAAAAATGAGTGTGAGACTTTAGTCCTACAGTGTTATAAACATGAGAAATAAACTTTGTGTACAGTCTGTTTTTTTCCCTCAGTGCTGCAAATTAAACCCAGGGCCTATTGTAATGTTCTACTGCTGAGCTACATATATGACCCTTGTGTATAGTCTTAACAACTACCTGTATTTTATTTTATAACTCAAAGGAATAATCTTGAAATCCAAGGTATTTACCTGAATTTGTGGATTAAAAAAAGAGATTGAATGTCAAAGAATCAAAAGACTGTGGAACCAGAACATGAAAATTTTAATGTAATATTTGGCTATAATTGAGAGGGATAAAATCGACACTGAGGTAAAATAAGGAGATGAAAATGAAATAGTCTTTTGTTTGTATACTTGATGTACAATCTGGATGTGGAAATGATGTATACTACCTCCTCCAAGTTGTGAAGTTTGATAAGAACACCAGATAAATTTGATTAAGCCCAGAATAAGTGGGAGCTATGTCATAATTTGATAAAGCCACTCTCTGTAGAAGTCAGTGGTCATCATGGTGTAGATAAGGAAGAGATTATCAATTAAGTAAGGGGTATGGTGGGATAGGCAGCCTCACTGTGTCACAAGCATTCCAGTGTGGCATAGGAAGGCAGCCTAGGATTTCTTTGCACAGTTGAATGGTTGTAGGGGGCAATTAATTTCTGAAAGGTGTCTGATATCCGGCTTAGACACAGATTAAATCAGTGGATTTAACCATCAAGAACCATGACAAGTTGGCAAACCAGTAGATGCCAGTCTACCCTTAAGAAAGACCAAATGACATGAAATATACCTAAGGAGAAGCCATTGAAGATGAATGATGGTTTTGAGATTAGACATTCCATGCCTCGATAATACTAAGAGCATATATAAAAATCTCTTCCTCTACTCTCTCCAAAAACTGAGATTATTTTTAGCCACTTGGTTCTCTAATAACACTAAATTAAATGTAAAAAGAAGGGGAAGAGGGAGAATAAAGAATTGACTTATGATCACACAGAATGCAGAGAAAATCCGAAAGCGATTTATTAACACTGAAATGATTTAGACAGGATCATTGTTTTCTCTCATTGAGTTTATTGGTACATTTTAGGTCTACATTACATTTACATTCATCATTGGGATCTTGTACCTCTACATGACAAGTCTTGGTTCACATTTTTTCCCCTTGTCCCTACCCTCTCTTCACCCCCTCCTCCCTTCCCTATTTATAAATACTTTATTTCCATGTTTTCATTTTCTCATGTTTTTTCTTCTTTCCCCTTATTACCTTTCCCCTACCCTTCCCACTTTCCCTACACCTTTACCCCTTTTCTTCCTATTTCACACTATTAATTATCCCATTGGGATCTTGTGTACTATTATAGTTTTTCACAACAGAGAGACTTTTTGGTATTTACACATGTGTGACTTATTCATTTCACTTAACAGTATATCCTCAATAAGTATCCATTTTCCTATGAATGACTCTAATTTCTCATTCTTTATGGCTCAGTAGTATTCCATTTTAGAAAAACCATCAAATTTTAGCTATTACAAACTGTGCCGCTATAAACATGGGTGTGCATATATCACTGTGATATGATTCTTTTAATTCTTTTGGAAAGATACCCAGCAGAGGGATACCCAGCAGAGGGTCAAATGGAACCTCTAGTCCCAGCTCTTTGAGGTATCTCCATATTGATTTCCATAGTGGTTGCACCAGTCTGCACTCCCACCAACAATGGAGAAGGGTTCCTTTCTCCCCACAACCCCGTCAGCGTTTGTTACTGGTTGATTTTGTGATAGCAGCCATTCTTTGTGGGGTGAGGTGGAATCTCAGTGTTGTTTTCATCTGCATCTCTGGAATGACCAGTGATGTGGAATATTTTTTCATATATTTACTTGCTGCTTTTATCTCTTTGTCTGAGAAATGTCTGTTCATTTCAGATGCCGATTTTTGAATTGGGTCTTTATATTTGTGGGGGCTGATTGTTTTGAGTTCTTTATGTGTTCTAGATAAGAGTCCTTTGAGGAGTAGCTGGCAAAATTTTTCCCACATTGTAATTGTCTTTTAGTTCTGCTGATGGTTTCTTTTGCAGTGCAGAAGCTTTTTAATAAGATGAGATCCCAGTTGTTGATTCTTTGTGCTAGTTCCAGTGCTACTGAGGATTTATTCATAAAGTCTTTTCCTATGCCAATGTCTTCCAGAGTTTTGCCTAACTTATCTCCCAGATAATCTAGTGACTCTTTTAATATTTATATGTTTAATCCACTTGGATTTTAGTTTAGTATGTGGTGAAAGATAAGGGTGTAGTTTTAATCTTTGGCAGGTTGAGATCCAGTTTTTCCAACACCGTGTATTAAAGAGGCTATCTTGCCTCCACTGAGGATGGTCGGCTCCTTTGTCAAAGATGAGATAGCTGAGTACATCTGGAGTTTTTGTATCTTCCAATCTGTTCCACTGATCCTCAGGTCTGTTTCTTTGCCAGTACCATGCTGTTTTTATCACAGTGTCTTTGTAGTATAGTTTTAAATTGGGAATTGCTATACCCACTGCCATGTCTCTGTTGCCTAGGATGGCTTTTGCTATTCTAGGTCTGTTATGCTTCCAAATGAATTTTTGGATTCTTTTTTCTAGTTCTGTGAAATATAGTGTTGGATTTTCAATTGGCATTGCATTGAATCTGTATAGAAGTTTTGGTAGTATGACCATTTTTGCTATGTTGATTCTTCCTACCCAGGAGCACGGGATATCTTTTCATTGTCTTTTATCCTCTTCAATCTCTTTTTTCAAAGTGCTGTACTTTTCAGTGTAGAGGTCTTTTACTTTGTTCTTTAGCTTGATTCCTAGATACTTCATTTTTTGGATGCTATTATGAAAGTAATTGTTTCCCTGATTTCTCTTTCAGTGAGAATGTTATTTGTCTAGAAGAAGGCCATTGATTTTTGAGTGTTGCCCTTATATCCAGCTACTCTGCTAAAAGTGTTTATTAAGTCTAGAAGTCTTTTGGTGGAGTTTTTTGTGTCTTCAATGTAGAGTATCATATCATCAGTACATAATGACAGTTTAACTTCTTCCTTTCCTATCTTTATTGCTTTAATTTCTTTCTCTTATCTATTTGCAATGGCTTATGTTTCCAGAACTATATCAAAAAGGAGTGGCGATAGTGGGTATCCTTGTCTTGTTCCTAATTTTAATGTGAAGGTTTTCAGTTTTTGGCCATTTAATACGTTGTTGGCTGTTGGTTTTTCATAGATAGCCTTTATTAAGTTGAGATAAAGACCATCTATTCCAATTTTTTGCAGGGTTTTTATCATGAATGGGTGTTGAATTTTGTCAAATGCTTTTTCTGCATCTATTGAGAGGATCATATGGTTTCTTTCCTTAACTCTGTTAATACAGTGTATTACATTTATTGACTTACATATGTTCAACCATCTTTGCATCCCTGGAATAAATCTGACTTGGTCAGGATGTATGATCTTCTTGAGGATCCTCTGTATTCTATTTTTTAGTATCTTATTAAGGATTTTTACATCTGTATTCATTAAGCAGATTGGCCTATAGTTCTCTTTTTCAGTTGGGTCTTTCCCTGGTTTGGGAATCAAAGTGATACTTGCTTCCAGGAATGAATTTGGAAGTATTGCTTCCCTTTCAATTTCATTGAAAAGTTTAAAGATTATTGGCAGTAGTTCTTCTCTAAATGTCTTGTAAAATTCAGCAGTGAATCCATCAGGACCTGGGCTTTTCTTTTTTGGTAATCTTTTAATTACATTTTCAATTTCACTGATTGTAATTGGGGTGTTTAAAATGTTTTTATCTTCTTGTTCAACTTTGGTAATTCCTAAGTATCTAGAAATCTGTCCATTTATTCTGTGTTTTCCATTTTATTAGAGTACACGTTCTTAAAGTAGGTATGGATGGGTCGAGAGGATAATTTATTGCCTGGAAATATTTGAGAAGATAATATCATTTAAGGTAGTGGCTAGATATTTGCCTAGCCCATGGTATATACAATGATCATACAAAACTATATATGTAATTGCTATGTTTTAATTGTCTCTAGTCCTACTGTTGCTATTCTAAGACTTTATTACTACTTTGAACAAGGTATCCCAAAAGGCCACCTTCTCCCCATTCTTATTCCATTATTCTCTCCATCCCTTATCTTTCCCATAAATTCACTGAACACTGCTGTTAATTTTTTCTCCCTATTTCTGCAGCTTTAATCATGTCACTTAAAAACTGTTCCTAAATTCATATGGCTTCCACTGTCTCCCAGTGTAAATTCAAATATTTTGTGCTGGAAGCAGTTTCCAATTTGACTACATGTTACTTTTCTGATGATGTTTGTAGAAATTAGGTGCCCATTTCAACCTAGTTTTATTAGTTGTATTTATACCAAAAAAGTTGATGGAGTCTACTATGATATCAGATTTTATAATAAAGCTTTTCAAGCATTTTAATGTCACTCATCAACAAAGTATTTTTCTTTATTTAATTAATATTATTTATTTAATTCAATTTAATTAATAGTAGAAAGAAAAGTTAAACATTTCAACAGAGATTTACAAGAAAAATAATGTACAGAGCTTTTTGCCAACATCATTTTATATCCTGCTCCCAAAGGAAAGTGCTACCAATTAAACTATGACCCTGTACTATGTTCTAAATTTTTATTTTATACTTTTATTGAATTCATATTATTTTGAACTTCATTAGCCAGAAGTTTTTATCATATGTAACTCTTAAATGCAAAAGAATATTCAGGTGAACAAATGGTTAAGGTCTTCCTATATTTCTTCATATAAGGAGTATTACAATTTGTTATCTGTGGTAGAATTCTGTGCTTTCTCACACAATGTCATAATTTGGTCATCAAGAAAGTGACATTGCATTCATTTTTAAATATCTATAAAAGAATGTAAGTGACATTGCATTTATTTTAAAAATCTATAAAAATGCTTATTAGTAGTTTTTCATTGATATTAGAAAAAACAGTCTTAGAATAAAACTACAAAAAGCATAAAATAACTAGAAAAAAATTTAGCTAGAAAACAATTTACAAAGGACAAGTCTTTTAATTCCTGCATTGGGATTGTTGATAAATATTTTCATTCAACAGTTTCCCCTGAAAAATGTACCCTTATACAATTGTTGGTGGGAACAGTCACTATTGAAATCAGGTTTCTCAAGAAAAACTAAAAATAGAGATATTATTATTATATCCAGCTATACCTCTCCTCTGTATACACTTGAAAGAACTGAAGTAAGCCTACTATAGCGATACCTGAATAACTATATTTATTGTGGCCCAGTTCACAATAGCTAAACTATAGAATCTTCTCAGGTACATATTAACAGATGAAATGATAATGAAAATGTGACACATATGCACAATGAGGTATTACTCAGCCATCAAGAAAAAATGCAGTTATGGCATTACCAGGAAAATGGATGGATCTGGAGATCATTGTGATTAACAAAATGTCACACTCAAAACAAATAAAACATGCTTTCTTACATATGGTGAGGGGGTGAACTATTACAGAAGAGGAAGGGAACAAAGGGTGGGAAGAGAGAAGGGCAAGAGGAGTAATAGGGAGTAGAAATGATCAATGTATGTTGCATGCATGCACATATCTACCACAATAGAACCTATTAATCTGTTCAAATAATAAACACTAATGAAAATACTCCCCCCATTTGCTTTGAAATAATTTTTGAAATGCTTCACTATATCTCTAGGACTTTCTTCCAAGCCTCTGACTTGCTATAAAATTTGGTCCTGGCCTTTTTGATGTTTATGCATGAATAGGCAATCACAGCTTTATTGCAAGTGCTTCCAGATTGACTGAAATCATAAAATACCTCAATTATAAAATTCACTCCAATTTCAGAGACGCAGAGTATGAAAAATGTATGCTTTGGGATTGATGAGATTGATAGCAAAGTTTTATACATGAGACTTTATCTGTGAAAATTCTTTGATCCTGTGTTGATGTTGGCTTCTTAGAGATTTATCAGTTACCTGGGATCACTTCTAGCCTTGAACCATTTAAATGATATTCTCTGTTCAAAATGCTCTTTGACAGTGCAGGTAGACGGAATTTAGACTACTAATTCCCAAGGGAACCAACTGAAGTTATAAATGAGAATTATCAGGGGAGATTATTTTACATTCTACCAAATATCAAAGTTTAGATTGGTGAATTGTTTTTGCTGCCCCTTCTTTTAGGAGGTTTCTTTTTGGTTTTGTTTCATTTTGATTTTTTCCGTCATTTACTCTTACACCTTTTGGTCCTATCTTTATGAAGGGTTTTCTCTCATACTCCATGACTGGGAAGATCGGCTTTTTCCCTTCTGCTCCTTCCATATTCATACAATGGCTTAAATGGAAGCTGAAGGTTCTAGTGTCCCACGGAAAATCACACAAGGAGGGTGACTTTGGTATTAATCTGATTTTCAGGTTTCAATTTGACATCTGCAAACTTTTTCCTTTTGACTCATCATAGCAACAAAATTTTTTAAATGTTCTTTTGTAGCTGTTTGTGAGTAACTAGTCTGCCATATGACTCCCCTGTAAACCTATTCTTTCATTTATTCACCTAGGATGATACTTTAAGATGAAAACAACATGTCTGTTATTATATAATTACAATAATGACATCTTCACTCTTCTGAGAATAGCTATTCCATAGATTTCATCGATCTAGGTGACTGTCATAGCTTTGTTCTCATCTCCCTAAATTCTTGCCTGGCTATCAGAATCATTGGTAGAAATGGAAAATACTGAGGCAAGAAATCTCAAAATCTTTTTGAGTTTTCAGTATTAAGAAGAGAGCCCAACACCTTTTTCTCAAATCATCAATTTAATTTTTGATACTTACTTGACACTTGGATTCAATTAACCTTTTCTGAGCCAGAAGAGATTAAGGCTATCACAATTTTTGTAGTAATTGTTTCTTGTTAAACTTATTTGGTTTATGGTTTGCAATAAATCAGACTACATACTGCCCATTATAAACTTTGTATGTCCCTCAGTGTATCTTTCTCATATGGAACAAATATAAGAATCTGGTTTAATAAATAATTCTACCTAATGTCAGTTATAATGAGATTTATTTCATCCTATACTGGTTAAATGAAAACAATATCAATCTATGCTACCACAAATTAAAATGGTGAAGGGGCATAGTAGTGAAATGTGAGGCAACAGAGAGAAATCTGATTGTAGTAATGAGACCCATGGAAAAAATGTTTTTGCTTTTTGGCTTGCTTATTTGACTGACTAGGTATAGAATTCTAGGTTTGAATGATTGTTCTGAATATGTATAAGAAAAACAGTGGGTCTTAATCTATGCCTGCATGCAACGAAAAACACATTTCCAGGAGTGAATTCTAATAATTATCTTTCTGAAGAAATACTGGAGAGTTAAACTAGGCAGTGAAAGTAGAAAAAATGTCAAGCTATGTTTGTTGATTCACCATACTTTTTCTTTAAGTAGATAGGTTGGCTAAAGAGACAGAGCTATGAGCAGCAAGAGGTTCTGCATTTGTGACTAAATTAAGTTAAATCCTTTAGGTAAGTGTTCTACCTCTTAAGTATACTCTTCAAATTTATTATAATATATTATCATTTTTCCTATTTGACTATTAAATCTATGAAGGGAGAACAGTTGGCTATTGTTTCTTTCTGTAGCTCACTGACTGTCGTGTTGCTGGGTTTTGAGTAATACACATCTGCATGTATTTATTAAACACACAAATATAATTATATCTGCTTATTTATATTTCAAAGTTCAGTGGTCATAGATTAAAATTGAAGGTCAGTTCATTCTTTATAGACTTTGGATAGAGAAAGAGCTGTGAAGTATTATTATTTCTGTATGCTGCCCCTTTCCCATGTACAAACTTGAAAAATGGTTCACTAATTTTGCAGAATTGTCATAACTGGGTCTAATGGAAAAAGTACGTATTTTCATTTATAGAACAAATTTCACCAGTTTAATAATCACTTAGCTACTTTATTTGATATTTAACATATAACAAGATTTCTTCTGTAATCAGCATTATATTTATTCCTAATTTCTTGCAAACAAGTAGTTAAAATAGTTACCATCTTAATTGGTTAAGAATAAGTTGCAGAGATGGAGAATATGTATAAAAAATGGGAAAAGCAGACCAAAGAAGTCATGGGATTAGCAGTTTTTACCCTTAATGCATAAAATTTATTATCAAATATTTAAATTGTTTGTACATATTCACTTTTAAATACTTCCTTGGCCCTAAAACGTAACACATGGACTTGTTAAAATAACTGGACTAGAGATTGCCTAATTTCTAAATTGTTCCCAGGATAAGAGTGTGGCAGAAATTGTGGGTAGTTTCTGTGCAGATATTTAGCAACTTTGCTTTTACCAAGATAAGGAAATATGGAACAAAGTTTGCTTTTGATTTCAGAAAATCCCAGTATAACTCATTAATTTTCAGGGAGATGATACCCTACACTCATATGCCAGGAATTTCAGTCCATAATAAATTATTTCCCATTTGTACACTATGAGTAGAGTGCTACAGTACTTATAATTATTGAGAAATAATACTAATGAACATGACTACTCAACATAGTACAAGCATAAAAGGTTATGTAAAAGCAAGAAACAAAATAAGCCAATTTATACTAAATTAAACTTCAGTGCCTTTAGAAAGTGTGAAACAACTACTTAAAAATATATATTTGTCTTTATGTTGTATTACAGCATTCAACAAATACTAAATTTTATGCATCACTATTCTACATTTATTATACCATTTGAAAATATGTTTGAGACTAATTAAGAATTGAAAACTAGAGTCCCATTTATTTTAGATAGCAAACTTTGGAAGTGAAATCAAGAGATAATAATGCCTAAAAATGTGCATAGATAGCACACAACTTATTATTTACATTTATAGTGGATGATCGAGGTAAAGTAGGATTGCTTAGGAGCATAGTTCTCACATTTTGAGGATAATGAGCAAAATACCCAAAGGTTGCATTTTTGTCTGTGTTTAAGTATTTTGTACTGTGGGACTGAGTCCTTTGGCTGTTTCTTTGCCTGACCATTTCTGTCATTTAGAAGAAATGACCCAAATGTTAGTCATCTTATAGTTATTCCTTACTCTTACATAATGATCTAAAAAGTCTTTCTTTTTCTTTTTTCTGACATTTACTTTTTTCTGTCTCTCTAGAGCCCAGCTAAGTTTTGGCTCTCCTCTGTTATTGACTTACTCTACTAGTCACTTTCACTCTCAAGGCTTTAGAGTCTTGACCTCTGTAATAAAATATTTAAACAAAATTGTCATCATGGTCTCTTTCATTTTCATATTTTGAGATTATAAAGAGGTATATCCCTCTGTAGCTTTCAGTGGCTTTCTACTGAGTGATAATAAATTTAAAACGTTTTTTCATGGCCTATAATGCCTTATGTAATATATCTTACTTCTATCTCATGCCACAATCCCTTGTTTGCTGTAAGTCAGACATATCAGCTTCCTATTCTTCTAGATATTAGATAAAATAGTATTTTCTTAGAAGGGCTTTCTTTGACATCCCCCCCTTTTTTTTCAATTTAAAATACCTTATGGAAGTTACCCAGGCACTATCACATTACCTTTTAAATTTCCTTCAATTCTTTGTCACAGCATGTTATTATCTTTGTTTTTTTTATCATGTCAGATTAGGAGGTTAAATAATCTGGTTTATTTTATTTATTATCTTCAATGCTAGTATAGTACCTGGTATATAAAAATATTCAAAAATACTTATTAATTCTTTATTGTTGGAAACACACTGATAAATATAGAAATGTTTTATGAACCAAAATTAAGGTCATGAGAGGCTCAGAGTATATTGTGGTGTTTACAACTGTCAATAAAATCCTTCAGTCTACTCATAACAACCACATTGCCAGACAATCTAAACTGACATCCTGGATAGCTCTAGTATAAAGCATAGAAAAAATTTGCAATATTTGATGGCCTTTTCTAAGGAAGATAGTCTGTTGAAAGGTCTGAGAGTGCCTTACTGCATTTATAGGTCCCCATTGTTCTCTAACTAGGGCTTTCTTCTTTTACCTCTTTTCAGATCAGGCTCTAGAGATAACAATATTTGGAAATCTAAGATGAAATTGTCCCCAGAACAATTTCAGGGAAGGAAGAAAAAGCTAGGGTGAAGATGATAGCAAATAATTTATTGCTTGGCTATTTGTTGTTACAATAGTGCTAGTGTATAAATCTAAGAAAACTACTGGATTTACAAAAAGTAATTTGGGATTTAGTTAAGTGTTCATGTGATCTTTCCAAAATTCTAGAAGTAAATAGTTCAATAACCATTTTTCCAAAAGTAATGAATCCAGTTTATTTTATATAAAATAGCATGTATAAAAAAGCTTTCAGAGATTCAAGTTTAGACTTGGTTGTACTATAGACTTATTTATTAGTCATTTCAACTCCCAAAGCTTTAGTGTCCATATTTATAGTAAGTATATATAATAAAATAAATGATTACTATGTTGTCTTCTAGTGTAATATTTTGTGATTTTATAACATGGGCCAAGTTAATAAAATCACAAAATATTACTTTAAATATTTCTTTCATACTGTATTTTGGAATGCTAAGTCATAATATTAGGAGCCAGGGCCCTTCCCTGAACCCAGCCAAAGACCTGCCTGGAATAGAGCTGTGCACAGCAGCACACAAGCAACAATGAGAGGCTCACCCCAGTACCATTTTATAAGTGTGTGCCGACCCTAGCCCAAAGACTACTCAGACAAGAGCAACTGGGGTGTAAAGCCCCCAGCCAAAGGGCCTCCCAGGCTACAGCTATGTAGGAGTGCAGGCCCTAGCCAGAGGAAAACCTAGATACCAACCCAAGTGTGCACAGGCCCCAGCCAGTACCCTTGTACAGACAACACAACAGCTCAGGCATCCAGAATGCCACCACACTCAATGCAGGAATTGGTGTAGTGGTGAGCAACAGAGAAATGGCTTCTTGGTAGCTTGCTGAGAATTGAAGACCACTGGGTGAGCAAAAAGTTGCCTTAACAAAGGCACAGCAAGCTGCATCTGTTGAAATGAGAAGACATCTAAACAAGTCTCAAAACAAGACTTCCAGATCACCTCAGGCAACCCCAAGGGACAATGAGAAGGAACAATCTGATACTTGACCATCTGGACTCCCTGAACTGACAATGAAAGAGGATCTGGAAAAAATGAAATCAGAAATAACTTCTCAGATAATAATAGAGATTGTGTCCATAGTGCAAGACATGATTAATAAATCTAGAGCAGACACACATTAGCAAAATAGAGGAGCTGAAGACCACGATGTAATCCCAATACAGGAAAAAAATGAAACCCATAAAACAGTTGCAAACAGATTTCTAGGAAATTAAAAAATACGTTGAAAGTTTACACAGCAGAATGAGCCAACACGAGGACAGAATTTCAGATATAGAAGACAGGATTGCGATTAGTGACCAGGAAAAGAAAAATTTCTTAAAAATAGAAAGGGCCTATGAGAAATCAGTCCAGCAGCTGCTGGATGATGCAAAGAAGAATAACATAAGACTGATCAGAGTCAATGAAGAAACAGGAGATAGTGCAAAGGACATAAAAAACATGTCCACAGAAGTAATGGCAGAAAACTTCCCAAACAGGGCAAAATAATTTGATATACAGATAAGTGAGGCATATAGGACTCCAGCTAGCCATGATAAAAAAACCTGTACCTAGGAATATAATAGTTAAGATTCCAGAAACTCAACAGAAGAAGTTATACTATTAGGACTCACAATGGAGATGAGTATTTAGAAAAAACATAGAGTTCATATGTATGCACATACTCTTTCAGTTGCTTTGAAAGTAGTAGGCACCAAATCTTAAGATGCTATAAATGCAAAAGTTATATCTTGGCTAATCATTATCAAACTTAACATTATCAATACCTTTGGGTACATACATCATCCCAATTATACTTGTAATATTTATAATAAATGATTAAATGCAATCAAAATACTCTGTTAGAATAAGAACTAAATGGACACTATAGATGATAGATTGATCTTAGGGAGAAAGTCTTTTTCTTTTTTCCATAGATATTTATCAAAATTGCTTTTAGAATTGTATTTGCCACTGTCAATATTTATATGTATAAATATGATTGACTCTTAGAACATCACACCAGTTACTTTTTTTATACTTTGAACAAGGGGCCCTTTCTTTCACCTGCTGTCTTTCATGTATCACATGTATCATGTGTCACAGTTTACCACCATGTGAGAAATGAGTCATTTATCCTAAGAAAATACATATAGCCTGCTAAGACAGATTCTTCTTTTACTGAACTTATCTTAGTTTGGAAGTTTGACTATAGTGACTAGGTGAGATTGTTTACTCAGGTAACACATTCAACTGAATCTTATTTATACTTATCTATATAAACAATAGTCATATTAATCAAAGAGCACCATAAAATACAAATTACATTATGTTTTAGTTGAGAATGATATCACACTCACTACACACTGATGTATAGTATAGGGAACCATGTTGTGGTAGCAAGTGAAAGAAGGGGCATGACTGAAATAAAATCACTAAACTACAAGCAGTCACCTGAGAAGAGACACCAGATGAATATTCCTGAAGGTGTAAGACATGTACATATATGACAGAGTTGCACAATGATCAGGAGATTTTAAAATTCTTGTATACTCTTTCATTTGACTGGTGAGTTAACAGGGCAGGGCTCATGATTTTGTTTTAGAGATGGAAAGAATCTTGTTCTTAATAGACAATCAGTGGCTAGTGAAAGTAAGGACACACTTCACTTGGGTATTTATTGACATGTTGATACTATAATGTCATAGACATCTCCACTGATTTATCTTCTATATGTACAAGCAGAAGGATACTGGCTACAAGCAAATTTTGACATTGCATGGGTTGCCAGGTAGCATATAATTATAAAAATAGGTTCTGCATTTTTGGCATTCTACTTGACTATATATAATATTACAAACTTTGTCAATTTATTATACAAGCAGGATAGATTCATGATGGTAGTCTAATATATTTTATTTGTCCATTATTACTTTGATATTTATCCACCTTTATTAAAAAGTTTACATTTGATTTTGTATCCTATTCATATGTAATTAATGGCAAGCTGTGGTGGTGTGTACCTATAATCCCAGCTACTCAGAGGGCAGCTGGGCAGGAGGATCACTTGAGATTAGAGTTTAAAACTTACCTAGACAATATAGTGAGACTGCCTCAAAACAAAATCAAAGCAAAAACAAGCAAAATATGGAGCATAAATTATTTAAAAGTTAAAAAATTTGTCACTAGAGTAAAATTAGGTCATGGGACTTGAGTCAGCTGTCAGTTGTTAGTTCAATGAAATGGTGTTTTATTATTGTATTGTAGAATCATTTCATTTTTCTCTGTCTATGCCTCCAATATCCATTACTATTCTCATATACTAAATGTTTTGTTCCATAATAAAGGGCAGAGTTTTCAACTTCCTTTATTTAAGAAGACTTTCCTGCAAGTCAGATTATGAACAAAAATGATCAATATTCATTATTGTAGTGAAATCAATACTCTGCCTTTTTTGAACATTAACAAGGACCAATTCTTTATATTTTGATAAGAAAAGCTCACTCTTTAAATGCAAGAGAAACAGTAAACATGTCCTTTTAATCATCTTTAAGCAACTATCAGTCATAATAATAGTTTAAATTGGATAAAAATCTTATAATGATATTTACATTTGTTATTTCTTATATTTCAGTGAAATAGTGACAAAAACAGCTCTCCACAAATCTTTTAACATTCATTAGATTACTTAGACTATATAGTATGTGAAGAAATAGTTATCATCCAAACACAGTCTCTTTGTCAATATGAAAAGTATTCTAATTCAAATTTAATCAAACAGGTATTGAGAATACTAAGGGAATAAGATGTGTCTCTTTTGTAAAGACATTAAAAACTTCCTCTTTTCTGTGGCTAGGAATGCTCCAGCCAGACCATGAAACTACAGAGAAGTTTCAAGAAAACATACAGTTTTAGTAGCCTAATGAAAGAGAAGAGCCTTTACTTAAGGACCTATAATTATAAAGACCTATAATCATTCTGCTAATTCATGATGGGGAATTCTCAGCAGCTCACGGTAATTATCTAGGAGTCTGAAAGAATCAGAGACACCTGGAGACTCTGAGAAGGCATATGACTGGAGGCAGGGTCAGCTACATGGATGTGTGACTGCACGTTTGCACAGGATCAAGAGCTCAAGAAAGGACCTTCGGTTAATGCTCCACTTTAACTTGTTAAAAATGCTTAATAATTCTTGGGATAGGGTCCCCACATGTTCACTTTGCTCTGAGCCCTACAAATATGTAGCTAGTCCTGAACTGAGGCAACCAGAAAGAGCAGCACTTGGATAAGGAAGCTGGATAATGAGACACATGGTAGCAGCTTTGCCAGGACAGTACAGTGAGCAAACTATAGAGTAAGGTACTGCAGATTGGTTCCTCCTAAGAGGGTAGTATTGATTTGGAGGATAAAGAGTATTTTTAGATGAGTTCTGAAAAGGAAAGGGGCAAGGATAGAGAAAGATGCTTCTTCTCTTTTGTGTCCTACATTTTTAAATAGATTTTTCAACCAACTTTCAAGATCAACATTTTCTAAACATTTCTAATTGTCCTCTCCAATCATTATAATAAAAGTATACACATGCATTTATCCAATACAGATATTTTGTTTATTAAAAAATTTCAGTTCATACTGTATGACTATAAATTTTTTTTTTTTTGCTCATTGAGTTTATTAGTACATTTTAGGTATACGGTACAGTTACATTCACCACTGGGATCTTGTACCATTGCATGACAGGTCTTGGTTCTCATTTTTCTCATTATCCCTGCCCTCCCTTCACCCCCTCCTCCCTTCCCTATTTACAAAGACTTTATTTCCATTTTTTCATTTTCTCATTTTTTTTCTTTCCCCCCTTATTACCTTTCCCCTACCCTTCCCACTTTCCCTACACCTTTAACCCTTTTCTTCCTATTTCACATTGTCAATTATACCAATAGGATCTTATGTACCATTATAGTTTTTCACACCAGAGAAATTATTCGTTATTTATATACATATGACTTATTTATTTCACTTAGGAGTATATCCTCAATATGTATCCACTTTCCTATGAATCACTCTAATTTCTCATTCTATATGGCTGAGTAGTATTCCATTTTATAGAAAAACCACATCTTCTTTATCCAGTCTCCAACTGATGGGCAAATGGGCTGTTTCCAAGTTTTAGCTATTACAAACTGTGCCGCTACAAACATGGGTGCACATATATCTCTGTGATATGATTCTTTTAATTCTTTTGGAAAGATACCCAGCAGAAGGATAGCTGGGTCAAATGGAACCTCTAGTCCCAGCTCTTTGAAATATCTCCATATTGATTTCCATAGTGGTTGCACCAGTCTGCACTCCCACCAACAATGGAGAAGGGTTCCTTTCTCCCCACAACCCCGCCAACATTTGGTATTGGTTGATTTCTTGATAGCAGCTATTCTTACTTATCAATACTGTTGAGTAGAAATATAGTCTGAATCACAAAAGTGTGTGACAGGTAATTTTCTAATAGCCAAATTGAAGAGGTAAAAAGAAAAATTGTAGCTAATAATTTCTTTTTGTTGAGAAAATATATAAACTATTATTCCAATATGGCATCAGTGTAAAATTTATGAGGAGATATTTTATGTGTTTTAATAAATCTTTCGAATCTTGTGTATATTTAAAACTCAGCATCTCAACTCAGACTAGCCAGTTTTCAAGTATACAATGGCCATGTGTGGCTGATGGCTACCATATTCAATGTTACAGCCTTATATATTTTAAAAGCTATAAATTAGAGGGATAGAAAGGAGAAAATGAAATTCCAAATTCTATTTTGTTCTCATATCCTAGTGGTGGGTGACCTTGAAGATTCCCTGGGATGTATAAATACCACATTGAAAACCAGTGGCATAGAGTCTTGATTTGATTTGTCTCGTTTCTAGGTATGACAGTTCTAAAAGATGAAGTGATTTTATATGCCATGGTTAATAGTTATACAAATATCCTATCCCCCAAATTCTCACAGGTATTTCCTTCAAGAGATAGGGTCATCAACCCTTGCTCTATATGGGAACATTATGAATCTTCCCATTTAAGAAGTATAAAAATGCAGCCATCTTCCAAAAAATATATAGTATGCCCCAATTCCTCGCTACTATATAAGACTGAAGCTCTGGAAAATTGTACTCTACTGAGTTTCCTATCACAGAGCTCCATACCTCTGTGCACATGCACATTCTTGGAGATGCTTGGAAAGAGATTTGAGAAAACTGGAGCAGCAACTAGAGTCTAACAGGTTGAATAAGACTTTTTTGTGCATACCATGGAGCTTGACTGTTATTTATGTTTTTTTCATCAAGGGAGTAATAGAGTTGTGTTTTGAAATCAGTTCTCTTGACTTCAGGGAAGTATGGATTTTAGAGGTCAAGACAGGGCCTAGGGCAAGTAGAAAACAAACTAGTGTGTTACAGCAATGATCTCAGCTTGCTCACCAAGTCTCATCAGATACACATGCTTGCTTATTAAGATGTTCCACTTGGAACACTTGTCAAGTGAAGTTCTAAAAATAGTAAGTTAAAAGCAATTGAAAAAGCTTGTAACAAAAGTGTTAAGTGTTTGAATCTTAATGACTTTATTTGAGCCGATAATTAACAATGTCCACTCTTTTCTTTCTTCACATTGCCCCTCTGCTTCCTACAAATCCAGACACAATGTATTTTAAATTGAAGAGAGATTCCAAGTGAAGGCATTCTACCTATCTGTAAAACATTCACAGACCCTAAAAGCTTAGACAGTAGAGGTGGAGATAGTGATGTGAGGGATATATTATGACCCTTGAGAGATACCCCACAAAACAATTGCCCTATACTTTTCAAAAACCTATATCTTAGAAAACAAGGACAAGTCAGAAAATTGTTCTGGATTTAGAGATATTAAAAAGGTACAGATAAATGCAATTCTGATTGGAGACCAGTTTGAAAAGAAATATGAAAAACATTGTTGGAACCATTGGGTAAATTTGAATATGTACTCTGCATTAGATAACAATATTGTAACATTGTTAAATGTCTTGAATTTCAGAATTTTAAGTTGGTCATATAAGATAGTATCCTTTTCCTTAAGAGATATATTCTGGAGTATTTCTGGGTGAATGGTTATGATAGCTGCAACTTCAACTTACTCTTACATGACTCAGCAAAAACCCAGTTAAAGTGTGTGTGTGTGTGTGTGTGTGTATGTATATCTGTAAAAACTAAAGCAAATGTGGCAAAAATATTAGCAGCTAAGTATCTCCATAAAGAAGTCCAAGTATTCATTATATCATAATTATATTTCTCTGAAGATTTGCATTTTTCAAAAAGAATTATTTTAGAGATGCACCATTAAATAGTTACAAATATAACAATATGATTTCTATGATTTGCTTTTGAATAATGACACATGGGGAGTGAGAGTAGGTGGAAATATAAATGAAATAATTATCAAGAGTTATAGATTGTTGAAGCTGGCTGATAGATACATGAGAGTTTTAAACTGTTTCCTAATTTTGGTCTGTATTGAAATAAAACATTTAAAAAAGAAGACAATTATTTGAGCCCTAATAAAGGAAAAGTATAGTGCACTATCCCCTAAAATAAGTAAAACAAAAACCACACGCAGAATGTTAATATTAAAGGAAGAAATTTCATTTATATTGTAACTTTGCCAATTTTTATTTTAATGCTTTGGGGGAAGCATATATTAAATATCACATCCTTTCATAAATAGTTTCTGGATGTCGCTGTTCTATTAGTGCCTTAGTTTATACTTATTTGCCTAATGAGTAATTCAGCATTGTTTGAGGTAGATGGATAAAGAATAAAATTAGAGAATTACATAAATAGATTTATTCTGGTTGAAAATGTCACAAGAACTTCCAGAAGAGTATTTTGTCAGGGTACAGGTTGTAAAAGTGTTGATCTTTATGGGGCTGTGAAGTGAGTTGCTAAAATCTAAATCCTTCGATATTTTTCCAAAGGTTTAGGGACTAAAAGATTTTCTAGCACAGCTGTTTTCCTTTCATGACCCCCCTCCTAACCCACACATAGAAGCATTCATTTGCCAAACATTTGTCAGAAACAATTCATGTAACACTTCAAATTCTTGATGAGATGCAAGCTCGTTTCGCACTTGTGCTGCTTTTCAAAGTTACCTAGGTGATAATTCTTCCAAACTCAAACTTACAGAAAAATGAACAAAATTCTCCATGAATTCTGAGTTCTGTCTTGAGTTCAGTTATGAGAACTTTGGAAAATCACACAAAAACACAAAATACTTTATGTTACTCATAGATTACAAAAGGGTTAACGCTGGAAGTTGTGTTTAATAAGGGTAAAATGTGACATGCACCACAGAGAACAGGTGAATTTGTTGTTCATTCAACTGCTTGAGAGAAGATTTATACTCACATTCAAAAGTGAAGTATCTACATGTTATTATACACTTTCCCACATTAGAGAATTTCATGTTAAAAAACACTCAACACTGCAGAGATTGGAGAGACTGTTGATACTAAAATACAATTCTTTTAGAGAGTACATAAAATTGCTTGGCTAGATTTGCAGATATTAGTTTACACATTTTTATTCAATAATAAAAATATAAGAGCAGTTAGCCTCATTAGAGAACATTAAAATCTCAGAAACATAAAACATACATTTTGAATATTTAAAAATTTTATTTTATTAGTGTAAATTAGAAATATATCATTAGGAGACTTAGTATATTGGTATATGAATATATTTTGATTATGTTCATCCCCATTGATCTGAGAATGTTAATTGACAAAAACATAAATTCAAATCCATGAGATATTATACATTATAAAATGCCTTTCATTGTTCTAATTAAAATTAAAGAGTCTTAAATTTTCCTACTATGAATATGGAGATAACTAAAAAAATACAGGAAAATGTACAAATTATTTTATGTTTCTTAAGAAAGGGGACATTTCCTAAAAATATTAGTAAAAACAATAATTTTTATGAAACTGAATGAATTAGCAGGTATTATACTATAATTTTAACCTATAAAATTTTAATAACTAATCAGTGTTTAATAAAGTAAGTTATGATAAAAGGGCAACGTTTTATTAAAACAAGTAATGATGGAACGTATATATGTCAAAAGAAAACAATTGTAAATACCTTGAATAAATAATTCCTAGTACTTTGAGATGATTAAACTTCTTTCAAATGAGTCTACTAAATCATTTTAGAAAAATATGTTTTTATATGTCGATTTTTAATTTTTCCTTATTTTCTTCTTATTCTACATAGTTACTATGGCTTAATCAATTTATAGCTAAAACAAAGTCTCATATTGATTAGCAGAGTGAAAATATTCCAAACACCCTCCATAGGATCAGCTATTCTCAGCTATAGCTTCAGTGACTTGGGGTTATTTCCCAGCACTATCTAGGCATAGTAGATTCTTTTTTTTATTATTAAGTTTATTGGTACTTTTTAGGTATACAGTAAAGTTACCATTGGGATTTTGTACCTTTATAAGATGTATGGCTGAATAGTATTCCATTTTATAGAAAAACCCACATTTCCTTTATCAAGTCTCCCTTTGGTGAACAACTGGAATGTTTCCAAGTTTCAGCTATTACAAATTGCCCTGCTATGAACATGGGTGCACATATATAACTGTGGTATTATTCTTTTAATTCTTTAAGGAAGATACCCAGGAGGAGAATAACTGGGTCAAATGGGTCTTCCAATCTTAGTTCTTGAGGTACCTCCATACTGCTTTACACAGTGATTGCACCAGTCTACACTCTGACCTGTTTTTTCCCCACAGCCCTGCCAGCATTTGTTATTGGTTGATTTTTTTTTCTCACTGAGTTTATTGGTACTTTTTAACGTATACAGTATAGTTACATTTGTCATTCAGATCTTGTACCTTTGCATGACAGATCTTGGTTCTCATTTTTTCCCATACCCCTGCGCTCCCTTGGTTGATTTTTTGATAGCAGCCATTCTTTCTTGGGTGAAGTGGAATGTCAGCGTTGTTTTCATCTGCATGTCCTGAATGAACAATGATGAACATTTTTTTTCATATATTTATTTGCTGCTTTTATTTGTTTGTCTGAGAAATGTCTCTTCATTTCAGATGTCCATTTTTGAATCGGGTCTTTATATTGGAGGGGTCTTGATTTTTTGAGTTCTTCATATATTCTAGATAGTAGACTTTGTCTGAGGATTCTAGATAGTAGACCCATGTAGGTTGTCTCTTAACTCTGTTGGTGGTTTCCCTTGCAGTGCAGAAGTTTTTAATAAGATGAGATCCCAGTTGTTGATTCTTTGTGCTAGTTCCCATTCTACTGAGGATTTGTACATAAAGTCTTTTCCTATGCCATTGTCTTCAAGAGTTCTGCCTAACTTATCTTCCAGGTAATTTAATGTTTCTGTTTTAATATTTAGTTCTTTAATCCACTTTAATTTTAGCTTAGTGCATGGTGAAAGATAAGGGTCTAGTTTTAATCTTTGGCAGGTTGAAATCTAGTTTTTCCAATACAATTTATTGAAGAGGCTAATTTTTCTTCAAAGATGAGATAGCTGAGTACTTCTTGAGTTGTTTCTGCATCTTCTAATCTATTCCATTGATCCTTGGGTCAGTTTCTTTGCTAGTACCATTCTGTTTTTATCACAGTGGCTTAATGGTATAGTTTCAGGTTGGGGATTGTGATACTCCCTTGTCATGTCTCTGTTGCCTAGAATGGCTTTTGCTATTCTAGGTTTATAGATTCTTTTAATAAAACAGGGAGATGAAAAACCCTTAAGTTGAATGCTTTCTTCCTACTGGTTTTCTCATTGTCTACTATTACATGAAATAATACTTTAGCAGTTTGGGATATTTTTCAAAATACATGAATAAAATTACTCATACTTACACCCTCAATTTTAGTGTGTATTGTTTTTGGCTTATCAAAGCAGCATTAGTGTTTAGATACAAATAAAAATTTTAGAACTATATGGGCTTTTAGAATTTAGGAATTCTCATTTTGTACTTTAAGAAAGTAAAAACTTCAAGGATACAAATCTGAGGTATATTCTGCACTGTTTCTGGCAGAGTCCTCAGTGGCTCAAGCCCTAGTTATGCATAGCAGTACCAAGCTGAATGAGACATTCTCTTGCTGGATATACTGTCCTTCCATATTGAAGTCTTTCCATATCTCCAAAATACATCATCTTCATTATAAGCCTTGTGTCTGATTCTGCGTTTTGTGGTGGGACCCAAACTGAGACATACAAATTTCAAAATATCACTAATAGAAAATTTGATGTATTAAGCAAAATGAAATTGAAAAGGAAGATGTACCTTCTATTTAAAATTTTTGTCACCAAATTATACAGATAAGTTTTACTAATATTTAAAATCCATTACTCTTCATGTTTTAGAATTTATATTTATAGTAAAAATTGTTACCTATATCTAAATCTAAGAGATTTATCTTAAATTTAATCTTATTTTTCTATGAAAAAAAAAGAAGTGAATAAGACAAGCGGAATCCATTCTCCATTCTGACTTTTTGGGTTCCTGTCCCTAGGAAAGCTTTTTTGAGGTTGTGTATGTATAATACCAAAACAGCCCGTCAATATATTATTTTATTTATTTATTTATTCATTCATTCATTCATTCATTCATTTTTGGCACCGAGATCGAACTCAGGTCCTTGTGCTTACAAGGCAGACAGTTGAACCACTCAGCTAAATCCCTGGCCCCCGTCAATGTATTATTTTAAATTGTCAGGCCAATGGTTTGGAACTGTGTTTTTTGGAGATTTTCTATTAGCACAGAAGGACCAACCAAAACTGACTGAAACAATAAGAATGTTCATTATTTTATGTTTATTTGTATTATATTTATTAGGATGTTCATGTTCCTCAGATCTTATTTTCAGGTTCAGAAATATTGATATGGCTGGCCAGTAGTATTTTTTACTTATTACCTGATAACTTCACCCTATATTACATCAGTTTTGGGATCCTTTTATTTTCATCCAAATGTTATCATACATGACAGATATTTCTCTTAAATCAGTGATCATGAGATTATGGGACTTCCATTCATGTATTTTTGGATAAAAATTTCTTCTTATTTTTATTTTATTTTATTTATATCTATGGTTTCTGAGAGAGAAATTATGAAAATATAAATTTGCTTAAGCTCTAGTAACTCAATCATGGAATTGATTTTCTAAGAAATAATCTTCATTTTTGCTTCCTTTATAGTCATAGAAACAAATAGTATCAATTAAACCCTACCTAAAACTAGTAAGATCAGTGCTGCATATCTTAAGTGTAAACTAGTGCTTCCTTTTGAGTAAAATCCTCATCAAATACAGTAGAAGCTGTATATAAAACTGATATCAAAAGGACAGGGTTCAAGCTATTTTCACTTTTTATAGGTTGTAGATATAATTAGTTGTAAGATATTTTGTTGGTATAATGTATTATAAATAATAAAATAATTTATAATTAAATATAGTAGAGAACATTCTTATTTTCAACATTTTGGCTTCAGTTTCTAGTTAATATGTAAGTCTTTAAAAGCTTGAATCAAAAATGGAATAAAATTATGCTCCTTATGTAAATAATTCCATTCTACTGATAGCAATGGTATTATAATGTGAAATTATTTCTAAATATAATACTTGATTAAATACAGCTATAGTTGTTTGCAGAATTCCATTGCTAGATTTAGTATTGTATGCCAGCCAGGAAAAGAATGTCCCATTTAAAATACATTATTTTTAATATTACCTTGCTTCTAGCCTGGTAAAATCCAGTGCTTTCATAAATTCTTCTTCAATTTTTTTGTGAATCAAAAGAAAAAATAAATGTAAAGCTAGCAGTATTTGTTTTCTACCATACCTAATGACCAGAGATTAATGAAAATTATCAGCAATATTCATTTAACATCTTCAATTTCAGGGAAAATAAAGTATTACAAATATTGAGGAATAATTTAGCACTGTTTTAAATTTATTTTTGTTCCATAAAATATACAGTTAATCACATTAAAGTGTAAGTCATTAAAGTACACATGGACCCCTTTTATTATATAAAATGTAGAGAATTCTAAGTAATAAATATACTGCTTTTAATTAAACATCTAGTGTTTTAAACTTATAATGAAATCTTTCTCTAGCAGAAAAGTGAATTACTAGAAAGCTCACAAATAATAAAACTTGTTCATAAATAGTGTTTTTAGATAGTGTTATGATTTAAATCTAGATGCAATCCAAGAACTTCGAGGGTTTAGAGGTATGACTTTTGGAAGGTGATTGAATCATTGGGGTACTATACAAGACTTGATGTAAGGAGGTTGGATCTGGTCAGAAGAGGCAGGTTACTGGGAGCATGACCTGGACGGATGTATCTCTCTTCCTTGCTCCGGGCTTCAATTTTTCTGCTTCTTGGGCATCATGAGGTGTGAGCAGCTTTCTCTGCTGCAGGCCCCTCTGCCATGCTGTTTCTGTCTTGGAGACAACTGACCACAGACTGTAACTGTGAGCCAAAATACAGTAAGCCTCTCCTCTTTTAAGTTGCCTGGTAAGGATATTTATTCCTAGAAAGGCAAGGTGACTACAGCAGTGAAAAAAATAAGTTGATGAGCATTCAAAGAGATTTCTATAAATAAACACTACCTTTGAGGGTTTTTAACTTTACTTAGTGTAGATTGTTCATTGCTGTTTTCCATTTCTCAGCATGAGGTTATTCTCAAACCAAAATAAAAACATAAAGAAACCTTTTCTGAAGAAATATTCTCTATTAGATGGTATTTACCGGGTTTTGTCTTCAAAGGGCTCTATATTAATAATTTGAAGATTCAAACATGATTGATCATACATTGATTGATACTTTTGGAGGTGCTTTTCAATTTAAATTTTTAAAAATTTAATTTATTGGTACATTCTAGGTAGACAGTACAGTTACATTCATTACTGGGATCTTGTACCTTTACATGCCAGGTCTTGGTTCTCATTTTTTCCCCTTGTCCCCACCCTACCT
>NW_022900951.1:17128364-17174058 GCF_012274545.1 Fukomys damarensis | reverse complement strand
TTACATTTTCTCATATTTTTTTCCTTTTCCCTTATTCCCCTTTCCCTACCTTTCTCACTGCCCCTACACCTTTGGTCCTTTGCTTCCTATTTGCTAATTGTCCCATTAGGATCTTGAGGACTATTTTAGTTTTTCACACTAGAGAAACTATTCGGTATTTGCATATGTGTGACTTATTTATTTCACTTAGAAGTATATCCTCAAAATGTACCCATTTACCTATGAATGAATCTACTTTCTCATTCTCAATTTAAAATTTTGTAAAAGAGTTATGGAAGTTAACTGAGCTCTTATAATTGCATGAGAATTATGCATTATTTGGTATAATTTTAATATAAATATTGACAATAAAGATATGAGATATGTGGGATTAAAAAGAGAGGTTTTGGGATAAAATTCTAATTCTTTTTTGGTCAACAGTAAAATCTATTTCCAAGGGTTTCTGATATGGATTCTTGGAACATAGCATACTGTTCTTTGGTTTTGAAACTTTACTCCTACTGTCACCACTTTTTGGCATGCTCTCAATCCCTCACCCTCATGAACACACACATACACACACACACACTTTCATAATTTCTCATTTAATAAGACTTTCCTTTCAGTGTTATAAAAATATTTGTACATGCCTGTGCATATTTAAAATTGTAGCTATCTGTTTAAACATCTTATTCATTTTTGTAATTCCAGTGCTTACATATAATGGTGCTCAACACAATCTTAAATAAATGACTGAGTGAAGCACCCACTCTATTTGTAGAAAATTTCAACATGGTACTGAAGTGCCTGCCTATTTAACAACTTCATTGTGTGGTAGAACAGTTTGTCATAATTAATCATAAATTTAGCAAATAAAACATTTCTTCCTATTTGAAAACCACTAAAAAAGGTATGTGCTTTTTAAAAGCAGTGTAATCATTGCCTGGGGAACAAAATGAGATAGCTTATATTTGAGCTCTTACAATTCTGGAATTCTTTTCTTAAAGGTTAGGCATTTTCTTTTGTTTGATTTTGGAATGAATGTGTGAAAAGAGGAATAAATAATCTATTATCCAGGCCTGAGCTCTGTAGCTAGAGGCTATAGTTGAATACATCCAGATATGACTCTCAAGTGGCTTAATCTATGATTAGAAAAATTTCAAAGTCATTCAAAAATCTGGTTCTCATTTTTAAAGATCAAGCTAACTTTCATGAATCATGCCTTAAATAGTACCTTAAAAATAATTTTCAGAATATCACAAGGACTTTTTTTGCCACCTTATGATTGACAACATAAAGATAGTTGATAGAACTTTCAAATATTCTACTCACTACTTTGCCTTTCAGCTTCTTAGACTTCTTTTTATTTCTTTTTAAAACAATATTTGGTTATTTTTGTCATTGTGAAAGTACTCAGTGCTTTCTCAGTCTGTTTGTAAGAAAAAGTGAATGCATCATCACTGATACTTAAAAGTTATAGAAATACCAGTGAAAGTCACTGAAATTTATGACATAAAAGAACATTTTTGCTGTATCTTACATAAAATAATTTTCAGTTAATGTTTTGAGTATTTTCTGCATCAAATAAAGGTTCTTTCATCACATTTGCATAAAATTCTTGTACTCTATGAAAATAATGATAGTAATTTAAATCTGGCTATTCAATCACTGTCAACATTTATGTTTCCACCTGCCAAAAACACCTGTGAGAGACTTTTTCATCATTATATGACTAGAAGGGATTTCAGGCAAACTCCAAGCAGGAAAAATGTTATTAAAGCATTATGTATTAGTTATCGATCAGTGCATAACAAATTACTCAAAAAGTAGTGCCTTAAAACAACAGTATTTACTGTGTCACAGATCTATGAGTTAGGAATCTGGGCACAGACTAGCAGATCTTCTGGCTCACTGCTTTTCACAAGGCTGCAATCAAGATATTGTCAGAGGCTGCAGTGATCTCAGGGCTCAACTGGAGAAGTACCTGTTTCCAAGCTCTCTCAAGTAGTTGTTAGGAGTATTCAATTTCTAATGGGCCAGTGGACTGAAGGCTTAAATTCCTTACTAGCTATTAGCCAGAGGCCTCTCTGTTCCATCCAAGTGAACCTCTCAATAGGACAGTTCACAGTATGATAGCAGCCTTCTCTTCAAGAAAGCAAGAAAGAGAATGAGGAATAGACAGCAAAACAGAAGCTAGGCTCTTTCTGAAATCTGCTATCGGAAGTGACATCTCTTCAGTTTTGCTGTATTCTCTTCATTAGAAGTGAGCTCTTAGGTCTAGTCCATTCTTAAAGAGGAAGGATTACACGAGGCTGTGGTGAGGAGTAGTCAGATATAATTGGGATTATCTAGAATTTGCAGATCACACATTGCTGTAATGATAAGGGAAACTATTGTTTTCAATTAAAGATTTTTTCTTATCATGTGGTGTAAAAAGACCCCAAAACATGATCTCATATGCTTATTTCACTTTCATCTGACCAGGCTTTTGAAGAGTGGCTCAAAATTATATTCTAAGACTATATTTGTGGGATTGCAATTGGAAACTGTTCAACAGCACAAACTTCAGAGGAATTGTTAATAGGAAAATGTCATGTATTATAGCTCCCATAATTAGGTCAGAAATTTTTCCAAATAAGAACTCAATTAAGAATCCTGGAAATAAGGTAACAGCAGTAGTCCAAAAGAATTCCTGTGAAGAATGTCTTTAGTGCTCAAACCCTTAACCACATTTAGCTGTGTGGCTGAAGAATTAACAAGGTTGTAGTAAATGTTGCGTTACCTAGATTTTCTCTACCAAGCTGATATATCCATACGCCAACCAATATGAATTTTGGCTGCTAACGGTCCACAGCTATATCCTTCCGTAGAAGAAATTGACCTTGGCAGAAGGGAACTGTCATGTTTAAGAAAGCAGTATTCCACCATGAGGGGTGGGGGACAGGCTGCAGCCAATGACTGAAACTAGGGAAATAGCAAAGCCTGACCATCTTGTTTCAAGTTGAATTTCAAACTTTGGAACTCTGCATGGAATTAGGACTGAGGCCAGACTTCAGCTGACATTATTTATTTGCTTAGCTCTTCCCCTGCCCTAACTTGATTTTTTTCATCCTTTACAGGATCCTTATGAAGGGTCCTTCCTCAATAAGCCACATAAGAATTTCTATCTCAGGCTCTGGTTCAAGGGAATCTGGTCCAAGAAATGGGTCAAATGAAACTCAGACATCAACACTGGAAAGTAAAATCCTAGTTTCCTTTTTTGGTTTAGGGTACTAATTATTATTCAAATTACTCCCTTTTGTGGCAATTCCTCCTCCCACATAAAATTATAGGGTTAAAAAAATAGGTACAGTGGTCAAACTGCTACCATAGCCTGTCTGCTGTCTTTCTGTGACCAACACTTCGTCCCTTCCCTTCCCTTTCCTTCATTTCTTCCTTTCTTCCTCACATTTGTGCCTAGAAATGACATGAGCAAGTAAACTTCTTCTGTCAGTGGGCATTCTCAGCATTTCCCCACAAAAAGCAGCTATGCTATTTTACAAGTAATTTCTCTTCTGTCACAACAGCTCCCCTTGTTAACTTCATAATCCTATTGTAACCCGAAGGACATACTATTAGTTCTGAATCTCATCCTGGAAAATTAGAAAGGCCAGAGTATTCAAATGAGGATGTTTAGATTTTTAAAATATACATAAAAATATAGTGATATTGATGATATAGATGTATCCGAATAAAATCACCAGTACTTCTCAGAGGCAAAATTGAAATACAAGCCCTATTTATGTGCACATTCCTTCTCAATGCCTTTTCAGGTGTCTCTTTGGCCATTGCAAAAAATGAGTCCTTATGTTTTTCTGTCTGCTTGGAGTCTCCTAAGTGACATCATTCTAGCTTGCAGCTGTTGGACCAGGCCTTATTCCTTGTCTGCCATTTTTAAGTTAAAATTTACTTTTGCCATGCTCTGTATTTCATTCTAAGGATGACATTGGTGTATTTGAGTTTATGGACTAAAAAATGTTGATGATTTAATATTTTAAACTTAAGTAATTATTCATGTGTTCATAGGTACTACAAGGAGGATAAAAAATTTTAAGGCAACTGTTGTGATTCCAAGACTTTGCCCAGGCTAGTGAGAATAGTGGTTTGGAGACAGAGGCCTAGATCTGTAATAGAGAGGTTTCCTGCTTTGTTTATATATTTAGCTGCTGCAGCATATATAACATTATGTAGGTAAACAACATAAGAAATATATTCAATGTCTGCAAATGCACACTGTAGGATGTTTTCTGTTGAAAGAAAACATTTTTTAAGAAAACCTTTTCTATTTTTTGGCTTCATTTTTATAAATTAGCTTTTTGTTGAGCATAAAAAATAGTATCAATTGCATCTGCCTTCAATTTCACAAACAGAACGTTGTTTGTGTTACACTCAATCAGCACTAATCATTACATTGAAAACCTTAAATTTTAAAAATCTCAGGTACACCACTCACCCTGCTGACTCTACAGGTAGCAAATACATCAGTTTTACCACATGAAGTGGTATTTCCATGTTAGTCATTGCATGCAACCTTTTTGGCAGGAAATGGATGACTGCCATTGCATCAAGCAAGTTGGCAACAGCTTCAAGTCAAAAATGTTTTGACATGATACAAAATGGATTCTTTTCACTTGACTCCAAGGCCATCATACTGTTTTTAGAAACGAATTTAATCAAGGTTATCTTTTTTGGGCTTCAGCAGAATGGACACTAAATCATTTACTAATAGTTTTATGTATTACTGGCAAATGCATCTATTAAATACATGAAAATTTTACAGTTGAGTCAAAAGATAATTGTCAATGGGGAAAAAGCATTGCCTCACATGCATGCCATTTGTCATAATCTATCTAATACTTCTTCCTTGACTTGGCACTGAACAAAACAGAATCTGCTACATATTGTGAGACTTAATATATTCTACTTTCTGTTTTATTACCCTTTCAAAATTCCTTTGCTGAATCAACAACTATGAAGTACTACAAAAAGCATTTGTTGTGTAAGCTATTAAAATGAGATGAAGAGCACCTTCTCCCAAACAGACCTGCAATAAGTGGTAGGGGTTGGTGCTATTATCACTATTACTATTAACATTCTGAGTTGAGATTTAATGCTTGTTAGCCATAGATTTAATAAGCTACCCAACTTAGCATTACTAGTTCTTTGCATATTTTTAGCTAGAAAGCAAGTCAGGACAACTTTTGTGTATGTTGAAATATTCCTGTATGTTGAGAAGTCTTTTGAGCCCAAAGAGTTTCTGTATAAAGATTTATGTAGGAAAACAACTTGAGTCTTTACTAAGCACGGTTGGTAAATGCATTTAAATTAAATGAGTGATGAATTATCGAATTAAAAAATGAATGAACCAATCAATAAGCAATGAATGATAAAAATACATATACACAATTGTGTCCTCTATCCCAGGCCATGGCATTTCTTTAAAAAGTGGCAAAAGAATCATAAAGATCTTGTAACCCAATTCCTGATTTTGAAGATGAAGGAATAGAGGTAATATAATTTGCTTGAGGTTTACACTGTTAGTTGGTGAAGACCTAAACACTTAATGACTTTTCCTCTTTTCATAACAAATTGTATGTGTTTTTAAACAATATGCCTTAGGCCCTGGATACTGCACTGGCTGTTAAAAAAGCATGAACTTAAGAGGCAGAAAGACCTATGTTTGGAGCCCAGCTTTGTGTTTTCTAGCTGTGTGTTCCTGAATGCGCCACCTTCCCGAATCTTGATTTCTCATCAATAACATAATCTATCTATCAGGGCAATTGTAATAGTTAAAGGGTGTAACTTAATATAAAATACCCAGCATATAGTAAGCATGAATTGGTAATTCCTTCACCTGCCAATGATGTCTCATCTGTTAAAGAATTACGTGGACAGTGGTGTCAGTTCACTGAATCTACATAATTACCTCTGAATTCAAAATTATCAGAACTGATATTACCATATCCTTAGCTATATGAAATTTGCTAAGAATTGTATCCTACCATGTTAGAAAATATCATTTCATTGTTTTTCCATCTAAAAACATACATGATGAATTAGTTATAGATTGTTATGGATAATTTGAATTGTCTTCTCTGATTGAATTCTTCCTGTTAAAACATGAGAGCTTAGAAATTATTTCTCATTAGATACTGAGATTTCCAATAAAATTGTTTTATACTCTAATCATGTCTGTCACATACTTAGCCTTAAACCAATTATCCACTTGGACCCATTCTCCTGTTTGCTAAGATTCTGTAGGAGATTCTGTTATTGAATACTAGGTGTAAAAGAGCATTGTCTTCCTTCTGTAACCAAGTATAACTGATAGTCTTCTTGAAAAGAAGCTGTAGCATTTGGAACACTAACTCTTAGAGGAAAGGCAATGAAATTCAAAACAAGATAAAGGACTCTGATTGACAATCATATTTTCCAGTAATTTTTTCCTGTTGTAGTGGATTAAAGGATTTCTCCACATGGGGAAATAAAATAAAGAGTAGCAGGATGACTTTTTATCAGTCTTTTTTAATCTGTAAACAAAATATCATAATGATAGAATAGGAAGAGTAATAGAAAACAATAATTAGTGAAATGCCAATATTACTCAAATTCTTCAATGAAACGCATTCCTAGGAAGCTAGGATTACCCTGCTAGCAATACCAGAGAAGGGCTTAAAAAAGGAAGAAAGGCCGAGTATTTAGCTCAGTTGTACCACCACTTGCCTCGCAAATGCAAGGTCCTGTGTTCAATCCCCAGTAAAATAAAAAAAAAAAAAATGGGGTAGGGAAAAAGGAAGGAGGAGAAGGGGGGAGGGAGTATAGGCCAATCTAGTTAAAGAATAAAGATGCAAAAATCCTTAACAGGATATTGGCAAACAGAATGCAACAAATCATTAAAAAGTTCATATATCCTAATTTAGTTACCTTTCTTGTTGCTGAGACAAAAAATACCCAACTCTTAAAGGAAAAGGAGGAAAGGTTTGTTTTAGCTCACAGTTTATAGAGGTTTAAATCCATATTCACCTGGTTTCAGTGGAGGGCAGCATGACAGAGGGGTATCATGGAGGAGAAACAGCTCATGGCATGGTAGGCAGGAGGCAGCAAGCAGCAAGCCTTCCTTTTCCTTTTATTGCATCCAGGCAAAAAGGCTATTGGATGGTGCCATGGATTATCCATATGCAGAACAACACTAAATCAATCACTGGAGTAATCTAGTTTATCACATCTTTAATTCACTCTCATACACACATGATCCATCCACTCCGAAAAGCCACACATGAGGGTTTGAGCAGACATTTTAGATATAAACCATAACATATAACCAAATTTGTTTTATCCCAGGGATACAAGGATGGTTCAACATACATAAATCAGTAAATATAACTCATCTCATAATCAAAAGCAAGGAAAAGAATCACATGATCATTTCAATACACAAAAAAATCCAACAATCATTCATAATAAAATCTCTAAGAAAATACATATAGAAGGACTTTATTTCAAATTGATAAAAGCCATTTATGACAAACCAACTGCCAACATCACATTAATTAGGGAAAAACTGAAAGAATTTGGTCTTTAATCAGAAACAAGAAAGTGGTTCAACTAATAATTTCTGTTCTATATAGTGCTTGAAACTTTAACCACAGAAATCAGGCAAGAGTAACAAAAGAAATATGTATATGAAAGGAAAAAAGATTAACTGTCTTTGGATAAAGAAGATGTGGTTTTTCTATAAAATGGAGTACTACTCAGCCATAATGAGAAACTAGAAATATTTATAGCTAAATGGATGCACGTTGAGGCCATACTCTTAAGTGAAATAAATAGGACACATGAGTAAATACCAAATAGTTTCTCTGGTGTGAAAAAGTAAAAGTGTAAATAATGTTCAAATGGTATAATTTATAGTGTGAAATATGAAGAAAATTACTAAAGGGGAAGTTAGAAGGGGAGGAGAAAGGAAATAAAGGAAAAATGGGGAAAAAGGATAAAATAGAAACAAAGTCTTTGTAAATAGGGAAGGGTGAAGGGGGTGAAAGGAGAAGGGCATGGGGAAAAAACAAGAGCCAAGACATATCATGTAAAGGAACAAGATCCCAATGAAAAATATAATTATATTGTTTGCTTTAAATGTACCAATAAACATAATGGGGAAAATAAAGATTGATTATCTGTATTCAAGGTTGACCTGATTCTTTACATAGAAAACTCAAAAAACCACCAAAAGCCTCCTAGAACTAAAAAATTCACAACAGTAGCAGAATAAAAAATCAACACATTATAATCAATAGCATTCCTTACACCAAAAATAAACCCACTGGCAAAGAAATTGGGAAAACAAGCTTATTAGTAACAGCTAAGAATTAACCTAAGGAAGTAAAACCTATGACAAAAACAATAGTACTGTGAAAAACAGAGAACTAAGAGAACATCATAAAATGGATAGACAGAAACAATGTTAGAATGAGCATATTACAAAAAAATGATAGGTAGATTTCATTAAATTTTTTAAAAATTAATTTTATTGGTACATTTTAGGTATACAATATGACATTCATCATTGGAGATTTATACCTTTACATAATATATCTTGATTCTTTTTTTTTCTCATTCTCCTGACCTCCCTTCAATCCATCCACGCTTCTCTATTTACAAGGACATTTCCATTTTTTAATTTTCTCGTGAATTCCATTCCCTTCTTTCCTTTACACCTCCCAGTTCCCCTTCCGCTTCGCACATTTTCTTTGTATTTCACATTCTATATTATACATTTTGATCCTTATTTATATTTTTAGTGCCTCACACTAGAGAAACTATTTGGTAATTATATGTTTCCTATTTATTTTACTTAAGAGCATGGCCTCAATGTGCATTTAGATATAAACTTTTAGCTATAAACATTTCATTTAGATATACATGTCTCTAATTTCTCATTTTTTGTGGCTGAGAAGTGTGTGTGTGTGTGTGTGTGTGTGTGTGTGTGTGTGTGTGTAGCATTTTCTTTATCCAATCTCTACTTGATGAACATTTGGGCTGTTTTCATGTTTAAGCGATTACAAACTGTGCTGCTTTGAACATAGTGCACATATGTCACTGTGGTATGATTATTTTATTTTGGGGAGATACCTAGCAGGGGAATAGCTGGGTCAAGTGGGACCTCTAATCCTAGCTTTTTGAGATATCTCCACACTGATTTCCACAGTGGTTGCACCAGTCTACACTCCCAACAACACTGGAAAAGAATTCCCTTCTACCCAAACTCTTCCAGCATTTGTTACTGGTTGATTTCATGATTGCAGCCAGTCTTTCTGGAGTGAGATGAAATCTCAGCATTGTTTTCCTTTGCATCTTTCAAATGACCCATGATGTGGAACATTTTTTCATGTTTATTCACTACACCTACATCTTTGTCTGAAAAATGTCTGTTCATTTCTCATGTCCATTTTTGGATCAGGGCTTTAAATTTGGGAGCTCTGATTAAAAATTATTTTATTTTTTATTGTTTTCATTGTTTATTAGTATTTACATTCATCATTGGGATCTTGTACCTTTACATGATGTATCTTGGTTCTTATTTTTTTCCCATTCCCCTGCCCTCCCTTCAGCTCCTCTACCTTCCCTATTTACAAAGACATTGTTTCCATTTTTTTCTTTTCTCATTTTTTCGTTTCTCTTCTTTCCTTTCGCCTACCTTCCTAATTTCCCCTCTTCTGTTAGCTCTTTTCTGCCTACTTCACATTGTCAGGTATAAAATTCAAACCTTATATACACTTTTAGTTTTTCACACCAGAGAACTATTTGGTATTTACACATTTGTCCTATTTATTTCAGTTAAGAGTATCACCTCAATGTGAATCCATTTAGCTATAAATGACTGTAGTTTTTCATTCTTTATGGCTGAGGAATACTCCATTTTATAGAAAAACCACATCTTTATCCAGTCTCTAGTTCATGGGCAATTGGGAAATTTTCAAATTTTAGCTATTACCAACTGTGGCATATAAATATGGGTGCACATGTCAATGTGGTATGATTCTTTTAATTCTTTTGGAATGATACCCAGCAGAGGGATAGCTGGATCAAATGAGACCTCTAGTACTAGATTTTTGAGTTATCTCCATACAGATTTTCACATTGGTGCACCAGTCGGCAATCCTACTAACAACGGAGAAGGGTTCCTTTCTCCCCAAACTCTGCCAGCATTTGTTATTGGTTAATTTCTTGATAGCAGCCATTCTTTCCAGGGTGAGGTGGAGTTTCAGCATTGTTTTCATCTGCATCTCTCGAATGACTAGTGATATTGAACATTTTTCCATATATTTATTTGCTGCTTTTACTTGTTTGAGAAATGTCTCTTCATTTCAGATGCCCATTTTTGAATCAGGTCTTTATATTTCGGGGGGTCTGGTATTTTGAGTTCTTTATATATTCTAGATAGTAGAACTTTGAGGACTAGCTGGTAAAGTTTTTTTTTCCCATCATTTGGGTTGTCTTTTAGCTCTGTTGATGGTTTCCTTTGCAGTGCAGAAACTTTTTATTAAGATGAGATGCTAGTTGTTGATTCTTTATGCTAGTTCCCATGCAACTTAGGATTTGTACATAAAGTCTTTTTCTATGTCAATGTCTTTGAGAGTTCTCCCTAATTTATCTTCTGGCAAGTTTAGTGTTTCTGTTTTAATATTTGGATCTTTAATTTGCTTGGATTGTAGTTTAGTGCATGATGAAAGATATAGGTCTAGTTTTAATCTTTGGCAGGTTGAAATCCAGTTTTTCTATCACAATTTATTGAAGAGGATATCTTTCCTCCATTCAGAATGATTGGCTCCTTTGTCAAAGATGAGGTAGCTGGGCAAATGGGCTGTTTCCAAGTTTTACCTATTACAAACTGTGCTGCTATAAACATAGATACGCATATATCACTGTGATATGATTATTTTAATTCTTTTGGAAAGATACCCAGCAGAGGGATGGCTGGGTCAAATGGAACCTTTAGTCCCACCTCTTTGAGCCCATTTGCCCATCAGTTGGAAACTGGATAAAGAAGATGTGGTTTTTCTATAAAATGGAATACTACTCAGCCATAAAGAATGAGAAATTAGATTCATTCGCAGGAAAATGGATACATATTAAGGATATGCTCCTAAGTGAAATAAATAAGTCACACATGTGTAAATACTGAATAGTTTCTCTGGTGTGAATAAACTATAATAGTACATAAGATCCTAATGATATAATTGACAATGTGAAATAGGAAGAAAAGGGCTAAAGGTATAGGGAAAGTGGGAAGGGTAGGAGAAAAGTAATAAGGGAAAGAAAAAATAGGAGAAAATGAAAAAATGGAAATAAAATGTTTGTAAAGGGGGAAGGGAGGAGGGGTGAAGGGAGGGAGGGGACAAGGGGAAAATGCTAACCAAGACCTGTCATGTAAATGTACAAGATCCCAATGATGAATGTAACTGTACTGTATACCTAAAATGTACCAATAAACTCAACGAGAAAACAACAGATGAGGTAGCTGAGTATATCTGTAGTTGTTTCTGTGCTTTCCAATCTATTCCACTGATCCTTGGGTCAGTTCCTTTGCCAGAATCATACTGTTTTTATCACAGTGGCTTAGTAGTATAGTTTCAAGTTGGGAATTTTGATACCCCTTGCCATGTCTCTGTTGCCTAGAATTATTTTTGCTATTCTAGGTCTCTTCTGCTTCCAAATGAATTTTTGGTTTATTTTTTCCAGTTCTGTGAAACATACTGTTGGAATTTTGATAAGAATTGCATTGAATCTGTATAGCAATTTTGGTAATATAGCCATTTTCACTATGTTGATTCTCCCTACCCAGGATCAGGGGATATCTTTCCATTTTATTATATCCTCTTCTATCTCTTTTTGCAGAGTGCTGTAGTTTTCAGTGTAGAGGTCTTTTATTTCTTTTGTTAGATTGATTCCTAGATACTTCATTTTTTTGGATGCTATTTATGAAAGTAATTGTTTCCCTGATTTCTCTCTCAGTGAGTCTATTATTTGTCTAGAAGAAGGCTATTGATTTTTGAGTGTTGACCTTGTATTCAGTTACTCTGCTGAAAATGTCAATTAAGTCTAGAAGCCTTTTGGTAGAGTTTTTTGGGTCTTCTATGTAGAGTATCATATCATGAGCAAATATTGATAGTTTAACATTTTCCTTTCCTGTCTTTATTGCTTTAATTTCTTTCTCTTGTGTAACTGCTCTGGCTGATGTTCCCAGAACTATATTGAACAGGAGTGGTGATAGTGGACATCCTTGTCTTGTTCTTGATTTTAACACGAAGGTTTTCAGTTTTTGGGCATTTAATATGATGTTGGCTTTTGGTTTTTCGTAGATAGCCTTTATGAAGTTGAGATAAAGACCATCTTTTCTGGTTTTCTGCAGGTTTTTTATAATGAAAGGGTGTTGAATTTTGTCAAATGCTTTTTCTGCGTCTATCGTGATGATCATATATTTTTTTTCCTTGAGTCTGTTAATATAATGTATTAGGGTGTATGTTCTTCTTGATGACACTCTATATTCTGTTTGCCAGTATCTTATTAAGGATTTTTGCATCTGTGTTCATTAAGGAAATTGGTCTGTAATTCTCTTTTTTGGTTGGATTTTGCCCTCGTTTGGGAAGCAAAGTAACACTTGCTTCCAGGAATGAATTTGGAAGTATTGCTTTCCTTTCAATTTCATTAAAAAGTTTAAATATAGTGGCAGTAGTTCTTCTCTACATGTCTTGTAGAATTCAGCAGTGAAGCCATCAGGACCTGAGCTTTTCTTCATTTGTGAACTTTTAATTAAATTTTCAATTTCACTGATTGTAATTGGGGTATTTGGAATTTTCTTATTCATTCAACTTTGTTAATTCATATGTATCAAGAATTCTGTACATTTCTTCTGTGTCTTCCACTTTATTAGAGTACATGTTCTCCAAGTAGGTATTGATGATCCTCTGGATTTCTGCTGAATCTGTTTTGACTTCACCTTTTTCATTCCTAATTGCATGGATTTGAGCCTTTTCTCTCTTTTTTTTAAAGATTGGGAGTGGGTTTATTGATTTTTATTTATTTTTTCAAAAAACCAACTCTTTGATTCATTGAAATTTTGTATTGTTCTCTTAGTTTCCATTGCATTGATTTCTGCTCTGATCTTTATAATTTCCTCCCTTGTATGAGCTTTGGGTTTTTCTTGCTCTTATTTTTCTAGGAGCCTAAGATTCATCATTATTTTATTTATTTGAGCTAACTCTGTTTTCCTAGTGTGGGTATTCACTGCTATGAATTTTCCACATAGAACTGCTTTCATTGTGTCCCACAGATTACTATGTGTTGTATTGGCATTATCATTTATTTGTAAAAACCGACTAATTTCTTCTTTAATTTCCTCTCTGACCTACTGATTGTTCAGGAGAATTGTTCAATTTCCATGTGTTTATGAAGGTCTTATGGTTTCTTATGCTATTGATTTCCAGTTTAATTGCACTGTGGTCTGATAATATACATGGGTTAACTTTGATTGCTTTGCATTTATTTAAACTTGTTCTATAAGCTATTATATAGTCTGTTTGGGAGAATGATCCATGCACATCTGAAAAGAATGTATATTCTGATTTTGTGGGGTAGAACTCTCTGTGGATGTCTATTAAGTCCATTTGTTTAAAAGTTTTGTTCTGTTCTAGTATTTTCTTTTGAAATAATGTTTATTTGTGACAGTGGGTTATTGAGGTCCCACACTACAATTGTATTAGTGTTTATTTGGTTTTTCATGTCCCTTAATATTTGTTTTGTATAGTTGAGTGCCTTAGTATTTGGTGTATATATAGATTTATGATTGTCATCTCTTCCTCTTAGATTGCTCCCTTTATGAGGATGTAATGATGACCTTCTTTGTCTCTCTTAGTTAGTTTTAGTTTGAAATGTACTTTGTCTGCAAATAAGATAGCTACCCCTACTTGTCTCCATGGTCCAGTCCATGAAGAACTGTTTTCCTTCCTTTTACTTTCAGTCTGTGCATTTTAGTTGAACTAGGTACATTTCTTAAATAATGCATATCGTTGGATTTTGCTTCTTAATCCATTCTGCCAGTGTATTTCTTTTAATTGGTGAATTGAGGCCATTAACATTGATGGTTATAACTGATATGTATTGACTTATTAACATCTTATTTTCCTGCTGTTGTCTCTTTTTAATTTTTCCCCCTCTCTCTTTTATTTCTTGTCTTGCCTGCCTGGTTTGCTCTGTTATTCCTCATGGGGTTGTGATCTTCATTTTCATTTTCTAGAATATTTTGTAGAATTGTTTGTAGTGCTGGTGTGGTATTCATGAAGTTTCTCAAGTCTTCTTTGTCATGGCAGTATCTTATTTCCCCAACCATTTTAAAAGAGTGTTTTCCAGGATACATCAGTCTAGGTTAGAGGTTGTTTTCTCTTATGACTTGAAATACATGATTCCAGGCTCTGCTTGATTAGAAGGTTTGTGTTGAAAAGTCTGCTGTGATTCTTATGGGCTTTCCTTTGCATGTGATTTATTTCTTTTTTCTAACTGCTTATACTATTTTGTTCTTCTTTGGGGTTTCTGGGATCTTGACTGTTATATGTCTAGGTGTAGATTTTTTTTGATTATGGCTAGTTGGAGTCCTATATACCTCACTTATCTGTATGTCAAATTCTTCCCGTCTCTTTGGGAAGTTTTCTGTCATTAATTCTGTGAACAAAATTTTTCAGTCATTTGTTCTTTCTCCTGATACTTCATGGATTCCCTTCAGTCTCATGTTATTTTTCTTTGCATCATCTAGAAGTTGTTGGATCAATTTCTCATGATCCCTTACTGTTTTTTAAGAGATTTCTCTCTTCTTAGCCAGTGACTGCAATCCTATCTTCTATATCTGAAATTTTATCTTCACATTCATTTATCTTGCTGTGAATGCTTTCAGTAGAGTTTTTAATCTCCTGGATATCTGTTTGAATCTGTTTCATGGATTCACTTTCTTTCCTATGTTGAGCATTCATGGCTTCTAAAATGGTCCTGAGCTCATCTATTTTTTGTCAGTTTCTGTTCTACAGTCTCTAATCATGTCTTTCATTTTTCTCACCATTTCTGTAGTTATCTGGGAAATTATTTCTGCTTTGAATTTTGCTAGAGCCTGATTGATCTGTTTTGTTACTTCCTGTGCTATGAGTTCAGGATGTCCTGCTGGATGATTTTCAGACTTTCCCACCTTGTTTCCCCTAGAATTTTCTGTTGCTGAAATGCAAATCTCTTTTTATTTCACTTAAGTGTTTTCTGTTTTATTTTTGTTGTTGGCCTGTCCTTGGTTTAATTCCTGGGTTAGCAATTTGATTTTCCTGGTATAGCTGCTCTTTAGGATTTGAGTCTCCAATGACTCATAGACACTCATTTTCATAATATCAGAAGGGACAACTCATTAAATCAATCACAACCCTTTAGCCCAGTTGGCACAAACAGCTACACAATCGCATCAAGCACAGCTTAGAAATTGAACATTTATGGTAATTATTAATCTACCACCTTTAAACCATGTGAATGAAATAAAAATCAATGACCAGACCAAAATATGTTTATAGCGAATAAACTCTTCAATGTAGCAACTTTGCCCTTCAGGATTGGAATTACAAGGCGTTGGGACAAGAGGAATATATAGGTAGAAGAACAGGAAAAGGTTTCCAGTGATACCAGAAGACATACAATGATCACATACACTCTAGGAAACTGTTGAAGACAAGAGTGAAAGACAAAGTGCAATAACAAAGAGAAGAATAGACCAACTTAACTGTAATAGGGAAGCTATAAATTATACTTACTTTCCTTTGAAACTAATAACACTCGAGTGAAGGAAAAAGAAAAGAAAAGAAAAAGAAAGAAGAAATCCAAATTAGGGCAAGAACAGGAACAAACAGGGAGATGAAGAATAACATGGGAGAGCAAGAGACTGAGTGGGGAAAAGAAGAAAAAAGAAAGCATTTCAGAATTGAAAAAATAAATTTTTTAAAATAAAAGTTAAAAATTAAAAATATGAGGAAAACAGAAAATTTTGAAGAGCCTCTTTCAGGGTTTGTCTCTGCTGTCACAATTAGACAATGTGGGCAGCAATGTGCATATCTAAGTCAATTAGTCTCAGCTAGATGATTTAAGACCCTTGAGATTCAGGCTGAATTCTTGCTGCAGGGCCCACATGTAGCTCCCTGACTTCTTACAGCGTTGAACCCTGCAAGGTTTTACTATAGGTTCCTGCTGCCCTTCCCCCTGCAGATAGTACAATTTCTGATGGAATGTAGTGATCCCTCTAACTTACCAAGTATGGAGGTCTGATGTGCCTTTTTTGCAGTTTTTCACTTCTATTCTGTCTTCTGGAGCTAAGTAAAATGGCCTTTATGACCCCCTGTGCCTCTGCAGTGTGGATCCAGGTACTGGCACAACCAGGAGGCCCAAGTGCACAGAGGTGTGGGTGCAAATTCTGCAGAGGCCCGCACAGCTGGATATTCCTCACCGGGCTGCTCCAGTGAAGGTCCACAGTGCTCATGAGCTTCCCGTGCAGCTGAGTGGTTCTCATCAGGCTGCTCTGATGAAGTCCTGGGGTGCTGGCGAGTTCTCCATGCAGCTAGGATGTCCTCACTGGTCTGCTCCGATGAAGGGCTTGGGTGTTGACAAGCTCCCCATGCAGCTATACCCGTATGTCAAATTCTTTTGCTTTGTTTGGGAAGTTTTTTTTTTGTCATGAATTCATTTTTACTTTCTTCTGGTTTTTCATGTATTCCTAGTAGTCTTATATTGTTCTTCTTTGCCTCATCTAGGAGCTGTTAAATTTATTTCTCTAGGTCCTTTACTATTTTTAAGAGATCTCTCTTTTTATGATCATTGACCACAATCCTGTTTTCTATATTCGATGTTCTGTCTTCAGAGTGACCCAGTCTGTTGTGTATACTTTCAAAAGAGTTCTTAATCTCCTGCATATCTGTTTGAATCTGTTTCATGGTTTATATTTCTGTCCTATGTTGCACATTTATGGTTTCCATTTCTTTCCTATGCTGGGCATTCATGGCTTCTATCATGGTCCTGAATTCTTTATTTTTTTATCTGTTTCTGTTGTAGAGTCTCTAATCATGTCTTTCATTGTGCTCACTATCTCTGTAGTTATGTGAAAATGATTTCTGTTTTGAATTTTTCTAGAGCCTCATTCATCTGTTTTGTTACTTGCTGTGCGATTAGTTGAAGTTTTCCAGGTGGTTGCTTATCAGACTTTTACCCCTAATTTTCCTTAGAACTTGCCTTTGGTTACCTACTTGTTGTATTTGTACCTTGCTTAAATGTCTTTTAATTTCTTTTTTTTTTTTTTAGGTACTGTCCTTCTTTTAATTCCAGGGTTAATACTTTAATCTTCCTTATATAGCTGGTCTGTAGGTTTTGAGTCTCCTATGTGTCTGAGGCAAACTCCTTTTCATTATAACAGGAAGGACAACTGATTAGATCAATCACACTTTAGCCCAAGTGATACAATCATGAACACAATAGCATCAAGCACACCTTAGAAAATGACAAATTGTGGTAGTCATTAATTTATCATCTTTAACCATGTGAATTAAATCAAAATTAAGAACCAGGCCAAAATATGTTTATAGTGAATAAGCTCTTCAATATAGCAACTTTATCATTCAGGTTGGGGACTTAGAAGGTGGTGCAGAGAGAGGGATAAATAGGGAAAAGGATAGGGAAAGGTTACAAGTAAGGCCAGAGGATACAGGAAGATCATGCAAACTCTAGGAAACTTTTGAAGACAAGATGAAAGACAGAATGAAAGAACAAAGACAAGAATAGAGCAACCTAATAGCAATGGGGAAGCAAGAAATTTTATTCACTTTCCTTTGAAACTAATGACAATTGAAAGAAGGAAAAAGAAGAAAAGCAAAAGAAAGAAGAAATCTGAATTAGGGCAGGAATAGGAACAAGAAGGTATATGAAGACTGATGTGGTAGGATGACAAAGTGGGTGACAGAAAAGAAAAAAGAAAAATTTGAAAAAAGAGAAAGAAAAATTAAAAATTAAAAATAGGAAAAATAATTTTAAAAATAAAAATGAAGGGCTTCCTTCAGGGTATGTCTCTGCTGTCACAGTAGACAACGTGGGCAGCAGTGTGCACATCTACATCTATTAATCTCAGCAAGGCAGCAGAACCCTGAGTTTCAGGCTGGTTTCTGGTTGCAAGACCCAGGTTGAGCTCTCTGAGCTCCCACAGGGTTGAAGTCTGCAAAGTCCTACTGCAGGTTCCCACTGCCGTTCCCCTGACGATAGTCCAGATTCCAATGGGAGGTGGTGATCCCTCTAATTTACCAACTATGGTGGTCTGGTGTGCCTTTATTGCAAAGATTTTCTTCATTTTTCCAGTGGGCTTCAATTTTCAAGCAGCCTAAGAGAGGCCCTATTTCTGTTTTTCATGTCTGCTCTGTCTTCTGGAGCTAATAACAGTGGGTTTCATGACACCCTGTTGTGTGTATCCAGGTACCAGCCCAGCCATTAGGTCAGTTTTGGGGTGGGTTGGGGGATGCTGGGGTGGTGTTGCAGGTACCCCCGTGGCTCCTATTATGTTGCTAAGAGGCCTGGGGTAGGTGTGGAATGGTAGCAACTCAGCTCCACATGTCTCTCTTTCTAATCAGTCTGCTTGCACTACTCAGAGGCCCAGTTTGTGGGGTGACAGTAGGGTAGCTGCACAGCTCCACGCAGTTCTGCTTCTTGTCCACTTAAGACATTTGTACTCCAAAGTGTACAGACAGCTTCTGTGAAGGTTAAAATGCAGCAAGGTAAACCTCCCTCTGGAATCTGGGGTGGATCCATGGTACAGGTTCTTAGCCCAGTGGTGGGGCCAGAGGGCACAGGATATATGTGAGCAGGAACTGGATTCAGTATTCAGCTGTAGAAGAGTCTTCATTTCAAAATAGTTTCTACAGGCCTTGAATTGGGTCCTAAGCCTCACAGTTCGGCTGTCCTGTCTTAAGTTCTTTATACATTCTAGATAGTAGACCTTTGAGGAACTGCTGGTAAAAATTTTCTCCCACATTGTGTGTTGTCTCTTCACTATGTTGGTGGTTTCTTTTGCTGTGCAGAAGCTTTTTGATAAGAAGATGTCCCGCTTGTTGATTCTTTATGCTAGTTCATGTGTGACTAAGGTTTTATTCATGAAATCTTTTCCTATGCCAATGTCTTCAAGAGTTCTACCTAACCTCTCTTCCAGCTGGTTTAGTGTTTCTGTTTTAATATTTAGCTCTTTAATCCACTTCAATTTTAGTTTAGCGCATGGTGAGAACTATAGGTATAGCTTTAATCTTTGGCAAATTGCAACCTGATGTTTCCAGCAGCATTTATTAAAGAAGCAGTCTTTTCTCCAGTGAGGGTGTTTGGGTCCTTGGTCAAAGATGAGGTAGCTGAATATATCTGCATTTGTTTCTGCATCTTCTGTTCTATCCCACTGATCTTCAGGTTGGTTTCTTTGCCAGTACCATGCTGTTTTTATCACAGTAGTATGTAGTATAATTTCAGGTTGGGGATTGTGATACCACCTATTTTTTTCTTTGTTGCCCAGAATTGCTTTTGCTATTCTTGGTCTCTTGTTCCAAATGAATTTTTGTATTGTTTTCTCAAGGTCTGTGAAGTATACTGCTGAAATTTGAATTGGGATTTCATTGAATCTATGTAGCAGTTTTGGAATATGGCCATTTTCACTATGTTGCTTCTTCCTCTCCAGGAGCAAAGGACGCCTTTTTATTTTCTGATATCCTCTTCGATCTCTTTTTTCAGAGTTCTGTAGTTTTCAGAGTAGAGGTCTTTGATTCCTATTGTTAGATTGATTACTAGATATTTCATTTTTTTGGATGCTATTATGAAAGGAGTTGTTTCTCCAGTTTCTCTCTTAGTGAGCCTATTGTTTGTGCACAGGAAGGCTATTGATTTTTGTGTGTTGACCTTGTATCCAGCTACTCTACTGAATTTGGTTATTAAGTCTAGAAGACTTTTGGTAGTGCTCTTGGGGTGTGCCGTATGTATATGACAATGTCTTCTGCAAATAATGACAATTTGACATCTTTGTTTCCCTTTTTTATTCCTTTTATTTCTTTCTCTTGTCTAACTGTTGTAGCTGATGTTTGCATAACTATAATGAACAGGAGTGTTGATAGGGAAATCCTTGTATCTATCATGATTTTAGCATGATGAATTTCAGTTTTTGACCATTTAGTATGATATTGATTGTTGGTTTTTATAGATAGCTTTTATAAGGTTAAGTTATAGCCACTTCACTCCAATTTTTTTTAACATGAATGGGTGTTGGATTTTGTCAAATGCTTTTTCTACAACTATCGATATGATCATATGGTTTTTGTCCTTGACTCAATGTAGTGTATTACATTTATTAATTTGCATATGTTGAGGCATCCCTGCATCCCAGGGATGAATCTCACTTGGTCAGGGATCTTCTTGATTACCTTCTGCATTCTATTTTCCAGTATCTTAGTAAGAATTTTTACATCTATGTGTATTCATCAGATTGGCCTATAGTTCTCTTTTTCCAGTGGGTCTTTCTCTGCTTTTGGGATCAAGGTGATGCTTGCTTCCCAAAATGAATTTTGGAATATTGCTTCCCTTTTAATTTCATTGAAGAGTTTAAACAGTTAGTGATGATAGTTCTTGTCTAAATGTCTTGTAGAATTCAACAGTGAAACAGGCCATCAAGACCCAGGATTTTCTTAGTTGGTAAGTTTTAATTACATTTTCAATTTCATTGATTGATATTGGAATATTTAGAGTTTTTGGTCTTCTTTGTTCAACTTTATTAATTCATATGTATTTAGGAATCCATCCATTTCTTCTGTGTTTTGCATCTAATTGGGGTGTAGGTTCTTGAAGTAGGTATTGATGATCCTCTAGATTTCTGCTAGGTCTATTGTGCTTTCACCCTTTTTCCTAATTTTATGGATTTGGGTGTTTTCTTTCCTTTTTTGATAAAGTTGGATAAGAGTTTGGCCATTGCTTCACTGATTTCTTATATTGTTCATTTAGTCTCCATTGCATTGATTTATTTTTTTAATTCATTTTTGGTACATTTAAGGTATATGATGACATTCATTATTGGAAATTTGCACCTTTACATAATCCATCTTGGTACTTATTTTTTCCCAATTACCCTGCCTTCCCTTCAACTCCTCCCTCCCTCCCTCCCTCCATCCCTCCCTCCCATTCTAAAAAGATGTTTTTCATGTTTTAATTTTCTCATATTAGTTCTATTTCCTTCTTTACTTTCTCTTGCCCCTCCCATTTCCCTTTCTCCTTTCCCTCTTTTCCATTGTATTGATTTCTGCTCTGATCTTTGTATAATTTCTTCCCTTGTATGAGCTTTGGTTTTCTTATGCTCCTCTTTTCCTGGAAGGTTTAGGTTCAGTATCAGGTTGTTTATTTGAGCTCACTATGTTTTCCTAATATGAGTATTCACTGCTATGAATTTCCTTCACAAGACTGCTTTCATTGTGTCACATACATTGTGATATGTTGTACTGATATTGTCATTTAATTGTAGAAACTCTCCGATTTCTTTAATCCCCTCTCTTATCCATTGGTTATTCAGAAGTGTTTTTAATTCCTATGTGTTTATGAAATTCTTACGTTTTTCTTTTTGCTGTTGATCTCCAACTTGATCACACTATGGTTTGATAATATGTAGGGATAACTTCAGTGACTTTGTACTTACTTAAACATGTTCAATGAACAAGTATGTGGTCTATTTTGGAGAACGACCCGTGTGCAGCCCCAAAGAATGTATATTCTGATGTTGTGGATTGGAATACTCTATAAACATCTGTTAAGTTCATTTGTTTAAGAGTTTGAGTTCTAGTTTTTGTTGTTTCTTTTCTGCCTAGTTTATGTATCTTTTTTGTGACAGTGAGGTAGTGAGGTCCCCCACTACTATTGTATTAGTGCTTATTTGATGTGTTATGTCTGTTAGTATTTCTTTTATATAGTTGGCTGCACTAGCATTTGGTCATGAATTTCTTCAGGTGTTATTTTTCATGGAAGTATCTTATTTCTCCATCAATTTTGAAAGATAGTTTTGCAGATTACATCAATCTGAGTTGGAAATTATTTACCTTTAGGGATTGAAATACTTCACTCCAAGCTCTTCTGGCCTGAGACTTGTTTAGACTCTTCTCATTTCAACAAATGCATCCTACTGCACATCTCTTGAGGCAACTTTTTGCTCACCCAGTGGTCTTTAATTCACAGCAAACCACCTTCTGGTCTTTTCTCTGCTGCTCACCACTGCACCGATTCCTGGGTTGAGAATGGTGGCCTTCTGGATCCCTGAGCTGTTGTGTTGTTTAGACAGGGTACTGACTCGGGCCTGTGCACACTTGGGATGGTATCTAGGTGTGCCTCTGGCTAGGGCCTGCCCTCCTTTGTAGCTGTAATCTGGGTGGCCCTTTGGCTGGTGGCTGTGCACCCCAGTGGTATTGGGGTGGGCCTCTGACTTTTGCTTGTTGGTCTGTGCAGCTCTTTCCAGGATTGTTTTTGGATGGGGCCAGTGGTATCAGGGAAGGCCTGTAGGTGTTGGCTTGTGTGCCTGTGTAGCTCTTTTCCAGGAGGATCTTTGGCTTGGGGCATGTGGGCCTAAGTGGCTGGGGTCAGGGCCCTGGCTTGACCTGCCTGCAGCTCTGTTGCTGTCATCCACACTGGCTTCTCACTGGGATCTTCCATTAAATTTTAATTAAAATACCAACAGCATTCTTCCCACAAGTAAAAAATCCATTGTAAAAATGTATATATGAAGCTAGAAGAGACCCAGAATCCCCAAAGCATCCTGAGGCAACAACAGCAAAGCAGGACATATAATAATCCTGAATCTTGAGCTATATTACAAAGCTACAGTGATGAAAACAGAATGGTTCTGGCAAAGAACTATATATAGAGATCAATAGAATACTATTAAGAATGCAGAAACAATTGCAGGCAGGTTGAGCCATCTGACCTTTGACAAAGGAGCCAAAAACATATACTGGGAAAAAATGCTCTCTACATAAATGTTGTTTGCAAACTGCCTATCTACATGCAGGATTGAGGCTAGATATTTTTATGTCTTTAACCTCTACTAAAATCAAATGAAAATGGATCAATGTCTTATATGTATAAAAACAAACAAAATCTGTTTGTAGATAAAATAGTTAAAACTCTTGAAGACATAGTCATAGGCAAGGATATTCTTAACAGAACTCCAATTGCACAAGAAATGACACAGAATCAACAAATAGCAATACCTAAAATTAAAAATTTCTGAACTGCAATGGAAGCAGCTACTAGAGTGAAGAGGCTCTGAATGGGAAAAAAATCTTGCAAGCTACTCCTCAGAAGACTAATATCAAGAATATGTAAAGAATTTTTTAAAAATATATATCCCCAAAAGGAAAGACTCAGTCAACAGTGGTCAATTGAAATGACTAGATACTTTTCAAAAGAAGAAATAAAAATAGCCAATAAGTACCATATGTGAAAAAAAAAGTTTGTCATTTTTGGCCATCAGATTAACACTGTTCAAAACAACACTGAGATTCCAATTTACTCCAGAAAGAATTTCTGTCGTGAAAACCTCAGAACAGTAACAGCAGCAGTAAATATTGGCAAGGTTTGGGGTAAACAGAGTATTGTTAGTGGGAAAGTAAACTAGTAATACCACTATGGAGTTCAGTTTGTTAATTTCTTAATAACCCAAAAGTAGAATTTCCGTTCAACTCAGTAAACCTTCTACTTATATTTCCAACAGATTTATTCATCACATTACAGTGAAATAGGCAGATCCATGTCTATAGCAGCACAATTTGCATGGGATACATCTTGGAAGCATCCTATATGCCCATCAACAGATAAATGAATCAAGAAAAAAATGTATATGTGTGTGTGTGTGTGTGTGTGTGTGTGCATGTGCATGCATGCAGTGGAGCAGTACTTAACCATAGAGAAAGTTTAATTTGAGTAATTTGTAGGAAAATAGATGCACCTTGAGACCATAAGGCTAAGTGAAGTGAATTAGACATATGGGGTTAAATATCATGTAGTTTTTCTTATAGCAGAAAGCCAAAGTATATGTAATTTTTTTAAAAAATTAGTATATGTTTGGAGTACATGCATTTTACAATCTTCTTAGGGAATTGGTACATGAATATAATACAGTTTGTTTCTTTTTAAAATCTCCTATCCTCCCTTTTCCTCCTTTCTTCTTTAATTCTCCTTTCCCCCTTTTCATTCTTGTTGTTTATCTTAGTTCATGTTTATGGCATTTAATGTTCTCATTCATTGAGGTTATTAGGGCCTTGCACCTGGTGCATCTTCATTTTACTTGTTTCCACATCCCCACCCGCTTTCCCTTGCCCTTGATTCCCTGGACTCCTTCTCATCTGTAAGAGATCCATACCCTTGTTGCATTCTATCCTGCCTTTATTTTTCTCTTAGTTTATACTTTCCTTTACTCAGGTGAGAAATACCATAAAGTATTTACATTTGTGTGTCTTATTTATTTCACTCAACAGTGTATTTTCTTGTTGCAACCATTTCCCTACAAATATCTCAAAGGGTATCTAATTTAAAGAGAAAAATAAAAGATAGGTGATAGGAAACAGGGAGGTAGACCTTTTGGATATGGGAAAGGGATCTTGGAATGGAGGGACATGAATGGGATGGAACAGGAAAGCAAAGTTAAAAGGAGTTAGACACAATATGTGACCAGGCACTGTGGCACGCTCCTGTAATCCCAGCACTTGGAAGACTGAGGCAGAAAGATAGCCACAAGTTTGAGGCCAGCCTGGAGTACATAGTGAGACCCTGTCTTAAAACAAACAAACAAACAAACAAAAAGATGCAATATGTGTATATACCAACTTCCCACGATGAATGTATTCATTATATATCACAAACCTGTACTATTTCTTTTTAACTGGTAATCAAACTCAGGATCTCACACTTGCTGGGTAGATGCCGTACTGATGAGCAACATCCCAAACCCCAATATGTTTTTTTAATTAAAAAAGTATCACTTAGTGATTAATATGTATAGTTGTTATCACAACATCCCTTTGAACTAGAGAAAAAGCAGTCAGAGATTTAAATAATTCCTCAAGGTCATAAAAAGAGTGAACTTAGTACTCAAAACCAGGTCTACTTCTAATCCTAGTTAACAGTGCTTGCATATTTATCACCCTATGCAGGTAGTTTTAAAGCTACAGTAGAAAAAATATAATCAAAATGTGTATACTCTTGCAGTGCTGAGTACCATTCATTGGAAGCAGGCCAATAACTAAAAATCAATTGCCAAATGCCATTTTGTCCAAAACTAACTTGCCAAATGGCTATTTCACCAAGTGGAAAATTTGTCAAATTTACTAATTTATGGAAAATATGGTTTGCATTCAAAGGCTAAGAATATATTTTGAATGAATGTACCTATGAATATGCCCAGTGTTAATATGTTTCTACTTAAAATATACTTAAGATTACTCCATATTATTAATAATATATTCTTTACAAATATATTTAAGAATGAGTTCATAAAAAGATTATGCTATCCTGTGACCCTTACGTTTGATAAACGAAACATTCCTTAAAATAGTATTAATAATATAGTTATACAATGTATGAATTAGGTGAATTCACGATTGTTCTGTAAGGCATACTTTTGGTAACTTAATATAATTAAAAAACTTGGCACGTTGATTAGGGAAGCTCTAATGTAAATACCAGGATAGTCCCAGGTATAGTCATGTGAGTACCCTGGATAATGGGGTCCCAGTGTTGTCTTGTGAACCATAATGTGCATATTTGGAGAATCTTGTTAAAAATGAAGATTCTGAGCCTGTAGTTTTGGAGAAAACCTAAGATTCTGCAGCTCTAAAAAGCTGCCATGTGATTTTGATGTTGTTTGTATCAGACCACATGAATACTATGCATGTTTGCAGAAATAGCTTTCAGTGAGTTGATATAAAGTTGACTCAACTAGAATCATGTACATGTAATGGATGTCACCCTTTCAATTGCACTGACATTTGTTTCAGACATCCCATATAAAGAGGATTTTGTTTGACTGTTAACCTAACTAATCTTTAAACTGATAAAGATTTGGATAATGAGACAAAAGCAAAACAAATTGGTTTATTATTTTGTCAGTAATCTAAGCAGTTTGGGGAAAGCCATGATACCATCTGCTGTCCTGTCTAATTCTGCTTTAGCTCTCAGCATAAAATATGTCCATAAATTTTTTAGCAGTCAGATATATGCATACTTCATTATTGCATAGTAATGGAACTTTAGCAATTCATTCACTGTTTTCATTGCATTTTATTATATATGTCCATGTCAGATGTTTCAGTAATGGAAATGTTATGATATATAATATTATGTCGTATAATTCTTTGACCTAATTTATGTTCATAAAGTACTATTTTTGATATTAAGAATAAAATTCATATTATCATCCACAGCTGTGAAAAGATTTTACTGTTCTTGTAAGATGACTATTTTGCATTATCTATTATATTTTAATCCTCATTTAAAATTTTAAAAGATTCCTTTTTTGCTTGGTGAAAATATCTTTCAATTATTCATTTTAAATAAAATTAAATATGATTGGTAATAAATCTGAACTTTACGTCTCATGTATTGAATTAGATCTCAACATTTGCAACATATTGGGAAACTTTTAAAATCTCTATACCTAAGTCACTCCCCCAAATTAGCTAAATCTGAATCACTGTGTAGAGTTTTAATATTCCCAGGTTATTGTAATGTATAACCATGAAAATTATTTTTGTAATCTCTGATTTTATATAATTAGTCCCTATTCTGTTTCCTGAATATGTCATTATATTAGAACCTCAGTAATATATGTGCTTCCAGTTCTTCCTGTTCTTTTGATTATTTACATGTAGGATTATCTGCTAAAATGGCATAATTCTTGGTTACAAATAGGACCAAGGCATAAATTCCAAAGACATAAAAAGATATGAATAATAGTTATAAGCCCACTATTTTATGACAAAACTGAGTTCCACTAGGGCCTAGGTAATAATTATTATTTGAATCTATGTCTTTTGTCTGAGTTTGCATATAATTATTAAATAGGAAATAAGCAGATAAACTATGATGATGTGAGATAAACATACAAGTAATTCACTTCCTAGTTGACAGTATTGCCATGGTGTACAGTTCCGTTTAAAAGTGGAGGTGGGTTTGGATATATACAGAGTATGGTCTTTTTCTTTTTCTTTTTAAAGGTCATACTACATTTCTGAAAAGAAGTCATACCATAATACTGAGAACTGAAAAATTGCATGAGAAAATGATATGGCACTGTGTAGGCTTTTAATAACATTGCTATATGTACATATGTCATCGCTTTCTATTTCTAACATGCAGATTGATGTAACCAGAATAATAAGCTCCTTGCAAGAACAAATGGACATTTTTTGACATTTGACCTAAAATTTTAATAAATATGGCTGATGTACAGGAAGATAACTTTGGGGAAATACATGTAGATTGAATAGTTACAATAAGAATACTTTATTTTCAAATCATTTTTTACTTTTTGCAGTGTTGGGAATCTCCTCAAAGCTTTGCTCAGAATGGACGTGAGCTCTACCACTGAGCGCATTATGGCTTATATCTAGATGAACCCAAAACCTCATGTGGTCATAGGTGGAACTTTTTGGAGGTGGCTGGATCTAGGGTGTGTGGTGCTGGGATTAAGGGTGTGATGCTGGGATTAAAGGTGCTCCACTCTGGGGATAAATGGAATATAAGGGATGGAATATAAAGATGGGATATAAGAGACAAAAAGAGGACTTGTGCTGTCACTTGCTGCTTTCTAGTTTGCTGCTTTTCTGCCTTTGGCCTGCCAAGAACTGTTTCTTCTTTGCAATACCCTTCTGTCGTGCCACCCTGCCCTGGAGCCAGCCAACTATGGACCGAAACCTCTATAAAATCTAAGCCAAAATAAACCATTCCTCCTTTAACTTTAGATATTAAGTATTTTGTCTCAGCAATAAGAAAAGTATCTAAGACAGTAACTAAGACTATACCCCCAGATCTCAAAACAATTTTCTGAGTTCAGATCACAAAACATGAATATCCAGTAAAAAATGAATAAGACCAGTTCAAATGTACAGAAATCAAGTCATAGAAAATGTTCATAACAGAAAAATAGCAGAAACAAAATAATAAACCTGAAAATCTTGCTCTCTTAAGTGCTCATATTATTACAGAATGAGTTATGTATTGGACCAAATACAGATTAGCTATTTTCTTTTTTCTGAAACATCTTTTAAAACAAAATGATAGAGCTGATTTTAAAAAAGGAAAATATAGGGCTGGGTATTTAGCTCAGTGGTTCGGTGGCCTGCCTTGAAAGCACAAGGACCTGAGTTCAATCCCCGGTACTATAAATAAATAAATAAACAAACAAACAAACAAACAAATAAATAAATAAAATAAAAAAGGAAAGTATGAAGAAAAGGAATGAGGTTAAAAAGCATAAATACTTAGAAAAAATGATGATTCACACTTGAGTTAGTGAATTGAGAGTAAACTAGACATTTATTAAGATTGCTTCATTAAATTTGATTTCACTATTTCATAATCCTAAATTGTTAATCAAGAGTTGATGCTGAGTATGCATAATTTTTAGGGAAGGAAATGGAAAAGAAAGAGCAGGGTGACATAGACAAGTGTTCTCAAATCTATAAAAATCATCATTCCTTTTTTAAAAATAAATATTCTTATGAGTCCTCTCGTACTTTAAAATGAAATTCATGTATAACATTACATTGTTACACAGATAGTCTTAAAAATCAACAAAATAGTCAAATTCCACTGAAATGTGAAATAAGGGGAAAGTAATTTAAAATAATTGCACTCCTGTCTGTATTTTTAAACATGCAGTATATTTCAAGCATGTGTTTTGTTACATGTACTGAAGAACATAAAATATATTATAATTTCTAATATGTTGCAATATGTATTTAGGCATAACTACACTCTAACACATAATTTCCATCCCTTGCATTCATTAATTCAGTCAACAAGAATACAACAACTGTAGGTATAGACTGACATATGTGAGTTGCATCTGTGAATCAAATACACATGTAAATATGGTTTTGAGATGTGACTTTCCTGAAAAGTAAACAACTCTTAATGAAGTTCCAAACAAAAATCGTGTAACAAAATATTGTCCTTCTTTGATTTATAGACACATTGCTTTTCCGGAAAAGTCAGTGCATCTAACAGTTTGCCAAAAACAAAAACAAAGAATGAAACAAGCACAACTTTGAAATGGTGTTATTTTCTGGGTTAATGGATTTTTTGTTTATGTTTTTGTACCGGGGATCAAACTCAGGACCTTGCACTTGTGAAGCAGGCAGCAGAACCACTGAGCTAAATTCCCAGCCCCAGACTTGATGTTATTTTCTACGTGTACTATAAGTGTGATTTTCATCTACATGACTGTGTCAAGAAATTAAAATCCATGTGAGATATAAAACATCTGTTATATAAAGAAGTATGTGAATGTCTGGCTCATTATAAGATCTATTTCCTTGGTCCACAAAATGCCAATGCCACCATCAAATCATTGTGACAATAAAAAATTTTACCTCAAGTCTCCAAAACTTTTCTTAGAGGGTACCCTGGTGAGTCAACCACAGATAAGCAGATTTAACACTACTCATGGTACTTTCAACACTAACATTCTCTGTTCTTGGGCAAATTTCTACATCTTTTTTTTGTTTTGTTTTGTTTTCTTTTCTTTTGGTACCAGGGATCGAACTTGGGTCCTTGTGCTTGCAAGGCAGGTAGCAAAACAACTGAGCTAAATCCCTGGCCCTTCTACATCTCTTTTAAGAAGGTAAGGGGGGACTAGGAATGCAGGAAGGCTGCTTTGCATTTTAAATTGGGGAGACACAAGGGAGAGTATTAATCACATAGCAACCTCAAGATGTCTTTGCTAGTGCTCTGTAGAAGCACTACGATGGGAGCACAGCCCATTTGATGAGATTCCCTGGGTCTAGGTAGGGAAAATGAAGAGATAATTGGAATGGAGTGTACATGTATAGGATTCTCACTCTCTTAACAGGAAACTAAAACTATAAAATGCTTTCAACTTGTATTAGAGTACTGCTAGCTGCATTTACTTTTTTCTTCTTCATATTAGTAGATGGAAATGATAGAATAGATGATCTTATTTGCATACAATTTTTTCCTCCTTGTCTTTGCTACAGATATGTACAGAATATACTCCAGTCCAACTGATATTTGCTTTGTCAGTATGGTTTATCGACAAGATTTGAGTATGACAAATTTGATGTATTAGCTTTAAAGGAACATGGAAAATTTCTCAGTCCTCTTGAAATCTATTCTTTGAGAATATAATTAAATGTTTATCCTAGAAATAAGAGACATACAAACAAATATGTTGGTAGTCATAGCCATGAACCAATCAAAGAAAGCCCAGGCAAATCCATTTGAACTACATCTGACCTATAGACTAAAGAGAGAGAAATAAATATTTGTAGCTTTAAGAAACTGAGATCTGGGAAGTGAGAGTTGAGGTAGGGTCAGGTCTTTGTTAGGCAGAAAATCAATGTAGAAAACCTGAGTGATACAATAGATTAATATTATACTAGGTACATCGCAACATTATGAATGATACCACATTTCCAAGAATGGTCCATGGTCAGAACCTCTTACTCAGATTTACAGTAAGGATAGGTAGGATTTGGGGCAAGAGGTAGGGATTCAGTATGAGAAGTTGAGAACCAAAGTTTTCCTAACATTGATCTTCTCAAATGACTGGGTATTTTAATGAGCTAGGAGTAACATGAAAAAAAGAAAATGTGTTATATCAAGAGTAACTCTTACCTTGAGAACAGTGGAACCTGTACTCTAGGAGAATGTTGGACAAGATTCACCCCAAAATGTTAGCAGTTAAGATGCCTTGAAGGTACTATATCATTGATATTTTCCCCCATGTTTCTGCACTTTACAATTATTTCATTCATGCAGTGACTGAAGAACAAGAACTCCAAAGGAAATGATTAAGAATACAGGAGTAGTAAAATGATACTCTGTGTCTGAAAAAATTGAATAAAATTAGAATCACAGAGAAGTTTGGTATGAATTGTAATGGAGCCCATATCGGAGAGCCGCTTCAAAGTTAATTAGCACTTAGAGACTTGGTAATGAAACCTGAACAGTCATGCTGGAATGAGTGGCATCATTTACACAGCTGAAGGGAATGCTTGGATTGTCAGTTGAAGTTACCGTGGAGAACTTTATATTAAATTAAATCTAATGAAGGAAAGGGATGAAACATCATCTACTATACCTTCAGCAGCATTTTAAATTTCATAGAATCATGGAATATTTTCAAGCTTAGAAAGGACCTTTGGATTTAGTCTAATGCTTTAATTTACTAGAAATTGTGATGCAAAAAGATTGAGTTGTTCTGCTTAAACTCACAGATATAGGGCTAGAATTCAGGATTCTAAATTTACTGCTTTCTTTCATCTTTTGTTTTTTGTCTTCTTTATTTTAAATTTTAATCATTGAGTCAAAAAAAAGTGAAATTTCTCTTAAATTTTCTACCTAATTTGTTTCTTCAAAATTTAATATTTTACTGAGTGAATGTAGGAAATTGATTTAGACCCTTAGATTCTTTAATTTCAACTCTGACAAGGGATTTTAAAATATTTTTTTCACAAATATATATCTGGAAACTGTAGTGCTTTAAAGTTTCATGTATATTTCACCTCATAGAGGAGATTCTGGCAAAGCACAAGGGGCAACATGAAAACCTATTAAATTCAGACCCTGTTGAAAAGAGAGGATATAGAATGCTTATTTACTCTCAGTGAGTTGTGCATAGCCTTTTTAAATTAAAATGTTTATTTAAATCATTATTGATTCACCTGCACTTGTAAGAATAGTACAGAGAGATTTAATGTACTCTACACCTAGTTTCTCCAAATGGTAACAGCATATAAAACTATAGTGCAATACCACAAAAGATATTGATAATGATACAACTTACATCAACTAAGTGAAAATTCTCCAATTTTACATGTATTTGTCATTTTTAGTTCTATATATTGTTATTGCAGGTATTCACATTTTCCACTACAATTAAATAGAACAGTTCTATCACTATAAGGACCCCTTGTATTGTTGACCTCCTTTCTTCCCTTTCCTTGGCCCTGAATCTGGTCCCTAACTCTTGGAAATACCTAATATGTCTTCCATTTTTATAATTTTGATATTTCAAAATATTTATGTTGTATTAGTGAAATTATATAGTATGTAACCTTTTAGTATTGGCTTTTTAAATTTACATAATTCTCTTGAAATTAGTCTCTTACTTTGTGTATCAACAGTTCATTATGTTTTTCTTTTTCTTTTATTTTTGTGCTTTCTCTTTTTATTCTTACGTTCTCCTGCTTGTCTTTCCTTTTTCTTTGCTGAACAGTGGTCCATTTAGTCATTCAACTGTCAAAAGACAGTTTGTAGCTGCTGGCTATTATGAATAAAACTGCAACAAACAAATATTTGTATAAACATTTCTCTGAGATAAATGCCTAAGAGTGCAGTTGCTGGGTTATATGGTAATTACATACTTAGATTTTAAAGACATTTCCAAACTATTTTCCTGAGTGGCTGTACTGTTTTACATTCCCACTAATATATATGAGTAATGAACTTTCTTTACATCCTCAAAAGCATTTGTTATCACTACATATTATTTTAACTGTTTTGATAGGTATACAGTGTTATCTCATTATGGTTTGTATTTGTATTTTCCTGATGGTTAATGATATTGAGCACTTTTTTGTGTACTTGCTATAAATATATTTATCAAATTTTGTGATAAATCTATCAAGCTTACCATTTTGTGAATTGGGTTTTTGATAGCAAATTAAGAATTCATTGCCTAGCTCATGGTTCGAAGGGTCTTCTCATGGTTTCTAAAAGTTTTATGCTTACTTTGCAATATATTATCCATTTTGAGTTAATGTTGTAAAATTTGTGACAATTAAGTGAAGGATATTTTTCTTTTGTGTCTGTATGCTTTATTACCATTTATTGAAAAGGCTATTTTATCTCCTTTGAATTGTTCTACAAGTACAAATTTGACAACAAATTAAATATCAATTTTAACGTTTTTCTAGTTCTCTATTTCATGCCATTGATGTATTTATCTATCCATAGTTCATATCACATTGTATTGATTTTATAGTTTATATGTAAATTTTACTGTTGGGTAAAGAGATTGCTCCCACATTCTTTCTTTTTCAAGATTGTTTGAAGTATTCTAGGGCCTTTCCCTTTACCTATAAGTTCTAACATCTTATCTGTGTCTACAAAAATACGTCTGGGCTTTTTAAATTTTTAATTTAATTTAGTTTTCCATTAAGTTTATTGGTACAGTTCAGGTATACAATAGTTACATGAATCATTGGGATCTTGTATCTTCACAAAACATATCTTGGTTCTTATTTTATCCCCATTCCCGTACCTTTCTTCACCCACTCCACCCTATTTACAAAGACTTTGTTTCCATGTTTTCCTTCTCTTGTATTTTTTCTTTTCCCTTCTTACCTTTCCCCTACCCCTCCCACTTCCCCTACTCCTTTAGAACTTTTCTTCCTATTACACAATATCAATTATACATTTTGATCCTTATTTATGCTTTTATATTTTCATACCAGAGAAACTATTCAGTATCTACACATGTGTGTCCTACTAATTACACTTAAGATTATGGCCTCAATGTCCATCTGCTTTTTGGAGAATGACCCACGTGCAATCAAAAAGAATGTATATTCTGATTTTGTGGGGTGGATAACTCTGTAGATGTCTGTTAAGTCCATTTGTTCAAAAGCTTGCTTCAGTTCTAGTATTTCATTTTTTTTGTCAAGATGATCTGTCTATCTGTGACAGTGAAGTATTGAGACCCCCCAATACCATTGTATTAGTGCTTTTTTCTTCATTCCCTTAATATTTGTTTTGTATAGTTGGGGGCATTAATATTTTGTGCATATATGTATGATTATCATTTCTTCCTCTTGGATTGTTCCCTTAATTAGTTTTGGTTTGAAATTTACTTTGTCTGGAAATAAAATAGCTACCCCTGATTTTTTCTGTGTTCCTGTTGCATGGAGAACTTTTTCTCATCCTTTTACTTTCAGTCTATGAGTTTCTTTTTGAGCTAGGTGCATTGCTTGTATATAACATATTGTTGGATTTTGCTTCTTAATCCATTCTGCCAGTGTGTTTCTTTTGATTGGTGAATTAAAGCCATTAACATTGATGGTAATATAACTGATATAACTGATATATATTGACTTATTGTCATGTTACTGTCCTGTCCTGTTGTTCGCTCTTTTTAATTTTCCCCCTTTCCCCATAATTTCTTGCTTTGTTGATGGATTTGCTTTGTTGGGCCTCATGGAGTTGTGACCTTCATTGTCTTTTTCTAGGATGTTGTTTACAATTGTTTGGAGTATTGATTTGGTATTCATAAATTTTCTCAGGTGTTCTTTGTCATGGAAGTATCTTATTTACCCATCAATTTTGAAAGATAGTTTTGAAGAATACAGCAGTCTAGGTTGGAAGTTGTTTTCTTTTAAGGCTTGAAATACCTCACTCCAGGCTCTCCTTGACTTGAGTGTTTGTGTTGAAAAGTCTGCTGTGATTCTAATGGTCTTTCATTTGCATGTGATTTGTTTCTTTTTTGTAACTGCTTGTAATATTTTGTTCTTCTGTTGGGTTTCCGGGATCTTGACTATTATATGTCTAGGTGTAGATTTTTTTTTTATCATGACTAGTTGAAATCCTATATGCCTCACTTATCTGTATGTCAAATTCTTTTGCTCTGGGAAGTTTTCTATCACTAATTCTGTGAAGTTTTTTTTTTATGTCATTTGTATTTTCTCCTATTTTGTGTACTCCAATCAATCTTATATTATTCTGCTTTGAATCATCTAGAAGTTGTTGGATTGATTTCTCATGGTCCCTTGCTATTTTTAAGAGATTTTAATAGGAATTACATTAAACCTATAAACCAATTTGGTACAGATCGACATCTTTGCTATGTTGACTCCACTAATACATGAATATTAGGTCTCTTTTTATTTAGTGAGGTCATCATTGATTTTGCTTCATTGGTATTTAGAAATATTCAGTATACAGAACCTTTATATAATTTTGTAAATGTATACCTCAGTATTTAATTTTTAGAGTGATTATAACTCATGTTTTTAAATTTTGTTTTTTTCCATGTTAATTCCTAATATATGGAAATGGGATTGATTTTGTTGTGCATTGATATTATATCTTTTTTCACTTATTTGTTTTAGAAATTTTTTGGGATACCTTGGGATTTCTAACATAATTACGTCATTTATAAATAGGAACATTTTTTTTTCTTTCCAAACTGTATACATTTTACCACTTTTACCTGCCTTATTGGAGTGGCTCTAATTTCAAGTACTATTCTGAAAAACAACAGTGAGAATGGCTATAATCCATTTTAGGAAGAAAGCACAATTCTAATCTTTCCACCTCAATCTTGGCCTGATGTTCTCTATTATGTATCTTAATGCTGTCTCCCTTTAATACATGTCTATCTTTGTGTTCATATTTCACCTTTCTATAAGGACATCATTTATATTGGATAAGGGCCAAATTTAATGTCCACAATCTAATTGATTACCTCTGTAAAAGTTGCATTCTGAATTTTTTTGGGGGGTTAGGAATTCTTCTTAGAGGAAACACAATTCAACTCATACCAGTATCATTACCTTATCTTTCTAATGGCTTCATTATCTCTGGTGATACCCTATTTCAATCCCACTATGGGTGATTATATCCTCTCTTAAATTTTTGGAAATCTTACTGGGATAATTTCACCACATACAATTTGAAGTTAACAGTTCTTTTCTTTCAGCACTTGAAACAATGTTTACCACCTCCTTTTCTTCATGATTTCAGATATCATTTGAATTGGTGCTCTGGCTATAGATAAGGTTTTGTTACTCCAAGTATGTTTTCAAGACTTTTTCTTTGTGTCTGGCTTTCTGAAGTTTAATGATGAGTGTCTTTGTGTGGATAGTTTTTGAGTTTATCTTACTTGGGATTCGCTCATTTTCTTAAGTCTGTAGGTTAGTATATGATACATTTGGGAAGTTATCACTCATTGTTTCTTTTTATATTATTTCATCCTCATTCCTTTTCTTTTTCCTTTCTACGAATCCAATGATACGAGTATTGAATCTTTTGTCATTGTCTTACACATTTCTGAGATGCTGTTCATTTGTTTTCAGTCTATTCTGTTTTTCAGATTAGGCAAATTCTAGTAAACTGTTTTCAAGTTCATTGATTTTTCTCTATGTTATCTCTGCTTTACTATTCACCCCATCCAGCCAAGAGATTTTTAAAAATTTCTTACTGTATTTTTCAGCTTTACCTTTTCTAATTAGATATTTTATAACTTTTGCTTGTTTGCTGATAGTCTCTATTTTCTCACAGTTTTTCAAGTATATTTATCATTGATTGCTGAAACTTTTTTTGAGTTCTGATTTAAAATCCTTCTCTGTTAATTCCAACACATGATTCATCTTGATGTTGGTGTCAGTTGATTGTGTTTTCTAATTAAATCTGTGATTTCCTTCTTTTTATTATGGATGATTTTTCAATTGTATGCTGGACACTTTGCTCTTTGTTAGGAGAATCTGGGTCCCATTTAATATTATTATTTTAGTAGACAGTCAAATGTTTAGATGTAGCAGATAGGTCCTGACCTGCTTTTGTGGGCTGTTTCCAATAATTATTTAATTTCCAGGTTTTTTCCAGTATTTTTTTCTGTTTGACTTATCCGGTGCTACAGAGGCTTCAACTGGTACCAACTGGTACAAACTGGTACCAACTGGTACTTCTCTGTCTGAAGAGGCAGAAAGGGCTTTCTCAGATTGGACTACCCAGTTTCTCTTGATGTAAGAGTAGAGTCAGTCTCAGGCTTGTGAGGGTAAAGTGGCTTCCCAGGTTGGGTTGCTTTTTATGGGAGAATGTTCTTACTGTTACTGCCTGGTTGCCGTGATATTTAGCCTTTTAAAGTTATTTCTTTTGTTATTTAACTTACTAATCAACTTACTTATTCAATAAAGAAATATTTTTTGCACACTTAGTATAAGCTAGTCTCTGGAATTTTTCTAATTCACCAGGAATTTTTAAGGTTGGTACTGCTTAAGTACTGAGGTGGCAGTGAGAATATAATATCCAAATTGACTTTAGCCAGAGTTTAATGTTAGCTAAAGTTCATGAAAAAAAATCTTGCTTTGTTATTCAAAGGTATAGATAAGTGAGAAACGTCGTAATGGAATACTAGACTAAGGCCTATTACTCAATTATAGGTTTTGGGTTGCTTGTTTTAAACTGCCATACTATGTTTTGTCTTGCCTTTTAATTCATATTATTGTAGAAAAATACTGTTCATCTTTCAAGAGTACTTTCAGCCTTTTCTGATCCATCTAGGATGGATCTTTGTTTCATTTGCATTTACATGCTGTGGTGATTACAAATATGGTACCAACCCTCCAGCAATCCCTGAATCCGCAACTTTTGTAATCTTACTTGGCTGCTTCTCCCACCAAAAAGTGTAGCCTATATCCTTACCTCTTAGGTCTAAGCCTTATGCCTCTCCTTGTCTAATAGGATGCAGTGGGATTTACACTGGGCTAGTTTAAAACTTAAGCCTCAAGAAGACTTACATACTTCTTGTTCTTTTGCATCTAAAGACTTTGGGAAGATGAGCAAGCATAGAAAAGAGATAAGTGATTTCCACTAGGCTTTCAAAGGCCATATTTCCTATCAGTTGAATACATGTCTATATCATCCACTAGATGTAGGCTTTTGCCAGGTTGCAACTCTTCATTTTCATTTCCTTTCAGTCTACAAAACTGTTGGGTGCATAGTAAGAAGTAAAGACTAATAGAATGAATGAATAAACAAGTGAACAACATTGGTGAAGACTAAAAGAAAGCAAAACCAAATTTGTACACTGAAAACTTACTACCAATATAAGGTTAATTTTTGTTGTACCAAAATATTTGACTAAACTATGAGATTATTTAAAATAGAGTGTTTCAAATAGATAGAATTAGCATGTGGCTCTTCAATTGAAAGAATTAATTAGAATTAAATAAAAAGCATATTTTATTTTTCTAAAGAATGTATTGCTTGACAATGTGAAATAGGAAGAAAAGGGCTAAAGGTGTAGGGAAAGTGGGAAGGGTAGGGGAAAGCTAATAAGGGAACAGAAAAAAATGAGAAAATGAAAAAATGGAAATAAAGTATTTGTAAATAGGGAAGGAAGGAGGAAGGGAAGGAAGGGCAGGGATAAGGGGAAAAAATGAGGACCAAGACCTGTCATGTAAAGGTACGAGATCCCTATGATGAATGTAACTATAGAGTATACCTAAAATGTACCAATAAACTCAATGATAAAAAAGAGAATGTCTTACTTAAATAATATCTGGAAAGTAGAGGAGAAAAAGAGAAGACATTGCTGAGTCTTAAATTGTTGAAAAGCCTGTGATTGGAAAATTTGTTTTAGTTTTGATATGATATACCTAATTTTTTTTCATTGAGTTTATTGGTACTTTTAAAGTGTACAGTACAGTTACATTCATCATTGGGATCTTATACCTTTACATGACAGTTTTGGTTATCATTTTTTCCCCATACCACTGCCACCATCCCTTGACACCCTCCCTCCTCGCCTGTTTAAAAAGACTTTGTTTCAGTTCTTTCCCTTTTTTGGTATTTTTTCTTTTCCCTTATTTCCTTTCCCCAACCCTTACCATTTTACCTTTAGCCCTTTTCTTCCTATTTCACATTAACAGTTATACAGTTTGGATCTTATGTACACTTTTAGTTTTTCACACCAGAGAAACTATTCAGTATTTACGCTTGTGTGTCTTATTTATTTCACTTAAGAGTATGGCCTCAATATGCATCCATTTTCCTATGAATGACTCTAGTTTCTCATTCTTTATGTCTGAGTAGTACTCCAAATTATAGAAAAACCACATCTTCTTTACCCAGTCTCCAACTTGTAGGCAACTCGGCTGTTTCCAAGTTTTACCTATTACAAATGGTGCTGCTGTAAACATGGGTGTGCATATATCACTGTGGTATGAATCTTTTAATTCTTTTGGAAAGATACCCAGAAGAGGGATACCTGGGTCAAGTGGAGATTGTAGCCCTAGTTCTTTGAGGTATGTCCTATTGATTTCCACAGTGGTTTCACCAGTCTTCACTCCCACCAACAATGTAGAAGAGTTCCTTTCTCCCCACAACCCCGCCAACATTTGTTAGCGTTGATTTATTGATAGCAGCCATTCTTTGTGGGGTTAGGTGAAATCTCAGTGTTGTTTTCATCTTCATCTCTCAAATGATCAATGATGTTGAACATTTTTTCATATATTTATTTGCTGCTTTTACTTTGAGAAATGTCTGTTCATTTCAGATGCCCATTTTTGAATATTTGAGGGGCCTGATTTTTTTTTTACTTCTTTATATATTCTAGATAATAGTCCTTTGTCTGAGGAGCAGCGGGTAAAAAATTTTCCCCCTGAGTCTTAGCTCTATTGGTGGTTTCTTTTGCAGTGCAAAAGCTTTTTAATAAAATGAAATCCCAGTTGTTGATTCTTTGTGCTAGTTCCCGTGCTACGAAGGGTTCATAAAGTTTTTCTATGCAAATGTCTTTGAGAGTTTTACCTAACTTATCTTGCAGCAAGTTTAGTGTTTCTGTTTTAATATTTAGATCTTTCATCCACTTGGATTTTGGTTTAGTGCATGGTGAAAGATAAGGGTCTAGTTTTAATCTTTGGCAGGTTGAAATCCAGTTTTTCTATCACAATTTATTAGAGTCTATCTTTCCTCCACTGAGGATGCTTGGCTCTTTTGTCAAAGATGAGGTAGCTGAGTATATCTGTAGTTGTTTCTGTATCTTCCAGCCTATTCCACTGATCCTCAGGTATTTTTCTTTGCCAGTATCATGTTGCTTTTCATCATAGTGGCTTTGTAGTATAATTTCAAGTTGGGGATTGTGATACCCCTGCCATGTCTCTGTTGTCTAGAATTGCTTTTGCTATTCTGAGTCTTTTTTGGTTCCAAATGAATTTTTGGATTATTTTCTCTAGTTCTATGAAATATACTGTTGAAATTTCAGTTGGAATTACATTGAATCTGTATAGCAGATTTGGTAGTATGGCCATTTTCACTGTTGATTCATCCTACCCAGGTGCAGGGGTATTGTTCCATTTTCTTATATCCTCTTTGACCTCTTTTTTCAGAGTGCTATAGTTTTCAGGAAGATGTCTTTTGCTTCCTTCATTAGATTGATTTCTAGAGACTTCAGTTTTTTGGATGCTATTATGAAAGAAATTCCTTCCCTGATTTCTCTCTTGGTGAGTCTATTATTTGTTTACAAGAAGGCTATTGATTTTGGAGTGTTGACCTTGTATCCAGCTATGCTGCTGAAAGTGCAATTAAGTGTAGAAGTCTTTTGGAAGAGTTTTTTTGGGTCTTCTATGTAGAGTATCATATAGTCAGCAATAATGACCATTTAACTTCTTCCTTTGCTATCTTTAGTGCTTTAATTTGTTTCTCATGTGTAATTGCTGTGGCTTTTGCTTCCAGAACTAGGTTGAACAGTCGTGGTGATAGTGGACATGCTTGTCTTGTTCCCACTTTTAACACAAACGTTTTCAGCTTTTTTCCATTTAATATGATGTTGGCTGTTGGTTTTTCATAGATAGCCTTTATGAAGTTGAGATAAAGACCATCTATTCCAATTTTCTGCAGGGTTTTTATTATGAATAGGTGTTGAGTTGTGTCAAATGATTTTTCTGGATCTATTGAGATGATCATACAATTTTTATCCTTGACTGTTAATATATTGTATTACATTTATTGATTTACATATGTTGAACCATTGTCACATACCTGGAATAAATACGACTTGGTCAGGGCATGTGGTCTTTTTGATGACCCTCTGTATTCTGTTTGCCAGTATTTTATTATTTGCCAGCATCTATGTTCATTAAGGAGATTGGCCTGTAGTTCTGTTTTGGTTGGGTCTATCCCTGGTTTTTGAGTCAAAGTAAAACTTGATTCCAGGAATGAATTTGGGAGTATTGTTTCCCTTTCAGTTTCATTGCGAAGTTTAAATATAGTGGCAGTAGTTCTTCTCTATATGTTTTGTAGAATTCAGCAGTGAAGCCATCAGAACCTGAGCTTTTCTTTTTGGTTGGTAAATTTTAATCATATTTTTGATTTCACTGATTGTAATTGGGCTGTTTACAATTTTTATATCTTCTTTGTTCAAATTTTGCGATTCATAAAGTATCTAGAAATCTTTCCATTTCTTCGGTGTTTTCCATTTTATTAGAATACATGTTCTCAGAGTCGGTATTGGTGATCCTCTAGATTTCTGCTGAATCTGTTGTGACTTCACCTTTTTCATTCCTAATTGCATGGATTTGAGCCTTTTCTTTCATTTATTTTATGAAGTTGGCTAAGGGTTTATCAATTTTATTCATTCTTTTAAAAAAACCAACTCTTTGATTCATTGATTTTTGTGTATCATTCTCTTAGTCTCCATTGCATTGATCTCTGTCTAAATCTTTATAATTTCCTCCCTTGTACAAGCTTTGGTTTTGTCTTGCTCTTCTTTTTCTAGGAGGTTCAGATTCACCATCAGGTTGTTCATTTGAGCTCGCTCTGTTTTGCTAGTGTAAGCATTCACTGCTATGAATTTCCCTCAGAACTGCTTTCTTTGTGTTGCATAGATTCCTGTATGTTTCATTGTCATTATCATTTATTTGTAAAAGCTGTCAAATTTCTTCTTTAATTTCCTCTGTGACCCTCTGGTTGTTCAGGAGAGTGTTACTCAATTTCCATGTGTTTGTGAAGTTCTTATGGTATATTATGCTATTGATTTCCAGTTTAATTGCACTATGGTCTGGTAACCTACATGGGATAACTTTTATTTCTTTACATTTAGTTAAACCTGTTCTATGAGCTAGTATGTAGTCCCATGTGCAACTGAAAAGAACACATATTCTGATTTTGTGGGCTGGAAGATTCTGTAGACATCTATTTTGTCCATTTGTTCAAAAGCTTGGTTCAGTTCTAGTATTTTGTTGTTGATTTTTTGTCTAGATGATTTGTCTATTTGTGACAGTGGGGTATTTAGGTCCCCTGCTATAATTGTATTAGTGCATATTTGGTTTATCAAGTCCCTTATTACTTGTTTTATATATATTACTTTATTATACATTAATATTTGGTGCATATATATTTATGATTGTCATCTTTTTGTCTTGGATAGTTCCCTTTACAAGGATGTAGAGACCTTCTTTGTCTCTTTTAATCAGTTTTGCTTTGAAATTTACTTTGTCTGTGAATAAGATTGCTACCTCTGTTCTTTTCTGGGCTCCTGTCAGATGGAGAACTGTTTTTGCATCCTTTCACTTTCAGTCTTTGAATTTCTTTTTGAACTAGATATGTTTCTTATATACAGCATATTGTTGGATTTTTTTTCTTAATCCATTCTGCCAGTCTATTTATTTTGATTGGTGAATTGAGGCCACTGACATTTATTGATATACCTGGTATGTATTGACTTAGCATTGTCATGTTATTGTCTTGTTGTTGGCTATTTTTAATTTCCCCCCTCTCCCTTTAGTTTCTTGCCTTGCCTAATTGATTTGCGTTGGGCCTGATGGTGTTGTTACCTCCATTGTCTTTTTCTAACATATTGTTTAGAATTGTTTGTAGTGCTGGTTTGGTACTACATGGAATTTATTAGATGTTCTTTGTCATGGAAATATCTCATTTCCCTGTCCATTTTAAAAGAGAATTTTGCAGTATACATCAGTCTAGGTTAGAGGTTGTTTTCTCTTATGGCTTCAAATACCTCACTCCAAGCTCTCTTTGACCTGAGGGTTTGTGTTGAAAATTCTGCTGTGATCCTGATGGGCTTTCCTTTGCATGTTATTTGTTTCTTTTCTCTAACTGCTTGTACTAATTTGTTCTTTTGTTGGGTTCCAGGATCTATATGTCTAGATGTAGATTTTTTTTTATCATGGCTAATTGGACTCCTATATACCTCACTTATCTGTACATCAAATTCTTCCCCTCTTTTTGGGAAGTTTTCTGTGCTTAATTCTGTGAACAAATTTTTAAGTCATTTGTTCTTTCTCCTGATACTTCATGGATTCCTATCAGTCTTATGTTATTCTTTGCATCATCTATGTGCAGTTGGATTGATTTATCCTGATCCCTTATTGTTTTTAAGAAATCTCTCTTTTCACAGTCACTGACTGAAATCCTGTCTTCTATATGTGAAATTCTATCTTCACATTCATTCATCATGCTGTGAATACTCTCAGTAGAAATTTTCATTTCTTGGATATCTGTTTGCAACTGTTTCATGGATTCACTTTCTTTCCTATGTTGGGCATTTGTGTTTTCCATTTCTTTCCTATGCTGGGCATTCATGACTTCTATCATTTTGCCGAGCTCATCTTTTTTTTGTCAGTTTCTGTTCTAGAGTCTCTAATCATGTCTTTCATTGTGCTTACCATCTCTGTAGTTATCTAGGAATTTATTTGTGTTTTGAATTTTTCTAGAGGCTGTTTGATCTGTTTTGTTACTTCCTGTGCTATGAGTTTAGGTTGTCTTGGTGGTTGATTGTCAGACTTTTCCACCTTGTTTCACCTACAGTTTGCTCATTGGTGAACTGGATATCTGTCTTTGTCCCTTGCTTAAGTGTTTTCTCTGTTTTATTTTTGTTGTTTTTCTGTCCTTGGTTTAATTCCTGGGTTAGTACTTTGATCATTCTGATTTAACTGCTCTTTCGGTTTTGAGTCTTTAATGACTCATAGACACTCTCATTTTCATAATGTCAGAAAGAACAACCCATTAAATCAATCACAACTTTTTAGCCCAATTGATATGATCAGCAACACAATAGTATCAAGCATAGTTTAGAAATTGACCATTTGTGATAGGTATTAATCTATCACTTTTAACCATGTCAATTAAATTAAAATTGAGGACCAGCACAAAATATGTTTATAGTGAATAAACTCTTCAATAATGCAACTTCATCCTTCAGAATGGGCACTTAGAAGGACTTGGGATGAGAGGAATAGTTAGGTAGAAGAATAGGAGAAAGTTTCCAGTGATGCCATAGGACACTGGATGATCATACAAACTGTAGAAAACTGTTGAAGACAAAAGGGGAAGACAGAGTATAAGAACAAAGATTAGAATAGAACAATTTAAGAGTAATAGGGAAGCTATAAATTATACTCACTTTCATTTGAAACTAATGACAGTTGAGTGAAGGAAAAAGAGAAAGAAAGAAGAAATCTGAATTAGGGCAGGAACAGGCACAAAAAGGGAGGTGAAGAATAATGTGGGGGAGAAAGAGACTGAGCAGGAAAAATAAGAAAGGTAAAAGGAAAAATTTGCAGAATGGGAAAAAATAAAGTTTTCAAAATACAAATTAAAAATTTAAAATATGAGCAAAAAATGAAAAATAATTTGAAGAGCCTCTTTCAGATTATATCTCTGCTGTCACAATAGACAGTGTGGGCAACAATGTGCAGAACTAATGCAATTAATCTCTGGTAGCCAATGGCAGACCCCTGAGACTCAGGCTGTATTCAAGTTTAGCTCCCTGACTTACTATAGGATTCAATTCTTCAAAGTTCTACTGTATGTTCTAGCCATCTTTCCCTGAAGCTAGTCCAAGTTCTGATGGAATGTAGTGATAACTCCAACTTAGCAACTACAAAAGTGTGATGTGACTTTCTTGGAGTTGTTTACTTCCATTCTATCTTCTGGAGTGCAGTAAAGTAGTTTTTATGACCACCTGTGCCTCTGCAGTGTGGATCCAGGTACCAGTACAACCAGGAGCCCCAAGAGAACAAGGAGTGCTGTGGCTGGGTGTTCTTCATTGCTTTGCTCTGATGAAGGCCCAGGGTTTAGGAGGTGGGGGAGCAGTGAGTTCCAGGTACGTCTGGGCATTCCTCACTGGTCTGCTCCCTATAGCTAAATTTTTTTTTGTTTTTTTTTTCTTTTTATTGAGTTATTGGTACAATCTAGGTATACAATACAATTACATTCATCATTGGGATTCTGTACCTTTACGTAATAGGTCTTGATTCTCATTTTTTCCCCTTGTCCCTGCCCTCCCTTCACTCCCTCCTCCCCTCCCCATTTACAAACATTTTATTTCCATTTTTTCAGTTTCTCATATTTTTTCCCTCTCCATTATTACCTTTCCCCCACCCTTCCCACTTTCCCTACACCTTTAGCCCTTTACTTCCTATTTCACATTATTAATTATCTCATTAGGATCCTGTGTACTATTATAGTTTTTCACACCAGAGAAACTATTCGGTATTTCAGTTAAAGAAATCTCTGTATGAACATTAAAAATAGGGAATCCTAAAATAAAACTAAAAAGGAAAGTAAAAGAGAAAAGGCAATGATGTAA
>NW_022900951.1:17127462-17127755 GCF_012274545.1 Fukomys damarensis | reverse complement strand
TTTGCACTAGGTGTGTTTCTTGTATACAGCATATTGTTGGATTTTGCTTCTTATTCCATTTTGCCAGTCTATTTCTCTTGATTGGTGAGTTAAGGCCATTGACATTGCTGGTTATAACTGATATATACTGACTTATTATTGGCATGTTATTGGCCTTTTGTTGACTCTTTTTACTGTTTCACCTTCTCCGTTTAATTTCTTGCCTTGCCTATTTGATTGGCTCTGTTGGGCCTCATGGTGTTTTTGCCTTCATTGTCTTTTTCTAGGATCTTGTTTAGAATTGCTTGTAGTGC
>NW_022900951.1:17100066-17126434 GCF_012274545.1 Fukomys damarensis | reverse complement strand
TGAATTTTTCTAGAGCCTGATTGATCTGTTTGGTTACTTCCTGTGCTTTGAGTTCAGGGTGTCCTGGTGGTTCACTATCGGCCTTTTCATCCTCATTTGCCCTACTGTTTGCCATTGGTGAACTGGAAGTCTGTCCTTGTGTCTTGCTTAAGTGTTTTCTCATTTTAATTTTTGTTGTCGGACTGTCCTTGGTTTAATCTCTGGGTTCTCACCCAAATCTTCCTGATATAGTTTCGCCCTACCTTCTGTTGTCTCTAACGACCCACAGACATTCTCATCTTCATAACATTAGAGAAAACAGCTCATCGAATCAACGGCAATGCTTTACCCCAACTGATACAATCAGTGACACATTAAGATCAAGCACCTTGGACACTTCATTTGAATTAAATTGAAATCAAGAAGCAGTCCAGAACATGTTTTCAGTGAACAAAATTTCAATGTAGTGTATTTACCATTTAATGGCTCAGACAGAGTGAGGATGCAAGACCCCTGATCTCAGTTAGCTGATGGCTGAACCCCCTGACACTGACTGACCTCAGGCTGCAAGGCCCAGATTGAGTTCCCCAACCTTCTGAATGGTTGAACTCCGCAACGTTCTATTACAGGTTTCCCACACCCTTTCTTTAAAGCTGTTCAAAGTTGGGAACTCAGAAAAATACCCTTGATGACCACCTCTGTCTTTGCAGAGTGTGCAAACATTAGCTAATCTTAACAGTAGCCTTGCAAATAGCAAGAGTGATTACATTGCAGACTTGGCAAGATATTTAAGCATAAATAAGAATTCTTAGTAATACAATGAGTACTTAAAAAAGAAGGCCTTGATGTTTTACCATGATATAAGAAAAGACAGGAGCTAGTGTTGTTTTAGAAAATTGTCACTAGACACTTCCATTCTACTGTATTTTTCTTATGACAGGACTTAATTTACTTCTGACTTTTTTTCAGGATCAGTTTTGGGTCATTGCAAGAGAAGAGGATTATAATTTGGTGGGTGGCTATAGAGGCCTTTTTACTGCATTGAAAGAAAAAGTGTAATAGGGAGCCAGAACATGCTAATAAAGGATTTAGGAATAATCAAGAGATAGAAAAGCTAGAGAGCAAATCTTTTTTCATCATATCTCTTCCATGCACTCTATGACCTCCATATTTATTGTGTTCTCTGAAGTATAGTGGTACATGCATAATTAAGAATGGGTTCTATGTGTGCTCTCTACTTGCAAACGTGGTTGCTACCATGGCAACAGCAAAAGAAACAGCAGAAGAGTCACTCTCTGATTAGTGTAATTACACAGCAAGCTATATAATACCCTTAAACACCATTTATTTCTGCATGAAGAAGACATTAAGATGGGTATTATGTTACCAAGCTAACATCCCAAATCTTTAAGATCATGTGATTTTTATGTCATGATTAAGATAATGTTTATCTTGTTCATTCAAGATCATAGCCTAGGAATAGCTGTGTTGTGTTTAACTCAATTCAATTCTTCACAATAATTGTTGTGGGCCAACTATGGAGCAGGAGCTCTTTAGGCTTGCAAATGTTACAACCGTGTGTATAGTATGATCTCAGCTGTTAAGGAACTAATAGAGGTAGAGTATTATCAAGAAAGTATGATTTCTTAAAGCCTAAAATATTGCAGGAGACTGGAAAAACACTTTTAATTTTTGTGAGTTTTCAGGGCATATTGTGTCAGTCAGGGTCCCTGCTGGAAACAGATTGAGTAATCAGAAAAAAGTTTAATAAATGTACAATTTATAAGATACAGGTAGAGTACAGGGAAATCACAAGGCTAGCTGAATAGCCCAGGAGATAGTCACAGCAAGGTGCCATCACCACTGAAAGGAAAAGGAGAGAAATAAGTAACTGCAACCTGGACAGAAAGAGAGATTGCTTGATAAAAATTCTGATTTTCTGTTGATGATGTGGCCAGCCATAGTGATCACACAAAAGGATTCAGAAGAATTAATTCTGAGCTTATTCTTTTGCTGTCCATTGATCTTCTGCTCATACTCCCCCCTTTATCTGAACTCAAAAGGATGCCAAAGGATGAGAAAACTCTTTAATTTATATAGTTCAGTGTCATAAGACACAAAGTAAATTGAAAGATAGTCACATCACTACAATTATATCCATATAGAAATGCTCACTAGATTCACACATGTACAGATATATACACAAACCCCCAGACACAATAGTATACAGCAAACTTCTATAACTGTATGTAGTATCAATATATTTTATCTGTGTCAAGCGTGTCTCTGCACGTTTTTATATCATAGAAGATCTGTGCAGCCTGAGACAATTTCTCCCTTCAACATCATATAGTATGGGCTGAGTTAATTCTTACATTAATGAAATTCCAATAAATATTGCCCCACACATCATTTTTGTTTTCAAGTGATATACAGACCATTATTTACAGGTTAGGTGATCATTACCAAACATTTCTAGACCACTTACCTTTGAAGGTATGATATTATGGAAATAAATCAGAAGTGAGAGCTAGGAAATAACCATTTAGCAAACAATTTCAAACAAATACCAAGTTTGCTTTGTTTACTTCATTAAAAGGATTCACCAGCATGAGATCATAGGATGTGAAGAGAGATGGTATTAGGTCTTTCCTGTTCCACTCTGCTTCGTGCCTTGGCTCTGGCTGAGGTTGCATTTCTCCATGACTACAGCATCTGCTAAGTTTCCCTTCCTCTGTGGCTCCAACTCTCACTCATTTGTATAACAATATGTCCTGTTCTCTTTCCTTTAAATCTAGAGTTGGTGACTGTCACCAGCTATGATTCTTCTCTGAGTGTCTCAAACTTCCTCGCTTCCACCCTGTCTACACATCTGTAAGCAGCCCTTTATTAAAACTTCCTCATTGACTTAGCTGAGTAGACTTTCTTTCCAAGACTGACTGACATTTGCAACGGAAATTCTGAAAATCCCCATGATGTTGAAAAGTAGATAGGAGTGACTACATTCTTAATATAAAGATAACAAAACAGTGCAAAAGGAAATGAAGCATCTTTCCTCTTCATCACCTTGGGTGTTGGTACCAAGAAAAAGAGCTTTCCCTCCTCTATACAGCAAGCAGGTCTGACTCTCTTGGTTTCTGGTATATCAAATATTCCATAATCTGTTTCTGCATATCCTTATAAAACACTCTGAATAAAAGTAATATTTGTCCAACTAATTTGTTATATATATAAAACACAGTAAACTCACGAAAATGAAAACACTTGTGGTACATATTTCCAGGTGGTATACCAATACAGAAGGCAAGGACAGTGTTACTCTTGCAAGAGTAATTCTTCTCAAAGGCAAATTGATTCTCCTTGAACATGAAACATATTTCCTATGTAATCTTTCTCTCTGATTAAACCTGTTTCTAACTGGTAATATGTGCATTGTACTTGAATTGTTGTTTCCCAAAAAAAGAAATGCTCAAAAAATCGTTGGTGTATAAAAGATTCCCACTGTTACTAAATTAGGTTGGCCTAAGTGAGATAGATATCTTTTCATAAAGTTGACATCAGTATCAAACTAATCTGATATGAACCTGTTGTCTCTGTCAAGAAAGGAACATTACCATTTACTCTTCCCCATACTCTTTTCTTCTTAGAAGAGAAGACGTTGAATCCCTAAATTGCCATTGTTCATTTAAATGAACAAATGATAATATCCATGCCTCAAGACTACTAGTTCAGCATGCTCTCCCTCATCTAGAATCTTCACAGAACCCAGATTCTCAGAACCCTGAAAAGTCAGTCATTTAATTCCTTGATCCCATCGTTTGCTTTTCTATTTTTAGAATGTTTCTGGAAATACATAGTTCATTTTCTGTGAGGCTGTCCATTTGTATTTCTGAGTAGATCTCCCTTAAATCTATCAAATCTCTCCTCTTCTTTTTCATCTATCAACTCAGGTTCTGTCTGTTGGGATCATAAAGAACAAGACAAATCCAGGTGTGGTGGTGAATGCCTGTAATCCCAGTACTCTGGAAGGTTCAAGGAGGAAGATGGCAAGCATTTGAGCCCAGCCTGGGCAATTTTGAGACTTAGGAAAACTGTGTCGCTAAATTAAACATAGAAAAAGTGGCTGGGGATGTAGTTCAGTGTGAAGGCTCTGGGTTCAATCTCCAATACCACACCCATTCAAGCCCAGCTCCCATGTGACAACGCTACGTATATATAAGTTATCAAATGTGTCTTTCCCCCTTTATTGTTTTCCAGAATAGCCAAATACTTAAAAATATTTCCTATATGATGTGGTTTTGGGTCTCTTGACCTCCAGACTCAGTTTGTCTCTATCTCTAATTTGAAAACATGCCTCCAGATGCTTATTTATGGCTGTGATCTGATCAGGATACACCTTTTTTTAGTTGAGATGCAGGCGGGCTTCTATTTCTGTCTTTTGCTGGGGTAGGTGCTGTTGTGACCATGAGTGGCAAATCTTTCACTCTATAACCTCACAATGCTAGAAAGGCAGTTGTACTGAATCCAGAAAATGAATAAAGAAATACTTAGAGATACTGGCGAAAAAAATCCTAACATCACCTTGTACTTCCTCTTTCCTGTATTGTCATATATAGTATATATTTCACATATAGCACATATATATTATATGTAGTATATATTATATCACACACACATATATAGATATATTTCTATAGAAATCTATAGATAGATAGATAGATATAATAGTGCCCTGATTATTGATGATTTCATTTTGTATGAGTTCAGTTACTTGTGATCAACTGTGGTCTGAAAATATTTGTCTTGACTTGGTGGATAGCATTGTCTTAACTTTTATTACATTTTTTTAAATTGTTCTGTTCTGTTCTATTGTTCATCATTGTTGTGAATCTCTTGATATACCTAATTTGTGAATTGAATGTTATCACAGGTATGTGTGTGTGTATATATGAAAAACATAATATATTTATGGTTTCAGGCAACCAATGAGAGTTTTGGAACATCCTACTATCAGGAGACTACTAATTTGTACTTTTCCTAGCTGTCATTAGACTCATAAATTGTAACACTCATTAGCCTGTCTGCAAATATAAAATTAATAATAAGAATGACCTCAACTCTGGTAACACCATCAATGATAAAACTGTAATGCCTGAAGCTTCCTGAGCACAGTCCTCTAACAAGTTAATAGGAAAAGTATGACTGAAAAAAGACAACAAGATACACATTCAAATCAAAATTAATTTTTCAAATGATAGATAACTATATTATGCTAATGATATTTTACCATTTTTATTAGTTTTAGCTGATAGTTATGTTTAGTTTTGCATGCTTGTAAAGTTCAAATAAAATCATATTACTGTTCTTTGCAACTTGCTTCATATTCTGGTATACATTAGAGTTTCATCCATGTTGTTATATGTAACTCTAGCTGATTGATTTTTACTATTCTGTAGTACTCCTCATTGTACACATACATAATTTAACTCTCAAATTTACTGTTGAATGTTTTGATTGTTGTAACTATTTTTAGGATAGAGAGCATATTTACTACTATAAACTTGTACAGTACTGTTTTATTTTTTTACTTTCTTTTACTAAGGATTGAACCCAAGGAAGCTCTACCACTGAGCACAAGTTTTTACTTTTTTATTTTTTTAAATTTAAATTTTATTTTTTAAAAAATTTATTCATTGAGTTTTTAGGTATATTTTAGGTATACAATATGATGACATTCATCATTAGGAAAGTGTACCTTTACATGCTATATCTTGGTTCTTATTTTTTCCCATTCCCCTGCCCACCTATCAACTCCTCCACCCCTCCCTATTTACAAAGACTTTGTTTTTCCTTTTGACATTTATTCCTTTCCCCTACACATCCCCTTTCCCCTTCTCATTTTGTACCTTTTCTTCTTACGTCAGATTACCTGTTGTACCTATTAGTCCTTATTTACACTTTCAGTTTCTCACACCAGAGAAACTATTAGGTATTTACACATATGTATCCTTTTTATTTCACTGAAGAGTATGGCCTCAATATGCAACCATTTAACTATAAATATCTCTATTTTCTCATTCTTTATGGCCAAATAGTGCTCCATTTTATGAGGAATAAAACCACATCTTCTTTATCTAGTCACCAGTTGATGAGCAGTTGTGCTGTTTCCAAGTTTTAATTATTACAAACTATGTCTCTATGAAAATGGGTGCACATATATTGCTGTGGTATGATTCTTTTAATTCTTTGGGGAAGATACCCAGCAGGAAATAGATGGGTCAAATGGGTCTCCCAGTCCTAGTTTTTTGAGGTATCACCATACTGATTTCTACATTAGTTGCACCAGTATGCAACCACAATACCTTTTTCCGCCAATATCCACCAATATCCTTTACCCCACAACCCACCAGCATTTGTTATTGGTTAATTTTTTGAAAGTAACCATTCTTTCTGGTGTCAGGGTGGAATCTCAGCATTTTTTTCATTTGCATCTTAGAAATTACCAATGATGTTGAACATTTTTTCATATGTTTATTTGCTGTTTCTACTTCTTTGTCTGAGAAATGTCTGTTCATTTCAGATGCCCATTTTTTGAATGGGTCTTTAACTTTGGAAGGTCTGATTTTTTGAAGTTCTTTATATATTCCGGATAGTAGACCTTTGTCTGAGGAATAGCTGGTAAAAATTTACTGCCACATTGTGGTTGTCTCTTCACTTGGTCGTTTCTCTTGCGGTGCAGAAGCTTTTTAATGAAATGAAATCCCAGTTGTTGATTCTTTATGCTAATTCATGTAAGACTGAAGTGTAGTTCATGAAATCTTTTCTTACACCAATGTCCTCAAGAGTTCTACCTAACCTCTCTTTCAGGCAGTTTAGTGTTTCCGTTTTAATATTTAGATCTTTAATCCATTTATATTTTAGTTTAGTGCATGGTGAGATATATAGGTCTAGTTTTAATCTTCGCCAAGTTGAAACCCAGTTTTTCCAGCAGCATTTGTTAAAGAAGCTATCTTTCCTCCAGTGAGGCTGTTTGGCTCCTTTGTCAAAGATGAGGTGGCTGAGTACATCTGGAGTTGTTTCTTCATCTTCTGATCTGTTCCACTGATCCTCAGACCTGTTTCTTTGCCAGTATCACACTGCTTTTACCGTGGTAACTTTGTGGTATAGTTTCAAGTTGGTGATTATGATACCACCTACCTTGTCTTTGTTGCTTAGAATTGCTTTGGCTATTCTAGGTCCCTTCTTGTTCCAATTTAATTTTTGTATTATTTTCTCAAGGTCTGTGAAGCAAAGTGTTGCAATTTCAATTGGGGTTGCAGTGAATCTGTGTAGCAGTTTTGGAAGTATGACCATTTTCACTATATTGGTTCTTCCTAAACAGGAGCAAGGGATATCATTCAATTTTCTAATATCCTCTTTGATTTCTTTTTTTTTTTCAGAATGCTGCAGTTTTCAGAGTAGAGGTCTATGATTTCTTTTTTCAGGTTGATTCCTAGGCATATCATTTATTTTTTTGGATACTATTGTGAAAGGAGTTGTTTCTCCAGTTGCTCTCTCAATGAATCTGTTGTTTGCATACAGGAAGGCTATTGATTTTATGAGTGTTGACCTTGTATCCAGCTACTCTACTGAATTTGGTTATTAAGTCTAAAGACTTTTCATGGAGTTCTTTGGGTCTTCTATATAGAGCATAATGTCACCTGCAAATAATACAACTTAACTTCTGTTTCCTATCTTTATTCCTTTTATTTCTTTCTCTTATCTAATTGTTGAGGCTAGTGTTTGTAAAACTATATTGAATGGGAGTGGTGATAATGGACATCCTTGTCTTGCTCCGGATTTTAGTGTGAAACATTTCAGTTTTTGACCATTTATTATGATGTTGGCTGTTGGTTTTTCATGGATGGCTTTTATCAGGTTGAGATAAAGATCATCTATTTCAATGTTCTGTGGGGTTATTTACATGAATGGGTGTTAGATTTTGTGAAACACTTTTTGTGAATCTATTGAGATGATCATATGGTTTTTGTTCTTGGCTCTTAATATACTGTATTACATTTATTTATTTGCATATGTTGAACCATCCCAGTATTCCTGTGATGAATCCCACTTGGTCAGGGTGTATGATCTTATGGATAATCTTCTGCATTCTGTTTGCCAGTATCTTATTAAGGATTTTTGCATCTATGTTCGTTAGTGAGATTGGTTATCTTATTTTGTTGGGTCTGTTTCTGCTTTTGTGATCAAGGTGGTGATTGCTTTCAGAAATGAGCTTTGGAGTATCACCTCCCATTCACTTTCATTGAATTTAAACAGTAGTGGCAATAGTTCTCTAAATATCATGTAGAATTCAGCAATGAAGCCATCAGTGCCTGGGGCTTGTCCTAGTTGGTAAGTTTGTAATTACATTTTCAATGTTGTTGATTGATATTGGGTTATTTAGAATTTTTAGGTCTTCTTTGTGTAACTTTGGTAATTTATATGTAGAAATCTAACATTTCTTTTTTGTTTTCCATCTTATTAGCATATAGGTTCTCAAAATAGATATTGATGATCCTCAAGATTTCTGCTGGGTCCATTTTAATTTCACCCTTTTTCATTCCTAATTGCATAGATTTGGGTTCTTTTCTTTCTTTCTTTGTATAAGGTTGGCTAAGGGTTTGTCAATTTTGTTTGTTCTTTCAAAGAACAAACTCTTTGCTCCTTCAATTTTTTGTATCATTCTCTAAGTCTCCATTGCATTGATTTCTGCTCTAATCTTTTTAATTTCCTCCTTCATTTGAGCTTAGGGTTTGTACTGCTTTTCTTTTCCTAGAAGATTGAGGTTCAGCATCAAGTTGTTTATTTGAGCTCACTCTTTTCCTAATATGAATATTCACTGCTATGAATGTCCCTCATAAAATTGCATTATCTGTGTCCCATAGATTCTGATACATTGGGCTGGGCTTGTGCTTTAATTGTACAAACTGTCTGATTATTTATTTAATATCCTCTGTGACCCATTGGTTGTTCAGCTATGTGTTGTTCAATTTCCATGTTTATGAAGTTCTTGTGGTTTCTTTTGCTATTGATCTCAAATTTGATTGTACTATGATCTGATACTATATAGGGAATACTGTCAATTCCTTTGCATTTACTTAACCACATTCTATGAGCAAGTATGTGGTCTATTTTGGAGAATGACCCTGTGTGTAGCTGAAAAGAATGTGTATTCTGATTTTTTGGGGTGGAACACTTTGTAAACATCATTAGTCCATTTGTTCAAGATTTTGGTTGAGTTCTGGTATTTCATTGTTTATTTTCTGTGTAGTTGATTTATCTACTTGTGACACTGAGCTATTGAGGACACTCACAACTATTGTTTTAGTGATTATTTGATTTTTCATTTTTGTTAATATTTGTTGTATGTAGTTGGGTACACTAGTATTCAGTGCACATATATTTATGATTGTTATCTATTCCTCTTGGAGTGTTCCTTTTATAAGAATGTGTTGTCCTTTTTGTCTTTTTTGATTGGTGTTATTTTGAAATCCACTTGCTCTGCAAATGGGATAGCTACTCCTGCTTTAGTTTGGGGTACCTGTTACATGGAGTATTGTTTTCCACCTTTCAACTTTCTGTGTATGAGTTTCTGTTTGAAATAAGTGTTTCTTGTATGTAGCATATTGTTGGATCTTTATTCTTGACCCATTCTACCAGTCTATTTCTTTTGATTGGTGAATTGAGAACATTATCGTTGATGCTCATAACTGATATGTATTGACTTATCCTTGTCACGACCTTTCCCTGTTGTTGGATTCTATCCCTTTGTATTTAATTTTTTGTCTTGCCTGGTGGATTCAATCTCCTGAGCTTTGTGGGGTTGTGCCCCTCATTGTCTTTTCCTGGGATAATGTTTAAATTTTTTTGGAGTGCTGATTTGGTATTCATAAAGCTCCTCAAGTACTTTTTGTTATGGAAATATGTTATTTCTCCATCGATTTTGAATGATAGCTTTGCAGGGTATATCAGTCTGGGTTTGAAGTTTTTTTTTTTTTTTTAAGTTTTAAAATACTTCACTCCAGGCTTTTCTTGCTTTAAGGGTTTGTGTTGAGAAGTCTGTTGTGCTTCTGATGGGCTTTCCTTTTTGATTTGTTTCTTTTCTTTAACTGCTTTTAGGATTTTATTCTTCTGTTGGGTTTGTGGAATCTTGACTACTATATGACTAGGTGTAGATTTTTTTTTTCATAGCTAGTTGGAGTCCTATATGCCTCACTTATCTATATGTCCAAAATTTTTCCTGTTTGGGATGTTTTCTGCCACTACTTCTGTAAAGAGAGTTCTTTTTAGGCTAGGCACGGTGCCGCATGCCTGTAATCCCAGCACTCAGGAGGCTGAGGTAGGAGGAGGATTGCTGTGAGTTTGAGACCGGCCTGGACTACATAGTCAGTTTCAGGTCAGTCTCAACTACATAGTGAGACTCTGTCTCAAAAAATAAACAAACAAAGAAACAAAAACAAAACAAAAAAAGAGATTTCTTTTTTTAAATGTTGTTTGCAGTATATCCTGCTTCTTCATTGACTTTGATCAATCTTACATTATTCTTCTTTGCATCATCTAGCAGTTGCTGGATTGATTTATCTTGGTCCCTTGCTATTTTTAGAAATCCTTCTCTTCCTGGTCACTCATCGCAATCCTATCTTCTATATCTGGAATTCTGTCCTCACATTGACTCATTCTGCTGCATAAACTTTCATTGTAGTTTTTAATATCTTGTATATCTGTTTGTATCTGTTTTATGGATTCCATTAGTTTCCTATGTTGCGATTCCATCATGTTCCTCAACTCTTCTATTTTTTAAAATCTGCCTGATTTAGATTTATTAGTCATATCTTTCACTATGGACACAATCTCTGTTGTTCTCTGAGAAATTATTTCTTATTTTATTTTTTCTGGAACCTCTTTTGTTGCCAGTTCAGGGAGTCCAAGTGGTTGAGTTTCAGATTGTTCTATCTCAGTGCCCTTTGGAGTTGCTTTTGGTTACCTGGAAGTCTAGTTTTAGGATTTGTTTATGTGTTTTCTCATTTCAAGCAAAGCAGTCTGCTGAGCCATTATTGTGGTAGCTGTTTGTTCTCCCAGTGGGTTTCAATTCTCAACAAACCTCAGAGAGGTCTTCTCTCTGCTGCTCACCACTAAGCCAATACCTGGGTTCAGAATGATGGCCATCTGGATCTCTGTGTTGTGTAGATGGGCTTCTGGCTGGGGACTGTGCACACTCACTAATGGTCTCTGGGTGAGCTTCTGGCTGGGGCCTACACTCCTGCACAATTGTTTTCTAAGTGGGCCTTTGGATGGGGACTGCTGGTTTCTAGGTGGGACCCTGGTTCTTCATTTTTTAATTTTAAGACAAGGTATCACTGAGTTGCCTGTGCTGGTCTTGCAATTGCAATCCTCCTGTCTCAGGCACTTGACTACCTGAGATTATACTTGTGTACCACTTTACCCAGCTAAACTTGTACATTCTTATTCATGCTTCCCAATACAAGTTTCCTTAGAATAGTCCTGTGCTTGTTTTTATCATTTAAATTTTTATTTAAAAAACTAAAATTATACAGAGAAGCAAGAATAAAATAATCTACATCCATAACTATTTTTCCTGTATCATTTGCAAGAGACATCATGTCTGTTCACCCCTTGATATTTTACCTTGTGTCTCCCAAGAATAATATATTCTTTTATATAACCTTTATGTGATGATCCAATTCTGGGCATTCATCATTGACACAGTATTGTTATTTTATACACTATAAATAGTCAAGGTTTTTTTAATTGTCTTATCAATGTCCTTAGAGCATTTTATTTTCTTTACTATGGGTCACTTTCCCCATTTTTCATGTCTGTGTAGTCTTCCTTAAGCTGGAATAATTCTTTAGACCATTTTTTTCACTTGTGTAATATTGAATTTTTTCTGAAATGGAAGGCACATATTTTGTAGACTAGTCTTTATTCTGAGTTTGCCAACTCTTTTTGTGGTTGGACTCAAGCTAACTGTTTTATTTTTAATTTCTCTCTTTCCAAATTTCAAATTTTATATGTAAGATATTTCTAACAAAGAGCACTCTCAAAGCACTCGAGTTTGGTGAAACCCAAAATATGCTATAGATATTTAAACAAGTGACCATCCTTATTTGCATATTAGTTTTAGAAAATAAAGAATCTAAATTAGATTTTTAGGTGTGCTAAATGATTGGAATGTGTAGGGCCCACTGATTAAGAACTGACTGCTACAGTGCATAACAAAAAAATGATTCTAACTTCATGGTCACTTCCTAGTAGGAAGACCAAAGATGAAAGCACACACAATCATTTCCTAGTGCAGCTATTTGCTTGATCTATTATCAAGCTTAAGAGCATTTGCCTTTAAGTACTAATAATTACTCTGAAAGTTGGAATTTACTCAAACATCCTCATTCAAACTGAAATCCTCATTCAGGGAGTTTCATTTTACTTTGATAAACTATTCACTGAATTTTAGTCCAGCAGACTTTTATTGATTACCTCCTATATGACAAGCATTATGTTTTGTGATAAGAAGAAAATGATGAAAGTTTAGTGTCTATTCCCTTCAGAGGTTAATAGGGCAGAGAGATGAATGTCTCCTTCCGTTAAATTGGCATACATTTAGAGGACCCAGAGTAAAGAGAACCTTTACATACTGTTGGTGAGAATGTAAATTAGTAGAGCCTTTATGGAGAACAGTATGCATGCTCCTAAAAAATAAAAATAGAACTACCATATGATGCAGCAATCCCACTACCGGGTATATATCCAAAATAAACTAAAACAGTTTGTTGAAGAGAGATCTTTGCTTCCATGTTAAATGAAGCATTATGAAAAAGAGTTGTTATGGTTTAGATGTAAAATGGCCCCCAAAGCTTCCACAGCACTTATCTTCTGTCTGTTGTTTTAATAATAACCATCATAACAGATGTGAAGTGATATCTCTTTATGGTTTTAATTTGCACTTCCCTTACAATTACTCGTATTGAGCATTTTTTCATATATCTGTTCGTAATTTATATGAATTCTTTTGAGAAATTTCTATGCAGGTCCTTTGCCCATTATACAATCAAGACGTGTATGTGTGTGTGTGTGTGTGTGTGTGTGTGTGTATCTGTCTGTCTGTCTGTCTGTCTGTGTGTCTTACCATTCAGTTGTTCCTGATCTTCACATATTTTGGATATTAAGCCTTTACCAGGTGTGTGCGTGGTTTGTGAATTTTTCTTCCAGCCTATAGTTGTTCTCTTTACTCTGTTGATTGTTTCTTTTGATGTGTAGAAGCTTTTAGGTTTGAAGTAATGACATTTGTCTATTTTCTCTTTTGTTGCTAATTTTGTTGTCTTTATTTATGCTGTAGACATAAACTTTGTAGCATGAATAAAAGATGTGGAAACATACAGTCAGGTCAGTTTTCCCACTTGCCTATAATAGGGAGGTTCTCCCAGGCTGAAGTAAAGAGTAGAGTAAAAACATAAAAATAATTGAAGTTAGAACTTGTTGTATGTCCCTGAGCATGATTCCACAAACTCTCATTTCTGAAAAGGGATCCTTACCTACCATCTCAAGTCTCCCTCTGAGAGGAGTACTGAAGAAGCTGAGTTGAAAAAGAGTGAATGATTTGTAGGGTCTTGTGATTATGGAAAGAAGGGCGCAGATAGCCCCATATATACTTGATAATGGGACCAGAGAAGAATGTGGATGCCTTATAATTTACCAGCAGAGCTGTTAGTTAAGGACTCTAGAGAAGTGGAGCCTAGGATACCTCTGTGGATGCCTGCATTTTATGACACATGGATATTAGATAGACTTTCTTATCCACATAGCAGTATATCATGATTTTTCTCCTGGAGTGTAATAGAACATTTCAGTGTCCACAGAATATCTTTTTGACAATTCTCAGGTATTAGCTATAGCTATGGTGGACAGTTGTTGTTTATACTGTCAGCACACTACTTCAAGCATGGACTCAAATTTTACATTTTACTGTCTTTAGAATTTTTCCAAAGATGTGGGGGTTTCTTCAAGCAGCCTGTAGGGCATTTCAGAAGTGAAGGGCAAGTAATGTTCACAGAGGAAATTCTCAACCAAAAAGGAGTGGGAGTTGGAGAATAAAGTTTCCTCATCCTGACTTTTCAAAGACAATTATGAGTTGCATTCCATCCATTTCTCAATGGACCCCGGTAGAATAGAACCCCAGTTGCTCACAGCTCAGTAACAAACACTTTACTGTCTTTCTTCTTTTAGTTATAGTTCTTCTTTCTCTCTTACTCCTTTTTCCTAAGAATGTTTCTCAAATAAACTAGAACCCAACCCCTTCCTGCTGATGATGCTTTTAGAGTAATCCAATCCTAGATATGTAAAAAAGAAAGAAAAGATATTATTTGTCTAAAAAACCCTAAACCGAGTGACTCATGTTAAATTAACCAAGTTTAACTTTTTTTCTATTAGTGGACTAAAGAATCAAGAAAGAAGTTTAATTATAGAGAAAGAAAAATTATGTTTTTGCAAAATGAATTCATAGTCAGTGAATAGCTTGTATACTTTATGTGCTAGTTATAATCCCTGACAATCCTGTTATCTCTTTTTGAGGAGAATCATTTTACTCAAAGTTCCATTCTGAGAGATATCTTGTCAAAGAGTAGCCACTTAATATACTGGGAATGGGTACATTACTAAAAAGCCACTAATTCTGGTTGTCTGGTTGGTAATACATGTGGAGATCTGTGGCCTGAAATTGTGCTTAGAAAAGGAATGACAATTAACTAGGGTAATCATAGGCTCTTTCTTTGGCATCTGAGCAGGAGTCATAGAAAGCGCTAGAAAACTGACAGTGAGAAGAAAAGAAATACAGAAAGAGGATCAGGAAAAGAATAGCTTCATATAATCTTACTACTTTAGAGTTGACAAAATGGCTTGATACCTTAGATACTGACTAGAAACAACTTTTGGTTTTGTGTAGATTCTTTATTACTACATTAGCTTACAGCATTTTTACAATGAATTTTATTTTAATTAGTGAAATTTAGTATTTTTTTCCTGTAATGTATATAATCTAACAAAGCCACATCTAAGTAATTGTAAGTAATTCATTAAGGGACTGGAGCAAGAAGCTAGACATAACACTGGAAAGTTGGGCATGGTTGAAATACCTATCCTGAAGATAATAGGGAGACATTGAAGACTTTTAAACAAAATAGTGATCCTTACCCCTAAAAGCTGAATTGAATGCTTGAACATTGCAGGGCTAGAAATGGAGAGAATTTGGAGATTTGTGGTTTTTTTTGTTTGTTTTTCTTTATTTTTTCATAAAATCAGAGGAAGAAACAAGATCTGAAGTTATGGCTTATTTAATCGGGAAAGTGATGGTATCTGTTTTAGACTTTGAGTTTGAAGTCGCTCTGGTACACTCAGGTGATATGTTTAGAGGCAGAGATATTTATGGGTCTGAATACTGGAGAGATATTTGGGCTGGTAATTCAGACAAGGATGTCAGTAGTATTGGTAGAGGCTATGCCTGGATTTTAGATCTCCTCAAAATATTGTCAAGAGTGAAAGTAGAAAAGTGAGCTTTTCAAAGCAACAAAAGCTAAAAGGGAAAGAAGAGAAGGAGGCATTTATGAAGAATGTAGAGTTTCCAGGTCAGTAGAAGGAAATCAAGGAGGTGCTTTTTCTACGAGTTCTAACAAATGCATACATTTATTGACCGATTGAATGAATATCTCCCACAAGTCTTTGAAAAATATCCTTTGGAGTTGATAGTTATTTGCTTTCATTTGGTTAAATATACTTACTTTTTATATTTGTAAGACTCACTGAGCTTATCAAATAATTCCAATTTCATACAAGATTAAAACACAAGGGCTGTCCTATTTGTGCTTGGTAGTAGAGGCCACACTACAAATCATAACCCAAATGGCTGGTTCTTCACTATACTCCATGTACCCATCCCAGTTTCTGCTTCCTCAATCAGCCAAAAACTGACAGTATCTATTTACCCTTCTGTACTTATTTTTAATTAAAAATCTATTGAGAACTGTCAGTACGTATAGAAATTGTTATTTCCATCTTCTCTCTTTTTATATTTGTTTGCATTTTTTTCTCCTCATACTAGCTTTGACATTGCCGCTGTCACAAAATGACTCATTTGAAATACAAATATCTATCTCAAAACAATAGAACTGCATTTTCTTTTACATTTACAAAAAGATGTAGCAATTACAGAATAAATTTGAATTCACAACTTAGTGGCTTGAATTTGTAATGCATTTAAATCACCATAACTTTACAAGTAGATACTTGTTTAGTGCTTACAACCATAACAACAATCACTTGGGTAGAAGTCATAAGTACTTTCTGTAGGGTTCCCAAAAGGTCTTATAGAAAGTACAGTGTTTTTCCCCCCATCATACCTGACTAGGGACGGTAATGCAAGAGGAAGTTTCTGAATGATGTGATCTGGAAAATTCAGGTTCACTGAAAGTGAGGTGGTAAAGAAAACCAAATACAGGAAGGCAAACAGAAGGAGAAACCAGATCTAAATCCCAAATGAGGGGGCTATAGAAAGGGAAGCTCTGGATCTCTCTCTTGCACACAACACTCCTTGCACTACAGATCTGGCAAACACACTATCTTGGGAGAGGATGTAACACTCTGAAGGAGGAACCTTATACTTCATCAGAAGCGAGGCTCCTGAAATAGGATCCTACTCTCCCTACTAGGAGAAAAAAAAAACAGCCAATGGGATGTTCACAGACCAGAGCTCGAGACAATCTGAAAGCCAGACAGAGTCCCAGAAAGCACCGATGGGTTATTAGGAAAGTTGAAAACAAGTTCACAATCCTGATTAGGGATCAGGTTTAGAATGCAGAGAAAAGCCACTGCACTGAGGCTTGCAAAAGTGGATAGCAACTGTGAAGAGGGAGGTTCTGGGGAAAATAAACAGACAGGCCCAGGAATGGGCATTCACTCATTCTTCACATAAATACTGTTAGACTTGTGCCTGTGGAATATCCTTCTCACTGCAGTTAAAAAGTAGATAACTACTAAAAAGCCACCAAAGCCAAGATTGTATCACTGAGAAGCAGGCACTAACTAAAGAGAATGCCATACTACTGAAAGAGTCTTGACACTCTAATTGATCCCTGACCTTCAGAAAAAAAAAGAACAAGAGAAAAAAGGCAAGAAAATTACTCCTAAAACTGCTAACTTTCACAGATGATCCAGTGGGCATTGATGAGGAGGAAATAAAAAACAAAAGAGCTAAAATGTATGAAATTGTAAAAGAAGAAACAAAGTAAAACAGACCAATAACTTGTTCAGTGAATTTAAGATAACTAAAGTAATAATAGACTTAATTAACAAAATGTTCTGTGAAATTTTTTTTCCTCATTGAGTTTAGTGGTACATTTTAGGTATATAGTACAGTTACATTCATTATTAGGATCTTCTACCTTTACATGACAGGTCTTGGTTCTCATTTGTTCCCCTTGTCCCTGTCCTCCCTTCACCTCTCCTCCCCTCCCCCTTTACAAACACTTCATTTCCATTTTTTCATTTTCTCATATTTTTTTTCTTTTCCCTTATTAGCTTTCCCCTACCCTTCCCACTTTCCCTACACCTTTAGCCCCTTTCTTCCTATTTCACATTGTCTATTATCACATTAGGACCTCATGTACTATTATAGTTTATTCACACCAGAGCAACTATTTGGTATTTACACATGTGTGACTTATTTATTTCACTTAGGAGATATCCTCAATATGTATCCATTTTCCTACAAATGAATCTAATTTTTTATTCTTTATGGCTGAGTAATATTCCATTTTATAGAAAAACCACCTCTTTATCCAGTTTGTTCTGTGAAATTAAAGAAGACACATATATAAAGCTAGCAGAGCTGACCAAAATGATATAAAGTATAAATGACCAGTTTAGCAAAGAATTAGACTCCATTAAAAGTACCAGACAGAAGTCTAGGAGATAGAAAATTCTATTGAATGTATGGGCAAGAAAGGTGACTAATATGAGAATAGAGTGCCAGAGCTAGAAGATAAGGTTAGTGCAGGTAAACATACTTGGAGATAGATACCCTAAAACAATAAGAGATCATGGGTAATGGATTCAACACCTAGTAGACGACATAAAGAAAACTAACCTGGGAATAATAAGAATTAGAGAAAAATAAGAAGATGACATAAATAATACAAAAAACTTTACATAAATCAAAGCAAAAAATTTTCCAAATAAGAAAAAAGAATTTAACATGCAGGCAAATAAGGCATATACAACCCCAAATAGACATAATCACAAAGGAATCTCTTTCTGACACATATCATAACTAAAATTCCAGAAGTTCAACACAGGGACAGAATACAAGGAATCACTTATAAAGCTAAAACTATTAGAATTTTTACATTTTTCTCAACATAAACCTTAAAGATAAGGAGGGCTTGGGAGAAAGTTCTTCAAACCCCCTAAAAACCATAACTTCAACTCATTAATATATCCTGTAAAATGATCTTTCACAACAGATGAAGAAATTAAGACTTTTCATGATAAAGAGCACCATGGAAAATGCATAACTACCAAAAATTCTCAGAGATATCCTCGTCAGAGACAATGAAGTCACCATAGTGAAAAAGCTTAATGGGGCCAGGGATTTAGTTCAGTGGTTCCACTGCCTGCTACATAAGCACAAGCTCCTGAGTTTGATACCCAGTACAAACAACAACAAAAAAGGCTTCATGGTATGAATACATCAATACATCAATCAGGATGAGCAGTTAAGCAAAAGGGAAAAAGGTGCCAACAATAGAATAACAGTGCAATGGTAGAAATCAGTCAAAATCATTTTCAGTAACTCTCAAAGTAATTGGTTTAAACTCCCAGCCAAGAGAAATTGGCAGACTGGATCAAAAAACAAAACCTAATATTACGTTCTATACAAGAAATACACTTAACCTTTAAAGAAACTTATAGACAAAAACTCAACAAATAAAAAACAGTAGGCCAGGCTTGGTGGTGCATGCCTGTAATCCCAGCACTTGGGAGGCTGAGGCAGGAGGATCACTGTGAGTTTGAGACCAGCCTGGGCTACATAGTGAGTTCCAGATCAGTCTCAACTACATAGTGAGACCCTGTCTCAAAAACCAAAAAACAAAACAAAAAAACAGTAGTCCATGCAACAGGAACATGAAAACAGGCAGGAGTACCTATTCTATTTTCAAACAAAGTAGACTTCAGGACAAAACTTACCAGAAGAGACAAAAAAAGTGACTACATGCTTGTAAAGAAAAGAGTTCAACAAGAAAAGATAACAGTTTTAATTATATATACATTGAGTACTGGCACACCCAACTTTCTAAAAAGTACTACTGGACACAGAAGATAAGATCAACATCAACATGGCAATAGAGAGGGAATCTCAAAACCTGACTTTTACAAATAGATTGAGTAGACAAAAAATGAACACAGAAATATCAGAGTTGAACTACAACTCTGAACAAATGGATTTAGCAGACTTTTGTAAAATCTTCAACCCAACAACATCAGAATACATATTCTTCTCAACAGCATGTGGAACTTTAACTTTCAACAAAATAGATGAGATAATAGGCAATTAAACTTGTTTAAATAAATACAAAAAATTAAAATAGTACTATTCATATTATCAGATCATAATCCGTTGAAATTAGAAATCCATGCAAAAGAACCATAGAAATTATGTAAAAATAGGGAGATTAACTAATACATCTTTTAAAATTTTTGTTTTTATTAGTACATGTTTATACTACATAATGACTACATTGATCAGAGGAAATGGACATGTACATAACACATCTTAGTTCTTTTTATATCCCCTTCCTTTCCCCCCTCTTCCTTTCCCTGTCCCTCCATCTCTCGATTTCCTTTCCATTTGCAAAAGGTCTATCTTCCCATTTCCTATGTATCTATCTTTCATTGTGCTCTTTAATATGTTTATGCTTTGTGCCTTCTCATATAAGAAAAACCATGTGATATTTAAGCTATACGTCTGATGTATTTATTTTTAATTATTTAATTATTTTCATTAGTATGCATTTGCAGTATGTGTTTACATTCTTTGCGTGTAGTTTAGGACCTGTACATAACACATCTTAATTCATTTTTTATTCCCTTTCTCTTCCCTCCCTCCCCTGCTCCTCACCCTCCATCTCTTGATTTCCTTCCCACTTGAGAAAGCACTATCTCCCAAAAAACAATAATCCTTGAAAAACAATGAGTCACAGAAGAAACTGAACATTTCCTAACATCAAATGGTAGCACCAGTGAAACATACCAAAACCTATGGGACACATTGAGAGCAATCTTATTAGGGAAGTTCATAGCTATAAATACTCATATCAGAAAACCATGGTGAATCCAAATAAATAACCTAATGATGCATCACAAGGTCTTAGAAAGGCAAGAACAAGCCAAATACTAAATTATAAGGGAGAAGTATATAAAGATCAGAGCAGAAATTAATGAAATTGAGGCTAAAAGAAATTATAAAGCATTATGGAAATGACAAGGTAGTTCTTGAATAGACAAATAGACAAACCCTTAGCCAAACTTACCAAAACAAGGAAAGAAGAGGCCTATTTCAATGCACTTAGACATGAAGAAGGTAAAGTAAAAATGAACACCTCTGAAGTCTAGAGGATTATAAGCAACAACTTAAAAAAAGCATACCCCAATTGGATAATCTAGAAGTTATGAGTTACCAAAATTGAACTAAGTAGATATAAAATATCAAACAGTCTAATAACACACAATGAAATTTAGACTGTAATAAAGAGAAAACCTATCAACCAAGACAAACCCGGGACCAGATGGATTTAGTACTGAATTCTAGAAAATATGCAGGGAAGATCTAATGCCAATACTCCTCAAACTGTTTAAGGAAATTGAAAAGGAAAGAGTACTTCCAGACTCATTCTTGGAAGGTGGTATTGCTGTGATACAAAAACTAAATAAGGACTTTATAAAAAGGAGAAAACTACATGTCAATCTCTTTATTTAACATTAATACTTGCAAAAGTCCTCTACATGATAATGCAAAAAGAATCCAACAAATCATTTTAAAAAATCACTTATGGTGAATAAGTTGGCTTTGTCACCAGGATCAAGGATGGTTCAACATATATAAATCAGTAAATGTAACACATCACATAAAGAGAAGTAAGAACAAAAATCACATTATCATCTCAGTTGAGAGATAAAAACATTTGAAAAAATATACATTCATGATTTTAAAACCTGAGAAGTAAAGAAGAACCTTATCTCAATCTGATAAAAGCCATTTATGACAAACACACTGATCACATCATATACATAAGAAAAAAAAATCCCGAAAATTTTTCCTCTAAAATCAGGAACAAGAGAAGGATATCCATTCTCACCACTCCTGTTCAATATATTACTTGAAACTTTATCCACAATACTCAGGCAATGAAAGAAATAAAAATATTTGTATTCAGAGATAACATGACCCTTTACATAGCAGAACCAAAAACATCCATCAAAAGACTCAGGACTAATAAATTCAGCAAAATAGCAGGATACATTATCAGCACAAAGAATTTGATAGTCTTCTTGTGCACCAACAATGAACCCACTGAGAAAGATATCAAGAAAAAATACCATTTGTAGTAGCTTAAAAAATCAAAATAACTAGGAACTAACCTAACCAAAGAAGTGAAAGACCTCTGCAATGAAAACTATAGAGATTGAAGAAGGCATAAGAAAATGTAAAGACGTTCCCTGTTTCTGTATAGACAGAATAATTATTGTGAAAATGGACATATTACCAAAAATTGTATATAGATATAATGAAATCCCAATCAAAACACTAAAAGCATATTTCAAAGAACTACAAGATCAATTCCAAAAAGTATATGGAACTAGAAAAGACCAGAATCCCAAAAGCACCCTAAGGAAACAAGAACAAAATACAACAAATCACAATACTGAGCAACATATATATTACAAAGCATTAGTATTGAAAACAGCATGGCACAAAACTAGACATAGAAATCAATGCACTATAACTGAGGATGCAGAAACAAACAGACACATTCAGCTGATTAACCTTTGACAAAGGAACTAAAAATATATGCTGGAGAAAAGATGGCCTCTACATAAATGGTATTAGGAAAACTGCCCATTCATATGCAGAAGATTGCATCTAGACCCATATCTTTATCTTTCTACTAAAATCAAATCAAAATGGATCAAAGACATACCTATTAAAAAACAGAAACACTGAATCTTCTGGAAGGTAAAACTTTTGGAAATGTAGGCATAGGCAAGGACTTTCTAACAGAACTCTAGTTGCACATTAAATAACACAAAGAATCAACAAATGGAATTACATCAAATTAAAAATTTCTCCACAGCAAAGCGAGCGATCATCAGAATGAAGAGACAGCCTACAGAATGGGAAAAATGTCTTGGCAGCTACTCCTTGGACAGAGGACTAATATCTAGGGTATATGAAGAACTTTAAAATATTAGATCCTCCCTCCAAAAAAATACCTGATCAAAAAATGGGCAATTGAAATGAATAGATACTTCTAATAAGAAGTACAAATGAGCAATGAATATTTGAAAAAATGTTCAGCATCTTTGGCAATTAGAGAAATGCAATTTAAAACAACACTGAAATGTCATTTTACTACAGAAAGAATGGCTGTCATCAAAAGCTCAAAAAAAAAAGCTGGCAAGATTTTAGGGGAAAAGGAACACTTTCACATTGTTAGTGGGAATGTAAACTAGTGAAACCACTATGGGAATCAGTATGTAGATTTCTCAATTAACCTGAAAACAGAAATTTCCTTTGAGCTAGCATTACCTCTTTTCATTATATTCACAAAAGATTGAGTCATCATATTACAGTGATACACGAATACCCATGCTTATAGCACAATGAATATAAAGAGAAAATGTTGCATACATACACAATGGATGACTGTTCAAATGTAAAGAAGGATAAATTTGAGTCATTTGTAGTAAAACTGATGCACCCTGACAACATATTGCTAAACAAATTAAATCAGATACAAAAAGTTAAATATATTGTTCCTCTTATATGAGAACACCAAAGTGTAGATAATTTGAAGAGAATATAAAAGATGAGTAATATAGGAAAAAGAGAGGTAATTCTGTAGATGGGAAGGCATTGTAGAGGTGGAGGGAGAGGGAAGTGTTGGGAGGACAAGGGGAAGTAAAAAGGATTAAGATTTGATATGTACGTATAACAATTCCCCAACATGAATGTATTTATAATGTATCTCAAACATTCACTAATAACAAACAAATTAAAGAGATTATAGTCTCCATAAGTCCCATAAGTCATCCTGTATGGGGCTATCATTAAGGCTTTAGTAATCAACATAATGCAGAAAAATAATTGCTTCACCAGATTGGGCAAAATTATGAATTTTCTCTCCCTGCTCCCACAAATGAAGGTTAAACTAAGGGAACCATTTAACACATCAACTTATAATCAAACTAATTTATGGCCTATTACTATATAATTTGCCAACCTGGTGAAGTGGAACCAGTCAGACTTTATTTTGAATCTTTTCTCTGATTCTAAATAGACGTGGTTTGTAAATTGTTCGAGCCTGTTATATGAGGCATTACCATTGAATCCAGGAGGAATGAATCCAAATTTAACATAATCTTCACCTCATGGAACTTGCTCACAGTCCTGCCTTACACTGTGTGTATAGTAATATGTTAAGGTACATTCAAGCAAGTATTTTGAATTTCCTACCATATGCCTGTAAATGTGTAGAATACAAGAAAAATAGAAGATGCTCCTTATGATATTTCTGATCAAATTGACTCTATTAACCCCAAAATGTGTGAACTTCATTGTATTGCTGTTTTGGTTACTTCTGTCATTGCTGGGACACAATACTCAACACCCAGAGCACTAAGGAGCAAAGATGTATTTTAGCTCACAGTTTGTAAAGGTTTCAGTCCATAGTCAGTTGGCCTCAACACAGGACAGTCTGGCAGAGGGGCATGGCAGCGTTGAAGCAGCTCATCATAGCAGAAAGAAAGCAGAGAGCAAGATTAAGGGAGATGGGGAGAAGATTTATTTTTCCAGGCCACACCCCAAGTAATCCACTTATTCCAAAGAGCTCCACCTGCCAACATCATATTTAGCTATAAACTCATCAGTGGATTAATCATCTGATAAATATCATGCTCCCTTGATCCAATCACCTTTCAAAATCCCCACCAATGAGCATATGATGTTTATCCTAGATATAAACCATAACAGTCTCGATGAGATCTTTATAGATGATATAACTCTCAATTGAAATATACCCCTAAAAAATAATAAATGGTTTAAATAGAAATGTTCCATGATGGCTTGTATGTTCAGAGGTGGGGATTTTGTAAGGCTTCTGGATCATTATATGCATCAGTGGATTAATCCATTGATCAGTTCATAGCTGAATGTGTTGTTAGGAGAGTTGGTTCTGGTTGGAGAAAATAGGTCAATGGGGGCATCTATTTTCCTATAAATGACTCATGTTTATCTTTCTTTATGGCAGAGAAGTACTCTATTGTGCATAAATACCACATTTTCTTTATCCATTCAGCTGTTGATGGACATACAGAATTGTTCCAAGATTTAACTATTATGAATTGTGTTGCTCTATAAATGGGTATGCATGTATCACTGTAATCTAATATCTTTAACACTTTCAGGAAGATATCTGGAAGGATTAAAGCTAGGTCAAAGGGAATTTCTAGTTTTAGGTTTTTGAGGAATCTCTATACTCACTTCCATAGTGATTGTAGTACTACTATTCATTCACACCAACAATGAAGAATGGTTTCTTTTTCCCTGCAGCCCCATCAGCATTTGTTATGATTTTCTTTCTTAAAGATAACCATTCTTTTGTAGTGAGTTGGGACATCAGTGTTGTTTTAATTTATATTCTACTATGCTACTGGATTTGGTTATTGATTCTAGGAATCTTTTGATGGAGTTTTGGGGTCTTTTATATAGAGGATGATATCACCTACAAATAGTGATAACTTATCTTCTTCATTTCCTTTATATATCCCTTTCATTTCTTTCTTTTTCCTGAGCTCAAACCCCTCAGAGGGTCTCTTTCTAGCCTGCTCCCTGACTATGGCTGTTTCCCATGATATGGCTATCTCTCACCCACTGTGGGAAGGTCACACTGGGAGCTCTTAGGTTAAGCAGTCCGGTGGCTGCTCTGAACCCTGGGTTCAAACACTTGTACCTTTCCCAGGATGGCACTCAATCACATGCTCTTTCCAGACATAGGATGGATGCCTGAACTGGGATCACTCACCAGCTGTTGCCTCTCATGGGAGCAGAACCCCAAGCTGTACCTGCAGATTACAGGAACTGCCAGTCTCTCCATTTCCCATGACCATGATCCTGGAGCTGGGGCAGGCTGTCTCCCTCCTCCCCGGTGTTATGTTCTGTGTCTTCAGTTTCCTGTTAGTTCCTTCCTGATTTTGATCCCCCCTCCTTTCTTCCCTCCCTTCCCTCTCTCTTTCTCTCCCTCTCTTCTTCCTTTCTTCCCCATATTGTTGTTGTCCAATATCTACATTCCAAATCTCAGAGAGACTGAATTGCTTTCACTTACTACTTCACTATTTTCTCACCTCATTATATACTCTTTTCCAACACAGTTACTTGCCACTGTTTCATTTAAGAAATGAAGTTTTCCAGGCAAGGTGGAAATTCCACCTGTAATTCCAGCTACTTGGAAAGGTGAGGCAGGAGGGATAGCAAGTTTAAAGCCAGTCTGGGAAATTTAGAGTGAGCCTGTCTCAAAATAAAATAAAAGTGATGGAATGTAGCTAATCACTTGCTAAGGTTCAATCCCTAGTATTAAAAGAAAGAAAGGGAGGGAGGGAGGGAAGGGAAGGGAAGGGGAGGGTAGGGGAGGGGAGGAGGAGGGGAGGGAAAGGGGGAAAGGGGAGGGAGAAAGGGAAGGAAAGGAGGGTTATATATCTTCTTCCCTTGAATCTGGATGGACTTCTTTGAATATATGGAGCAGCAGAATACAGCAGAAGTATATAAGGTTATTTCCAAGGTATAAGAAGTGACAGAGCTTTCTCTGTGTGGGGTGTTTGCTCTTGAAACCTTACTGCCATGCTATAAAGGAGCCTAGACTATATGGAGAGACTACATGTATGTGTTACAGCTAATAGGTCCAGCTGAGGTACTAGCCAATGACCAAATCAATCACTAGGCAGGTAAACAAGAAGACTTTTAGATTAGTCCATGCCCCACAAAGCACTTGTAAGCAGCTGTTAGAAACCT
>NW_022900951.1:17087760-17099945 GCF_012274545.1 Fukomys damarensis | reverse complement strand
ATAATAATAATAATAATAATAATAATAACTGCAAATGGTTGTTGATGGTATATGCTAACTTTAGGAGTTGTTATGCAGTAGTAGACAACCAGAACATGTGTAAACAAATGAAAGAGAGAAACAATAGTCAATCTGTCTGCATGGGAGAAATGCTCATATTAAGAAGTCCTACTACGCAGTGATATGCAGAGCACTCAAGCCCCTACTGAATAATGTACTAAAGAAACCACAAACTCAGAAGGTAAATGGAGCTTTTAAAAACACTCTGAATCACAGCTGCAAGAGAGGCTTACATTGCTGGGCATGGTTGGAAAATGCTAGCAGCTGTTGGTCAGGGCTTGCAAAAATCTGAAAGTTGTAGGACAGCCTAATTTGAACAATAGCTTGAGAACAACAGTGTTTCTAAGAGGTAGCATAGAGAATCAATTGACTCTACAAACAGTGATCACAGCTGCAAATTAAAGTGCCATTTTCACATTTGGGTTTTGGTTATATGTCGGGCTTTTTGTCAACACACATGCAAATGAACACAAGAAGATAAATATCCTGCTTGAGTCAATACTATGAGTGCATATACTTATTTTCTTAGTAACATGTGGCTTTGCATAACAGCCTCACACTCACTGTTAGCTAATTAAACAAATAATAAAATTTAAAGCACTTCAGAAATGTTCTTTAGGGATTGTACATATATTAGGGAGATACTGGGACCTGGATCAAAAAGGATTGTTATAGGAGTATCAATATTTAGTAACATTTGGCTATAAGAAGAAACTTCAGGTTCTGAGTTCAAACACAGCAAATGAGATAGAGGGACTAGATCTATTTAGAGAGTGAATAAGGTTGGGTTACATACTATACAGAGCGAAAAAAACAAGGGCAATTTAGAAACTACTTGAACATTTGTCTATCTCTTTATCCTTAAATTTTGGCACTGAGTCTTTTTTGAGGCTAGGGAGTAATTCTTAAAGGGCAGGTTTTGGCCCTCTGGCTATCAGAGCCAGGGTAGGGTTTCTTTGAGTTCATCTAATGATGAACATTTGAAAAAATTAAGCCTATTTTAGGTAGGATGAAGAATCAAGTCAGTTCCTCTAACTATATCCTTACATATGATGCATTGTTAATATGGAGAACAGTCTTGGAAAATTCAATATATGTTTATCTTACTTATAAGACATTGGACAGGACTATTCCTTTCTGAAACACCACTTAATTTAGAGATTTGCTTTCCTGATTCACTTAGAACACTATTTTCAAGTTAATTTTATGCCCCTTCAAAGTGTTGTACATATTTCACCTCTTGCAGTGAATATTATGAGCCATCTTTTTAATTGCTGGGGAACAAGTGAGGTGGCCTTTTACTGAGCCTGGCAACATAAGGGATGGTAAAATACAAAGTGTGTCCATGGTAGTGATAAGCCATGGACAATCAAATTGACTGCCCAGTGACTCAAAAATAAAAGCTGGCCTCCCTGCAAAACAGACTCAAAGAGAGACAGATAATCATTTAAAGGAGGTTTTTTGGGGGGAATGTTTTATAGATCAGTGCCTGGAGGATAAGAGAAAGAAGCAGCACTAGGCAGAGGAAGAAGTGGTGTTAACATGGTTCCATAAGAGGCCTCAACCAACTCTATAGGTATCCCTGAAGCAAGAAGCAAGAAAAACCATTTAGAATTTTCTTACTTTATAGAAAAGGGTTCTGTCTTTGTACTTTTCCATGTCGTTCATCAGATGCAGATTAACCCTGGGAAATATGCATGACCTTAAACAAAGCAACTCTTTTAACTGAGGAAACTTTCTGGAGAAGGCTAACAGCTGAGGACACTCTTGGCTGCATTCCCAGCATCTGAGGGAATGAGTTCTTTGGTCATGAAGGGGAATCTGAATAGTACAACATACTATCTACTACACTTAGAATGAAATCAAGGACCTGCCCTAAAGCTTGTGTCAAATCTGGTTTGAGGATTTGATCTGAGGAAGACAAGCGCTTGGGAGGAACAAAGAAGGCAAGGGAAGGAGCTGATGCCCAGACAACATATTTCTCAAAATACAATTTTAGATGCTTGTCAGGGTATAGATAAAAGTTGAAAAATATTAAATAAAATTATTTGAAATATCTTCTTGAAATACCAGCATTCAGGCCATGAGTTGAATGGAAATGTTACTCAGGGAATGGTTCCTTGTATATGAATTGCCTGTAAAAGTGATCCATTAGAAATGGAGAGGTGAGAGGACCACCGGAGAAACGTCATGGGAGCCAAAGATAAGCGTAGTTCTAAGAAGGAAGAGATGATCAGTAGTATCAAATTTAATGTAATAACAGAACAAAAACAATCAAGCGACTTAGAAAGTAGGCAGGTGGTGGACAAAATAATTCTGGATAAATGGCTGGAGCAGAAATCAATTGTAATAAAGAGGAGTTATAATATTGAGAAAGTTTTATAAAAATGAATAGTTTTTTCATAATCTAGTGTGAAAGACACATGCTTGTCACTATGCTAAGACTTTTATCTGAGAAATGTTTTCTTTTAAAAATGGAAGTAAATTTTTAAGGATGGGTATAAACTGAGAGAAAGGAACTAGGGGACAAAGGAAAAGTTAAAGATACATAGTTAAGGATAATTGGTGAGTTCAAGTACTGAAGATGAAGGGAGACCATGGAGTTCATGCACATATGTAGCTGATAGGCTTGGAGGCTAAATAAAAGCGAAGTGAATGTAATGATTTTAAGTAGCTGTGGTTTGGTTATTGTTTGCATGCTGGAAATTTGGAACTTGCTGACACAGTATTGAGATGGAATATTTAAGGGGTGGGTTTAGTGAAAGATGATTATTTCAAGGGATTCCTTCCCTCAGAAGGGATTAATGCTGGTATCATGGAGTGGATTAATTCTCTCAAGAATTAACATCAAAATGAATGAGCCCGATCCCTCCCAGCCTCTTGATTCTCTGGGTTGCCATGTGACCTCTTCATAGATGCTCCCATGATTGTGGTACCATCTGCTTTGAGGCTCTCAACAAAGTCAAGCAGAAATGAGTGTCATGCTCTTATACCTCCAGAACTGTGAACTAAATAAATGTCTTTTCTTTATACATTACCCAGTATCAGATATTTTTAATATAGCAAAACAAAGCATAACTTCATAAATCATACCACAATAACCTCACTTATTAAGCACTCTGTACTTCATAGATTAAATTGACACAGACTAATACAAAGCAAGGATGGCTTTTAGTTAATAAGAAACTAAAATGGCTACCTGTTTTGATTTAGAGCTAAATTGTCCCTCAAAATTGTCAAGTATAGAAGGTGACGGTGCTGTATTCATCAGTGGATTCATTCACTAATAATTTCAGTAGCTGAATGTGCTGTTAGGAGGTAGAATGTATTGTAGTTGGGTCCTCGGGGCATGTCCTGGAAGGGCAAGTTCTTGTCCCCAGCTTCTCCCTCTCTGCTTCCTGGTTGAGTATATTTTTGTCCACCATGCCTTTCTGTCATCCTGTTCCTGCCTTGGAGCCTTTCAACTATGGAAGGAAATTGTAAGCCAAAATAAACCTTTCCACCTTTAAGTTCTCTGTGTTGGGTATTTTGTCCCAGCGATGGGAATGAGATTAAGAGTATACCTCATGGCTCCTTTAGGATCATTCTAGAAGTAGATTCTAACACTAAATCATGGTGCACATACTTATCATCATGTGTTTTGTCTGGGATTTAATTTATTAATAAAATTATAGAGTTTTAAATTCTAAAGAAGAAAGGTATTATTTTAGACAATAACTTAGATTGGGTAATCTGACCGTAAATATAAAGTTTATTGGGAAAATAGCCCCAGGTTACTCCAGACACTGAAATGACCTTGTTCTGCACCATGTGATCTTATGCTCTTGGCTTCAGCAGATTGGACTAGGGTGAGCAATTGACTATAAAGCACCCCAAACATAGTATGCCTATTGATCTAGAAGGTAGCCTGTGTGAACATTATCTATTGGGGATGATAATGATGGGTGACATCAGTTTAATCTCCTTTGTTACATAAAGGAAAAAGCAAATGAAAGAGCAAGGAAACTGTTAATAAGGACAGAAGCTGAGAGACAAAGATTAGTCCTAGAGGCCTTGAGGCAACTTGGGTTATAAAGTGTTTATGTATGACCAGAATCTAGGAATAAGAGGCATCTGGAAAACATACAGAGAAGAAGGTGAGGCCAATGGAATTCTGAATGTTTGGCCCAGGGTCACATGTTTAGCAACTAACAAAGTAAAAACCAGAGCACTATTTAGAATTATTTTGTGGTTGTTTCTACAACAAACAAAGCTTTCAACTATCCCACAGTGTCTTCCAAATCTGGCTGTAAATCAGAATCAGCTGCAAAGCTTTTGAAAAGTATGCAGCTGATCCTTGGGCTCACTCTGGAAATTCTTCTTCAGTAAGTCTGACTAGAGAATTTGGGTCTGCATTTTTGATGAGCTGTGTAGGCAATTCTGATGTGGGAGGTGAACTGATCTGTGTTTGGGAATCACTTTCCCAGGACATAGTTCTGTATACCCAAGTGCTGTTAGTTACTGAGTTTAAATTCAAGTCCAGGAAGAATTCATTGTTACTATGGTGACCAAGGAGGCATTAACAGGAATATTTATATTACTAAGATTGAAAATGAAGGGAATTGTATTACTGGTGTAGCAATTACTCTTTCTTGGTCTGGCAACAAACCTAGAAGCTCCTCTTTAGAAAGCAGATCATGCATTCCTTTTTCTGACTCTTTAGCAAGTGATTAAGCCTGAGTTTCCATTGCATTTTTGTGATTTTTAACATTTTTGTAAGCATACCTGTATATAGAAAAGAACTTTACAGAAGTGCCTGCCAGAGAATGAAATATTAATGTCATTATATTTGAATTTCAAAGCATATTTATGGGGCATATCAGAAGATGGCCTGTGCATATGGAATGGATAGTTAAACAATGAAGCCTTTCTGTTTTGCTTATTGTATCCTGTATCTTTTCTGTCTGCATGCCTATACAGTATGGTCAGAACTCGATCTCTCATTGATTGATCAATTGAACGATTGATTGATTGATTAAGAGCTCCAGTCAAATCATGGTAACCTCTTATTTTCATCTTTCCACCATTATCCTTCACTCTTCACTCTTAACCTCTAGAGAAGTGGAAATCCAGTTAACCAGTATCTTGTAGTTTGGGACACTTCAGGTAGTCCTATGTTTTAAAGCATGGCTTCTCAAGAAGGTGATATCACCTCCAAATGGGCAAAAATCAGTTTTTCAAGGATCCAATAAGATTTAGACAGTTCAATGACTGCTGTCCTTCCAAAGGGCTATATATATAGTCCATAAAAAAGATGTATAGTGAATTGGCAATATTAAAATTTCATTCAGTGTGAGAGGAGTTATTTGCAAATAATGTCAAAAAAGTACTACCTTGGGGCAGGGAGTGATAAACCAAAAAATCATGTTGAGAAATACTAAGGATTCCACAAAATCCTGGCCTTTTAGCATCTGAGCATTGTTTCAGTGCACAGATTGCCATGAGGAGTTTTAATGTTATTTTGGCAGAATTAATAGTTAAGAGGTCTGGCCTTTTGGCTGGCCATTAAAGATTCCCTATATAGCATCACATTAGTAACCAAATGTTCTGTTTGAAGAGTACTTCAAGAATTAGCACTCTTCAGAGGAGCCTAAAGGATTTAACACAGTGAATAGGATTTCAAGGAATAGGTGGACTTTTCTAGAAGGAATCGTCTCCTTTAGTCCCCAAAGAGGAAATGAAAATCAACTAATTAAATCAACTGGTATTAAAGTAGTAGAAAACCAAGATGTTATTCTCTGAGAGATACTTCAAGAAATAAAGGAGAAAGAAAAAAAGCCTGCAAGTAAATCAACTCAAACAATGACTTACTTAAATATGTTGTGTCCAACAGTCATTATTGAGGCAGAACTAATAAATCAAAATATTTCTTGGAATCATTTCTACAGAAAAAGGCTCAAAGGGAGCATTTATTTGTTTATTTATATAACTATATGATCTAAAGTTAACTGAACACTTTTGTCACTGGGCCTTTTCTTCAAATTCAGTACTGAAGCAATTTTTTATATGTGCAGTGTGTTAATTAATGTTATAATTACCATGTATACAGTGAAAATTTGGGAAAAACAAAACAGAAATCAAAGATTAAGTTACAAATATACCACTTATATTTACATTTTCAAAGTATATTAATGTCAATTCAGAACTACACATTAATCTCTTATAGCAGATTACTTCATGAATATCTTGTAGATTATTGAGAAATACCTGTGAACCATTATAACTCTAAGATGCTCCATATGCAACTAATCATGCACCAATGCATCATAAGCATAAACTACTGCATTAATAACACAATATACTCCTAATTATATATTTGCTTTAAGTTATTTTATTCACATTATAGTACATGCTGTATTAATATTATCCTTCATGTTGGGATGTGAAGAGGTCTTGGCATTACCGTTAGAGCAATGTCCAAAAATATCCAATAGTAATCCAAGGTTTCTAGGCTGAATGTCTTGGGTCCTTATTGTATTCCCTTATAACGCTCTGCCTGCTGCTCTATTCCAGGGAAGCCTAAACCCTGCAGCTTGCCTGAAGAAGCTCCCTTTGTCTTCCAGTGTGCACAATGGGAGGCATTTTATAAATAGGAAGGTAGGAAAAAGAAGAATAAATAGAAAATTGGGAAGAATAATAAGTTTATGCCTAGGATCCTCTGCCGGGTCACCAGATCTTTACTGCTTTCTCTTAGCTGAAGGCCCCACAGTTTCTGTCAGGTGTCTCCAAAAAGATAATCTCCCAGGGTCCACTAATGATTTCCTCCCCTTCTTTCTTCAGGTCTCAGATGCCCTGATACTGCTACTGCTGGGGCACTACAGTGTCTCTTGGTTCTTTTCCTAAACTCTGCCCATACCTTTGTAAATGATCTGATCTTTAAATTATCCTCAATTACTCAATATGAGTATGCTATCTTTCTGTAGAACCAGTGCTTGTACCACATCATAGTGCATTGTAAAATTATGTATGATCATTGACCTTTTACTGTATTTTGTTATGTATGAACTAAATTCCCAAAAAGGGACATTTAACTTACTAAGTCCCATGTATCAGTAAGTGAATTAGTTATCACCAAGCTGTAAAAATTGGAAGATTTTATAAAGGTGCCACTCCAGGGTGGAATACCATTACATACCATATAGGAGAAATTGAGGTGTCAATTAACTGTGAAGAAGAGATGTTAGTAATAGAAAGTTTAACCTTAAATTTGAGGTAGGCTGAATACACAATGAACTTTTTGGAAGGTACTAGCAAAACATGGTACCCCTTGCTTTTATTACTAAGGTAAAAAAAATAATTTCCCGTGGAGACCGAATAATTTCTATTTCAACCCTTAAGCCAAAGTTAATAATTTAGAATAGTTCAGAATAGCCTTAAAATACCTCAGACTTTGTGTGGACTTAGCAATATGCATGTCTATTAATATGCAAATTTTCAAATATAGGTTAAAAATCATTTGCATACATAGATAGCTCTAAAGCTAACATACTAGTGCTAATCCGGGTTTGCTATTTTATTCTGAAAACTGTTCATGGAACAATTGCTTAGCACTGACTGTACCTGCAAATAAGAAATATTGAGCAATAAATTTCAGAGCAAAGAAAACTTAGAAAATTGTCATCATTTCACATTCAGAAATTCTTTAACTCATCTTTGTTCCTTGGAGAACTGAGAGGACACTGGGTTATCTCTTTATTCCTTCTTTCTTGTGTACATGACTAGATTAATATGAAACTTACTGCCTAATACATGCTAAGTGTCAACATTATCACTCTTCTCTTTTTTTGCAAAATAAAATTAAATATGAACCCCCCCCCATGGTTTGGATTGTGATTTGTTGACATCCTTTAAACATCTTATTACAGAGAACTCTATAAAAAGATCTTTGGGAGCTTGGACTGGAGGTTCCATTTGACCCAGCCATCCCTCTGCTGGGTATCTTTCCAAGAGAACTAAAAGAATCATATCACAGAGAAGTATGTGCACCCATGTTTATAGCGGCACAGTTTGTAATAGCTAAATCTTGGAAACAGCCTATTTGCCCATCCGTTGGAAACTGGATAAAGAAGTTGTGGTTTTTCTATAAAATGGAATATTACTCAGCCATAAAGAATGAGAAAATAGATTCATTCATAGGAAAATGGATACATATTGAAGATATATTCCTAAGTGAAATAAATAAGTCACATGTGTAAATACCGAATAGTTTCCCTGGTGTAAATAATCTGCAACAATGCATAAGATTCTAATAAGATTACTGACATTTAGAAATGGGAAGAAAGGAGCTAAAGGTGTAGGGAAGGTGGGATGGGTAGGGTAAGAGTAAAAAGGGAAAAGAAAAATGTGAGAGAATGAAAAGATGAAAATAATGTTTTTGTAGATGGGGAGGGGAGGAGGGGGTGAAGGGAGGGCAGAGGTAAGGGGAAAAAATGAGAATCAAGACTTGTCATGTAGAGGTACAAGATCCCAACAATGAATGTAACTGTTCTTTATCCCTAAAATGTACCAATAAACTCAATTAAAGCTGAAAAAAAAAGATCTTTGGCACAAGCAAAGGCAGATCTATCTGACAGATGTACCTTTTACTCACACTGGAATTCCTCTAGGGTCATATATGTCTACATAAGGCAAATGGCTTAATAATTACCTCTGAAGAGTTTGTGAAGACCAGCTATTCGAGGTCAATGGCGTGTCTGAAAAATTTCATATCGATTAATATATTCCAGGTTAGAAATGTGGTCATAAGAAGGGATTGTTCTTACTTGATCCCCCCACTCACAGTGGACCCTAGCTCACTATACATACTTAATGAATGTTAAGTGAGGTGGAAATTAATTGAAACAGTTAACTCATTAGAGGGAGGAGGAAGACTGTGTGCATGTTATCAGTTGGCGTGTGATTGATTTTCCTTTTCCCTTGAACTCTAGAAGAAGTATGGATTCAAGAACTAGTCATTTTTCCCTACTGGCAGCTCCATCTGGCATTCGTGTAAAGGATTATGTAATGCAACCTTGTGTTTTGTAGTGATACAGAATCTGGCACTGGGTTTCCATGGGGGTTAGTCAGTGGAGAAGCCCTCCAAGTGGATTCCCACAGCTAGAGTGGCAAAGAGCCTTTGCTAATCTTTTTTGGCTCTATGGGTTCAGCCCTTAGAATTACAGGACCAAGCCACAACTCAGCATGGGAAAGCCATAATAATGATGATTTCATTTTAGGCTGTTTGTAGAACTGTGACTATCCTGTGGAGTCTGAGAGTTAGGGGAAAGACAGGTTACATAACAGAGAGAAGTAAACACAGATTGGCTGGCTGAGTAGTATCTGAGGTTTTCATTGGTAAAAGTAGAAAAATATTTTGTGTGAAGAAAGGCAAGAGAGCCTTTTTATTTATATAATTTTGGCAGTTTGTGCTGAGGTTTTTTTTCTAACACTCAAAACTATTAAACTGCTAGAGTTTTATTTTCTTCAAAGTGTAAAAAGCATTACATACACACACATACATTCTATCTATATCTATCCTATTCATATTTATCTATATCTAGAACTGCTTGCATCTATTTTGTGATATGTACCTTTCCATGGTGTTTTTATTTTATATTTCAGGTTTTGGTCCTTTTGTCCCACATTTCACATGAAAAGAGTTTGGACAATTGTTAAGCATGTTTATAGATATTTATCAATGAATTATATTATCACAACTAATTCTTACTGAATATGCTGAAGCACGTAGACTCACCTAACTGCTTGTTTCCTGACAACTACAGTGAGGCACTTAATGTCCTCATTTTATCCTCATCCTTGTGCTTCTATCACACAACAGTGAAACAAAGTTTAACATGTAAAAGGTATAGGAAATCTAAGCTATTTTACCTGTGTTTATAAATAATATATATATATATATATATACTCTATTATTTCTAAAAGTAAACAAGATGAAAATATTTTAATTCACGCAGTCACCTATTCATGAGGTCATTCAAATGAGAAAACCTTTATCTCGGAAGTGACAAGGTACCTTCAGACTACAATGTAGCCATCAGGTCTGCAATTTAAGTGATTTACCAAAGCATCCTAAGAACACTGAGATTTGTCTTAGTGGCTTGATTTAGATGCAGAGAACATGGCTATCGAGAGTCTGACAGTTGATTTCACATTGAGGCAATTTATTTTTAGGGAACCTACTCTCAAGCACTGAATAATTCGATTGCTCCTTTTTACTCCTCAGGTGCAGGAGCATATTTTTTAAGCAGATGTATATAAGTAAGCAAGCAAAATCCCTACCTCTGTAAGTCTTCTGTGATTTGAAATCAGACATGTCTACAGTATGACAATGCTCCCAATGTCCTTTCTTTTCATTGGGGATGGCTGTGCTCGGTGTAATAATTCAATTATTGGTAGGCATGGTGGTGCACGCCTATATCCCAGGACTCAGGAGGCTGAGGCAGGAGGATTGCCATGAGTCTGAGGCCAGCCTGAGCTACATAGTGAATTTAAGGCCAGCCTCAACTATATAGTGAGACCCTTTTTCAAAAAAAAACTCAGTTTTTGATGTGAGCATATCATTTAGCTTTTCTAGGAAATCAGTTTTCTTCCTACTTTGGAATAGTATTTAGTTGTGTTTTTCCCATATGTGTCTATGAGTTTAGACCAATGAAAAATTCCATGGGAAAGTTTTCAGATATTTAATTTAAATGAAGTAGCTAAATTTTGAGTACACATTAAAAACTTATGTAAGACCTAATTTAATTATTTGCATAATGAGCAAGGTTATTGATCTCTAATCCTTCCAGTATGCATAGATAGATATAGTGGATTTTTCCGTGGTATTTTGTAGATATCTCTAACTCAACATGCCAAAACCTAAATTCATTACCCCATCTCTTTCCAGCTAAACTCCTATTCCCTAGTCTGCCACCATTCGCCAAGTTTACTGATATGAATATTGGGAATTATTTCATATTATTTCAAGATCCTCTCTTTCACTAATAATGACAAGACTCCTAGCTATTTACCAAATCTATTTCTTTCTCTCTCTCTCTTTTTTTTTTATCTTGGCATTGAGCTAGACTACATTTACCAACCTCCCATAGTAAATGTGGTCATATTACTATTTACTAGTAAATGGAACATATGTAGAAGCATTATGAGCTATTTACTGACCAAAGCAACTAAAATGAGGGGTTGTTCATTCACATTCTGTCTCTCCTTTTGGAGACTCTTATGAAGTTTTAATGGATGATGGAACCATAAAGTGCAAGAAGCCCAGATTCCTGAATCACCAAATAGAGAAGATCCTTCCAGCTTACAGGGGACTATCTTCCTGGGACAGTTATATAAGCAAGAAATAAACTTACATTGTCTGACTATTATAAATATTTTATCTATTTCTGCAGCTTAGCCTACCTAATTCACCGATATTGATAGTACCTTGGTCCACAAACGCTTCTGTTTGCAAACAATTTCGTTCTCAAACAAAAGCATTCAGCAAAATTTTACTTCCATTCACACATTCCATGTCAGGTAATGAACACAACCATGGTCACTTTCTCCATACAATTACAAATGTAGCCATCACCCCAAAATTATAAAGCAAATTAAGTTTGTAAACTGAAGTATCATTGTATTTCCAAGTCAGTTTTGTCAGCATATTGTGACATCTTGCATTTTGAATGTGCTCTAATTATAATTTTACTACATTATCTAATTAAATGAAGGTGGCCCTCAAAAAATAGAACAGTATAAGACATATCTGTGAGTAATTAATAATCTCAGCAACAATAATTCAATCACAAGTGAATCATAAAAAATGGAACTGCTCAGGGAGGGCAGGGAAATGGGGAAAAAATAAGAACCAAGATTGATTATGTAAAGGTACAAATTTCCAACAATGAATGTAATTATATTGTATACATTAAATGTACCAATAAAATTAATTTTAAAAAATAAATGCGATAATAATCTGTTAAATTTTGGCTGGAAGTCAACCTTAGCTTATCTATTTGACTCTTTGAAATATAGACTTATACATGTTCTGGTGCTGAAGCATGACTTAGGCATATTTTTCTCTTTGAGATATTATCTAGTGATAT
>NW_022900951.1:17057967-17087589 GCF_012274545.1 Fukomys damarensis | reverse complement strand
GAGATATATATATATATATATGAATGCAAGAGAGACACAGAGAATAAATGAATATATTTAAATTGGGTGGGAAAATTTTGATCAATGAATACTAAGTTTACACTTAACTAGGAATAAGAAGTGGTGATATACTATATTATTGTACACTAAAAAGTGATAAAGAATTTTGAAATTGATGAATGTTTGAGGATGTAGATAAGTTTAACCTGATTTTAACATTATGCGATGTATACATGTATTGAAATACTGTATGGCGCCCCATTAATATTTACAATTTAAAAATATTTTTATATATCAGATATAATTAAATAAAAATAAATTGGGCAGTACCTACTATAAATTTATTCTGTTGATGTAAGTGAGTAAGGAATTTAGTAAGGAAAGTGTTCCAGCAGGCAGTCTGTCTGCTACCTTGGCTCTACACTCTGAAGGAGAGTTACCATTTAATGGTGCCCTACTCATAACTATAGGTGATTTGTTAGCTCTCTTACTCAAAGAAGTGGCTTTGAAGCACAATGAAAGGAAGACTAAAGATCTTTCTACATTTGAGAAAAGCTGAGAGCATAAAAGTGAACATATAGAACAAATAGGTCTACAGTAGACTCAGATAAGTCACAGAAGAGAAATTTTTAAAAATCCAATGAATATTTTCAGTGAGATTTCAGGAAACAGGAAAGAAATAGCAATATAAAATTCATTTGTAAAGAAAAGGAACCGAGTGCAAATAAGAACAATAAAAATGTTCAAGTATTCTCACCAAAATAAAGAATGTATTAAAAGACTGCAGTCACACAATTAAAGAAAATTTCTGTAACAGGAAAAAGACACAAAAGTAAAATTATGAGAAAGAGGTAAAGGAGACGCATGATAAGTTCCTGCAAGTCAGACAGAGGTAATGAATGAGATGAAATTATGGAGAAAAATAATGAAATATTTTTGAGAACTGAAGAAAACCTGGAAAGTTCAGATTGAAAGAATGTCTCTGTAGTGTCCAACAAAATAAATTGTATCTATTCTTGTGAAATTTTGGAATGATTAAGACAAAAAAAAAAGTTAACTACATGGAAATCCCAATAAAATTCTATTAGCTTTTAGGAGGCAATAGAGCAATGCTTTCTGATGGAAAATTACTTTTTAGCAGTTTTTAAATCTTTAATTGTGATAAATTACATATGACATAAAATTTACCATATTAACAATTTTTAGTGTACAACTCGGTATTGTTAGCTATAATCTCATTGCAACCAATTTACAGAACACTTTTCATCTTGGAACACTGAAACTCTGTACCCATCAAATACAATTCCCCATTCTTCTTCCCTCTCAGTCCCTGGAAACTACCATTCTTTCTCTCACTACAAATTTGACTAGGTATCTTGCATAAGTATAATCAAATAGTATTTATCCTCTTGTTCTTGCTTATTTCACTTATCAGAATGTCCTCAAGTTCCATCCATATTGTAGCATGTGTCAGAATTTTCTTTTAAATTGGAATAATGTTCATACATATATAGGGGGGGAACATTTTTTTATTAATTTAACCACCAATAGATATATGGATTGCTTTCACCTTCTTTTGGCTATTATTAATAATGCTGCTATAACTATGAGGGTAGAAATATTCCCTTGAAACTTCTCTTTTAATTGTTTTGCATATACTGTACATATACAGATGTAGAATTGTCATATCATGTGGTAGTTCTATTTTTAATTTTTAAAGATTTGCCATACTGTTTTCTATAATAGCTGGACCATTTTACATTTCCAGCAATGCTGTCAGAGGGTTCTAATTTCTCTACATGCTTTGCAATATTTGTCCTTTTCTGTTTGTGCTAATAGCTGTCCTGATATTTATGAGGTAACTCATTGTGGCTAATCATTAGTAGTACTGAGAATCTTTTCTTATACTTGGTGGTATGGAGTGTATTGTACACACACACACACACACACACACACACACACACAGAAACTACAAGATATATATCCTTGCTAAAATGTCTATGTTCTTTCTTCATTTTTAATTGGATTATTTTGTTGCTGCTGAATTTTAGGAATTCTTTATATATTATGGATATTAATTCCATTATGAGAAATATGTTTTGCAGTTACTTCCATTATGTAGATTGTCTTTTTCATCATGGTTTGTGTCCTTTGGTGCACATAAGTTAATTCTGATGTTCTGGAAAATAATTTTGAACCTATAATTCTATACATACTTAAAATACTCATTATTTTTGAAGGCAAAAAAATTATGTGTGCAAGATTCAGATAATTTCTATTACAGTGTTAAGTATTTAAGTACATTGTCAAGTAACATGTCCTGGAAAGAGGGCACTTCTGAAAAGCAATAGAATAATATAAGTTTATACTAAGAATAAGTCTCCAGGGTTGCAAGATGCAGTAGATATAGCAAGTAGTTATGTGATTAAGAAACTGTATGATCTTCATTATATAATGATGATAATATATTTTATCCATTAAGAAAAAAGAAAAACTGCAGGAAAGATTATTCACAAGAAAATTATAATTCACAATTAGTCAAACTATTGTATGGTTTTATTATAGCTAGGTAAGTTATTTAGGTATCTTGTAGGCAGTTAGACAGGACCACCTTCAAGATGCTAGCTCTCAAGAAGCCAATACAGCAAGGAGCCAAGATGGAAATAATGAAGGCACAGTTACTGGTTAGCATTATAAAGAAGAAAAAAGGTACTGCTTCCCTTAGAGATAGATAACAGTGATTGATATTCTAAATGGAAACTCCTTGTATGTGACTTGTTTCCCCATTTGATCCCCCATTTAGTCGATATTACCTGAGTGACTGTACTTGTAATCTTATGATTGGTCATGGTTTTGTCCCACCTTGTAATTTTCCATTGGGTCTTATAGTTTTGTCCCACTTTGCATCTGCTCTATTTCATGGCTTTTCTGTATAAAACAAACTTTGAAAAGTGGTGTGGGCAGGCAAACCATTTTCTGGTCCCCCTTGTGTCTCTTTGACAGAAGCTATCTTTCTCTCAGTAAATTTTTCCTACTCTTAACCCCCATTGTTTCTAGAATTCATTCTTTCATTTTAGAGAGCACAGACTCATGTTTTAGAAATATAGCAGATTTGGGAGTTGCATCTCTTCCCCAATATATCAGTTTGATTTTGATACTACACTTGATCTTAGAAGCAGTATTAGTTTGATTTTGAGCAATTGATACAGTATGAGAACCAATTCAATCTCGGCAATTAGGACAATGGCACAGGTTTGTGGTGCCAAACCTTTTGTGATTATATATACTTAAATCCCTTTATATTGTATATTGGCTAAAATATAGAGATATAAGCATAAAATTTGTAACAGTATTTTTCAAAGTTCATACCATAAGATGCCTGAACAAAAATTACTCACAACACATTTTTTGAAGTGAGGCCCAAAATCTGCTTTTTAAGCACACAGCAGGCTTCTCACGTAACTACTGCATATACAGAAATTTGAAAACCACTGAGAATAATGAATTGCCTACCAGAAAAACTAAAAATGAAAGTTTTTCATTACAAATGGAGATTGTGATTGAGGATGGCACACAAAGGTGTTAAAGAGAAAGATTTACCTTTCCTTTTATTTCCATCTCTATGATATGAATTCTTAATCCCCTATGTAAATATTGTATTAATAATTTTTAAAAGTGAAGCATGGTGGTGTTTTTATTGAATCTCTTTGCCTCATTTCCAGGCCATTAGAAATCAAGGAACACATTTAATGAGGAGGACCTTGTCTTATGTTCTTGCATCCTGACTCTGTGTCAGCTTGAGAATCTGGGTACTTCCTACAGTTAATGATAATCATGTTTGTTGTCTTTCAGGTATCTCTTAATATCTCTCACTTATCACTGGAATGTCTGGGATGGCATATACACATATTTGAGTAAGACAAAGAGAGGCAGACAGAGAAGGAGTGAACAAATTACAAAATGATCTTTAATATTCACTGAGTCTGGAGGCTAGGATAAAATAATTTTGAACTGCTTCCTTCTAGGGGTCCACACAAAAATACCTTGTTTTTTTCTATAGCTGCTACTATCTTTCTTCTCATGTGTCCTCTATTCCCTGCTTTCTCTCCTATCATGTTTTTTGTTCTATCCTCAAAGGAAACTGCAGATTCTTCCAGTACCTGAAGAAAGGCTTTAATTTCTTCTGTTCTGCAAAGCAAAACATTAGCAAAACAAACATGGATTTCTTTTGCTATTATTGACTTTATCTCATTATCTAATTTGTGTTTAAGATCATTGATAATGTTTCTGCTTCTCTGCTATATAGTATTTAAGTCTCCATCTCATCCCACACCATAACAGTAAGAACTGCCACATACTGAGTTTTGACTTTATGTTAAGTGCTATTCCAAAAGTTTTATGGTTATAATTATACTTAATGAGGTAAAGTATTAGTTATATTTTATAGATGAGATAACTAGGTACTAGAGAGATCTAGTTACCTGAACAAAACTACACAGCTGGAAAATGGCAGACACATGACTGAAATTGAGGTCCATATCTAGAGCCAAATTTCTTAATTTTGGCAATACGTTTCTTTCTAATTAGTCCCTTTTAGTCCATCATACCTCTAGTCTTCACCATATCTTTCATCACAATTGAATATTTCATTTTCTATTGATTTGTGTGGCTCAGAACACATTCTTATGAATGTAAGATAAGACTAAGACAGTAGCCAATGGAGATAGAACCACAGTTTTGGATACCGTATTCAACGCTAAACTCTAAAGACACAGTGGTTGGAATTTTCCTGTAATCTTTAGACAAAAAAAGATTGTCTGCTTGTGACTGCAAGATTCTTTGAGACTAATTTCATTTCCAAGAACCTGCCTTTATTTTTAAGGTTTTCAGAAAGCTACATGTATTTGCAAGCAAACAATCACAACAGACAATTAAGCAAACCACAGATAAAGACCATCACAGTAGCACAATAATCAATCACATTTTGAAAAATTGACCTTGGATACTGGTTGGATGTTTGTGGAATTAGCATTTAAAATATATTATTCCTGTGAAACAATCTTATGATAATAGAAGCTGGAGAACACCTAAAGCAACATCAAAATGATCCAGTACATATTTAAGAGAATTTCAAAATGTAGCACAAAAATTCAATGTTTGTGTGGTATCAGATGGAACATCTGATTTCTTATTTTCTTTTAACTTTAGATATTATTCTCTTGTTTGTATTGCTGAGGGTACATGCCACTCTGGGTGGATATATTGGGTTGACTTCGTGTCAAATAAATGTTTATCTTTCCTGTGGCACAGAGAAAGTGGAAAAGAGTGATTCAGGCTATACTTGAACAGAAACAAAGACAAGGTACTAAGGCTATTAAAATTGTGACTTTTTCTTGTTTTGCCAACATAGTGTGAACTGAGGACACTCTTCCTTGGTGATCTCTAACAACACTGACAAAATATTTGCATCTATGAAATTAGAGTTTTATTTTTAAATGCTTAATTACTGCTAACACACACAGCTAATCCAGCCAAAGCCATGTAAAACCTGTGAGTGGACCTATCTGATATAATAAATGGAAATGTTTGTGAAAGATGAGCTAGGGTCTTTATTTTGGAGGTGGTATGGTCTGCTTTTTGGAGCACAGACTTATGACCAAAAATATCCTGGTTCTACCACTTAGCTATGTAACACTAAGTAAGATGCTACATTTCTTTCAGTCTCAGTTTTCTCATCTGTAATACACAGGTCATGACATCTACTTTATAATAAGATTGTGAAGATTCTATGAGTCAGTATATGTAATGTGCTTAGTACATGCCTCACAGATACCCTAGGCTTAATAATCATATAGCAAGAATGAATATTTTTTAACTCTTAAAATGACTCAGAACAGTACCTATTATCATAATTGTATATGGGTGGGAAAGATTTGTCAAATATCATATTAGTAGATTTACCCTGTAATATTACTTTGAGTATAAAATAATAATAAATATGATAATACAATCAAATTATGGTAACCTTAGAGTAATAATTTATTACTATGAGGAGACTGGAAAGGAAGAGGTGTTTTACTCTAATATCACAAGAACCACCCAAAGATGGAATGAGTCAACTCCGGAATCCAAGCAGTCTCTGGAATGCTTTTAAGCACAGGCAGTGACCAGTTGGTGGGAATGTTATGGGAGATTTTTAAACATAAATGACCACTAAGTTCTTTCCAAACTCTGAAAGCCAATACTGCATTCCCATTTCCACTAATCCCTCGATATTAACAATGGTTTTCCCTTTATTCATCAACAGGACAAAAAGTTTGGAACATTTCATCCCTAAACATTCACTTGGAAGAACTATAGAAAAAAAAGACTCAATTTTGTTCTAATTGGTGGAAACTAGATTCCTGTGGGCTTCTTGAATGTCAGGTAAAACTTGATCTGTTTTTTTTCAATTGAAAATGGGTTGTGTTTACTTTCTTTTACAAGATATCTCAACCCTTGATATCTGGATGAAATATCCTTCTACTGTTAAGGAAATGAGTAAAAAAAAAAACCTCACCCACACAATAATCATTCTCCTTCTGCCCTGTCTAAAATAAACTCAAAGATAGAACAAAATATCAAGCTAGAAATCTTTCAGGGATAAGGAACTTTAGTAGCTATGTTATTTTTCCTTATTTTGCTAGACACAGAATGGGTTCTGAAATAATAATTTGCAGTTTGATTAGGAACTACTGTGATTAAAAACAGCATAGCAAAAAAAGAAAACAGATCCGAGGATCAATGAAACCGATTAGAAGATGTATAAGCAACTCCATACACACTTAGCCACCTTATCTTTGACAAAGGGGCCAAACACTTTCACTGGAAGAAAGATAGCCTCCTTAGTAAATGGTGCTGGAAAAACTGGCTTTCCACATGCTGAAGACTAAAACTAAATCCATATTTTTCACTATGGACTAAACTAAAATCAAAATGGATCAAAGATCTAAATATTACAACAGAAACACTGAATCTGCTGGAAGAGAGAATAGGTAAAACTCTTGAAGATATATGTATAGGCAAAGACTTTATGAACAAAACCCTGATCACAGTGGAAATATTACAAAGAGTCAATAACTGGGATCTCCTTAAAAAGCTTGCACAGCAAAAAAAAAAAAAAAAATCACCAACAGAGATAAGAGACAGCCAACAAAATGGGAAAAATTTTCTGTTTGCTGTTCCTCAGACAAAAGACTGATATGTAGAATATATAAAGAACTGAAAAAATCAATCCCCCAAATTTAAAGATTCAATACAAAAATGCGCATCTAAGATAAATACATACTTCTCAGATAAAGAAGTACAAACAGCAAATAAATATATAAAAAAATGTTCAACATCACTGTTCTTTTGAGAGCTGCAAATTAAAACAGTACTGAGATACTACCTCACTCCAGAAAGAATGACTATTATGAATAAATCAACAAATAACAAATGCTGGCGGAAATGTAGGGAAAAATGAACCTTCCTCCACTGTTGGTGGGAGTATAGGCTGGTGCAACCACTGGGGAAATCAGTGTGGATATTCCTCAGAAAAACTAGGAGTAAACTTTCTATTTGACCCAGCTATTCCCCTTTTTGGTATCTTCCTGAAAGAATTAAAAGCATCACACCACATTGATACATGCGCACCCATGTTCATAGCAACGCAGTTGGAAATAGCTAAATATTGGAAACAACCCAAATGCCCATTAACCAATGAATGGATATAAAAGATATCTATCTATCTATCTATCTATCTGTCTGTCTGTATGTCTGTCTATCTAGATGTACATACACAATGGAGTATCACTCAGCCATAAAGAAGAATAAACTTGAGACATTTATAGGTAAATGGATGCACCTAGAGAGAGTACTCAAGTGAAATAAATTGCAAATCATGCATAAATATTGCCTTGCTTATCTGTTGTGAAAAACTAAAAGTGTAAAAAAGGACCAAAATATATAATAGGTAATGTGAAATAGGAAGAAAAAATTCAAATGGGAAGAGGCACTAGAGGGGGAAAGGGGAAAAGAGGAAAGGGAATAGGGAAAAAAAATGAGAAAAGATAGAAACAAAGCTTTTGTAGATAAGTAGAAGGGTTGAAGCAAGGGGAGAGTAATGGGAAAAAATAAGAATGTATATTTTGTATAGGTATAAATTTCATATGATGAATGTAGTAATTATATATTATATATATTGTACCAGTAAACTTATTTAAAAATAAAAAGAAGTACAGAGGTGCATCAAAATATTAACACAAAGCTAATTAACTTTTTAAAACTTTGTGATTTCACAGGAAGACATAATTTTCCTTTTCATCAGAAGCCAAAAAAGAAAGGCAGTTACTATTTTGGCTACTTATTCCAGTATTCCTTTATAGGCCACCTATTAGAATAAATGTTTTTAAGGTAACTTCGTTTCTACTTATTGAACTCTTCTGTGATCACTATACCCAAAAGAATAAGATTGGCGTTCTGATCCTCAGGACCTGAGAGTAGTCTAATGCTTAGAAATCAAGACACTGTAGGCATAGGATTTAGGTTTTAATCTTGACAGTACTACATATGCTCTGTGTAGCTTAGAATACTAGTTTTTAATTCTTCAAAACGTTTTATTAGTCCATATCTACAGTATGTAATGATTATATTCCCTGTAGGAAATTGGAACGTGTACATAACACAGTTTAATTATTTTTCCATTTCCTTTCCTCCCCTCCCACCTCCCTACTTCCTCCATCCTCTGTATTTTTTAGAGAATGTAAACTAATACAACTGATATGGAAATAAGTATAAAGATTCCCCATAAAACTAAAAATTCCATTTGGCTCAGCTAGTCCCTTTCTAGGTATCACCCTGAAAGAGTTAAAGACATCATATTACAGAGATGCATGCATTCCCATGTTTTTAGCAGAACAAATAATAGCTAAATCTTGGAAGCGGCCTATATATCCATCAACAGATGAACAGATAAATAAAATATGGTATTTACATACCAGAGAGTCCTACTGTGCCATGAAGAAGGATAGATCTGAATCATTTGTAAGAAGATAGATGCACCTTGAGACCATAATGTTAAGTGAAATAAATCAGATATACAAGCTTATATAATATTTTGAATTTCTCTGAGTGTTTTTTCAAATTCAAAATGAGCTTCTTATTTAATAGTGTTGCTGTGAGGATTAAAGGAAATAATGTTCATAAAAACGAGACTATATAAAATCTAATGTGTATGGTCTTAGCATATTCATTATGCTTAAGTGACTTTATCACTCAATAGATTACTTTGCTTTCTCTGCCTGTTTCAATATTAAATGTGAAGACAGGGTTCTCAAGAATAAACCCTCTCTTCAGCTTTCACCAAACACATATGCTTTGATAAAAAGCTAAGGAGAGGAGTAAAACTCAGAAATCTCTGTAACATTATCAGTATTTCTGGAAACTGGAAATGATGTGGTATTATTATTATTATTATTATTATTGGCATTTTACTATAATTATCATAACCATCACTATTGGAGTTTCTAAGAAGTAGACTTCCCAGAAGAGTCAAGGGATCCAGGTATTCCCCTGTTGGGTATCTTCCCTAAAGAATTAAAAGAATCATACCATAGTTATATATGTGCACCTGTGTTCATAGCAGCATAATTTGTAATAACTAAAACTTGGAAGCAGCCCAAATGCCCATCAACTGGAGACTGGATAAAGAAAATGTGTTTTTTTAAAAAACAAAATGGAATACTATTCAGCCATAAAAATGATAAATTAGAGACATTTATACCTAAATGGATGCATATTGAGGTGATACTCTTAAGTTTTATAAATAAGACACATGTGTAAATACTGAATAGTTTCTCTATGGTGAGAAACAGAAAGTGTAAAAGGTATAATAGATAATGTGAAATAGGAAGAAAAAGGAGGGCAGGGGAATGGGGAAAAGTAAGAACTAAGATTGATTATGTAAAGGTACAAATTTCCAACAATGGATGTTATTATATTGTATACATTAAATTTACCAATAAAATTAATAAAAGTTTTAAAAAAGAAGTAGGACTTGAGTTCTTCAAATAAAGGAATTTTTTATTTAAGTTAAAAAAAGGTTATGGAAAAGAAGGGAGAAAAACCCATCACTACAATTAGATATAACAGTTCTTGAGAGTGACCCAATTAGAGAAGTCAATGTGTAGGAAGCAATATTAGATCATTAATTTGGGACCTAATTCTAGAGGACTCAATAAGTTAGGCAAAGGAAAACAGATGTTTTTCTAACTTTGTTTTTTTCAATACAAGTTGTGATGCTTAGTCTTCATTGTTAACTTGATTCCTTTGATAGACACCTAAGAGTTTAGCAAAGCACATTTCTGGGGTGTGAGCTTGGGGAATATATTTGGTCCCCGTCTCCTTCCTCTCTGGCCCTTTTTGTCCTCTTTGCTTCCTAAATGCCATACGTAAGTTGAGCAGTTTTCCCCCACCACGTCCTGCATGATGTGTTTGCCTCAGAACCAGCTGACTATGGAATGAAACCTCTGAAACTATGATCCATATTAAACCTCTCTCTTCCTTAGTTTGTAGATTTTATGTATGTATTTTGTTCCAGCAATGGGAAAGCTGACCAACACTAGGCAACCCCTATAATTCTGCAATTCCAGAGTGATCCAATACATATTAATCCTCAAAGGAGTCTGTAGGCATCCAGAACTGCCTTAGCCCTAAGATATTGTGCAAGACTCATTGCTCAAGAAATATAGATGCACTCAAACTGACTCAAGAAAATGGGGAGTTTTCTGAAAGGACCTAATACACTTCTCACCAACTCTTCAAGGTTGGAAGATAAAGAGGACCTGAGTCCCACAGTGACTGAAACCTGAAAATTATGGACCAAATTACACCCTTTATTTCTTCTGGAGTGCCAGAATCTGTATCAGTTTTTGCTGTAGACAGCTACTCCATTTTCCTGCTTTCATCTACAGACTGGCTAACTCTATGTATAAATGTATAGTTCTCGGTAACAGCTGAACACATATTTGAAAGCAGTTATGAGTTAGTTACTAAGATGCTGACTCTAGTTTTGATGCCCTCTGGGTTCATTTGTCCACCATCCGTAATTGCATTCAACACTGAAACTCTCAAGTCTTATGCTTAAGCAAGTATTTCACTGATTGGTCCTGGATCTTGTGTCCATCTGTTGTCTAATCATTTGTGAACAGGGGTTTGAGTCATGTGACATTTTAAGTTGAGGATTAAGACAGTGACTATCAAATGAGACATTATTTTTGTTACATATCTAAGTTGATACTGAGGCTGAGCATTATGAAGTATAAAAAGTTGAGATAAAGTCTGTCTTATTTGTCACAGTCTTTCATTGTTTTGCATATAATAGGCACCCAAACAAATGATTTTAACCCATGTTTTCCAGAAAAACAGAACCAGTAGGATATGAATGAGGAGATTTATTATGAATACTAGCTCATACAGTTATAGAGGCCAAGGACTCCTATGATCTACCATTTAAAAGCAGAGAACAAGGAAAACTGGTGATATAGTTCTGACTGAGTCCAAAGTCCCAAGAGCCAGGGAGCTGGTGATACAACTTCCAGGTCAAAGCCAAAGATCTAAGAACCAGACAAGAGAAGATGGTTGACCCAACTCAAGAATTTCCTCTTTCTCTGTCTCTATGTTCTATTCAGGCTTTTAATTGATGGATGATACCCCCACATTGCTAAGAGTGGATTTTTCTTTACTCAGTCTACTGATTGAAATGCTAGTCTCTGCCAGAGACACCCTTGCAGACATATCTCGAAATAATGCTTTACTATTTATTTGGGAATCTTTTAGCTCAATTAAGTTAACCCATAAAATTAGCCATCACATAAATGTTTACTGCACTGAACTGACACCTAAAAAGATGGAATGTATCTAGAAATTCCCTAATTTCTTACTCTGCTTCATAGCAGAGGTCCACAGCTCAACCTCTGCATTATTGTCATCATGAAAACAAATGACACTTAAACTACTTGAGCCATCAAGTCCAGGCCAAAGTTTCAAGTGCTTTGCATTTGATTTATTCAAGGGAGTGGTCCATGTGTTTGGAAATTGCAGCTTTTGAATTCTCTGTGGAGTATAGTCAAGATTGTCTGTATAGTTGTATTAAGGCTTAAGCATAGTCCTTTTTGCTTAAGCAGAAAATCTTTTAGTTACTTATTTCTTAGTTCTATACAGTTTTCACTCTGAAAATTTATCTATGGCAGAAATAGCTTATATTTTTAAAGACCCTCTAGAAGATCAGACAACAGATGTCAAGGTATCAGATGTGGTTTCAAAAGTATAGTAAATAAGCATTATTTATAAAAGACTTGTTTATTTTCAATAACTCATTCTTTAAGTATATAAAGCAAAATCATTATTAGATTGTTTTTAAGTTCTAAGTAAGAATTTATAAATTTTTAAATGATTTATTATTATTTCTGTTTCCACTCACTTCTATGCCACTACTTATTCAACTGGTCCTAATTATTATGACTGCCATAACCCCTCTATCGTGAAGCATATTTTTGAGGCAGGGGAAGCAATATAAACCATGATCCTTAGAGCCCAATTGTTATCATGTATTCTAAATTCAGTTCACATCCTAGGACTTCATCACTTTTTACTCATTAAAAATATCCCATTCATACATTCAAATACCTTATTAAAATTTGGAAAATATCCTTGATACTTTAACTCCAATACTGAAATAGTTTTTCTTTTTATTTATCAAAGCTGGTACCCTTTTCAGTCTTAAAAAGAAAAACTCATCTGTAAAGAAATTCACAGGAACACATCTAAACACTTTGAATATTCTACCACCAATGTTATGAACTTTATCATTTAAATTTCATACAGAACCATTTAAGGTTCAGAATTGCTGAGAACTAGATGGTATGCATTTGTATCTGTAGGGCTTTGAGATATTATACCTTTATAAAAACTCCCAATTCAATGTTTTTCTTTAACTTTCAGCCTTGCTGTCACTCTCCAACATTGGTCCCGATGGTCTTTTGTGAGAGATTTAATTGAAAATCTGCTCTTGTATGTGCTTTGCCTTTCGAGCATACTGAGAGGAGTGGTCTGGAATAAACCAAATGCACTATCTTGTGGAAGGCCTGTAACTTCTTTCCTCTCTCTGTAGCTTTATGGAGATAAAGCAGCTAATATTTTGAGTGACCTTCTGTGGCAGCAGTTTCCATCTGTTGTGGATTTAAATTACTATCCAAGTTCTTGCCATCTGAGGATCTGCAGGGTGCCCCTTGATCTGTCAAGCAAGCATGAGTAGTTAACACAAATAGCACACAATTTTAAAGGCAGACAGGCTGGTAGAATCAGACTCCATTTACCCATCCTTTTACTGCTTTATAAAACTAAGCTGTTACTGTCTACTGCTCTCAGACACAGGACTTTTTAAAATTCTAGTAAACCTGATCCCAGTCACTTGCCAGCAAAGTTGACTGATACTGCTACCGAAGTACATCTGAAACCAAATTTTTTTTTTTACCTTGAGTTCATTGGTAATTTTTAAGTATACAGTACAGTTACATTCATCATTGCGATCTTGTACCTTCACATGACAGATGATCTTAGTTCTCATTTTGAAGCCAAAATTTTTATGTATAATAGGTATCTCCAATTTCAGGTCAAATTCTTTCAATTTTTAAAATTATTATTTTTATAATTATGGTAATGCTATATGTCTCTTGTGGAAAGATTAGAAAATACACAAAAGAATACAGAAGTAACAATTACTCAGATAACCAACATCTACATATAACTAGGAACCTTGTCCTGTGCTTATTTTTAAATTTAAAGTTTTATTCTGCACACAATTTTTATAACATTGTATCATAAATACATTCATTTGAAGAAATATTTTAGAATTTTAATGAATCCTTATTAGCCTATTATCTGGATCCACTAATTATTATAGCCTGCTATAAATTATTTATTCATCTAATATTAGACATTGTACATTTAGTTTTCCACTTATTTAAATGGCAAATGAGCCTGCTGAAATATTCCTTAGTCTCTAATCATTTCCTAAGGGTAGGTAACCATGTTCATCTTTTAAGTTTTTAACATTCTGTCAAAGTGCTTTTCAGGAAAACTGTAATACACTGCTATATTTGCATTTTTAAGTTAAAAGTCATTTTATTATTCTACTTCCTTTTAATTAAATTAGTGTACAGACCATTCTGATTGCAACTTAGGAAGATACAGTAACTGTCAGCATGTTCTAGTCTTGGGGAAAGGATAATGCCCATGGCTTGTACTGCCACTTCTTTCTTCTGAGGACTTGCCTGATAAGGAGCTGCAAAGAGAGACATCTCTGTGAGAAGACTTCTTAGAGCATAACAAAAGCACAATTCACACTTTCTTAGCACCTTTTAGTTTAGAAAATCCTTTCATACGTTTTCATGTTAGATACATTAAACAATCTTCTTAAGATGGTGGCCTTGTGGCGAAGCTTGGGTCCCTATTTTCCCTGGTTGTAGAGGTCCTCCAGTTTTCCCCAGACCCTCTCACCATGGTAACATTCTCCTAATTGCATGGGTTCCTCCTTAGAACCTATGCCTAATTTTCTATGTGTAGTCTTGTAACCTTTTCCTTAATGGGGGCCCCAAAAGGATGAAGGATTCAGTAGCTCACAAAATATGGATCTTCTTTTCCACAGAGTTCAGGATACTAAGTGCATAAATACAGTTGCCAGGAGTTGGAATAGGAGAAACTTGTTAGAGACTTCAAGATTGGGTCAGAGAGGGAAAAATATTGTCTAAGTACAGGCTGCCAAACTGGTAACAAGACATCTATAAGGGGCCTCATACCCATTACTCTTAATACCATCCCTTTCTTAGGGGGAACACTTGCTGTATGTGATTTGTCCCTCAAGGGTTCATGTACTGAAAGCTTGGTCCTCATTGTAGTGGTGTAGAGGTGGGGCCTAGTGGGAAGTGGCTAGGCTGGCCCCTACCTTGTCTCTCTGTCTTCTTTCTTTCTTTGTGATCTCTCACTCTAACATATATATGTACCACTGTCATATCATCTGCCATAAAGTGATGTAAACAGAGGGGCCCTTGCTAGAGCCAGCACTGTGCTGTTTGGACTTTCAGCCTCGAAAATTGTGAGCTAAATAAATCTTTGTATTTGTAAGTTCCTAGCTTCAGGTACTTTGTTACAGTTACAAGAAAATTAACTAATACAAAAATTCATTTTCTTCAGAAAAATCATAGGTCATTGTCCTCCTCAGCAAATATGCTTATCTGATATATCTGAAACCCAAAGACAGGACCCAGAGACCTTATGAACAAGGTGGGGAGAGGTTAGGCAGTGCCCAAGTTGTGGATCTCATAGAAAGGACATAGTTAAAGTTTGATTAAAGTAATGTAAAATAAAATGGATCTGCAAGTTTATGTTTTGAGAGACACAACATACTCAGTAGAGATCTCAGATTATAAAGAAATTAGATATTTTAGTGAAGACTTAATGCAAGAGTATCATTGGCTACTTATTCTGCCTTGTCCCAGTTGGCTTGGTTTCATCTCTGAGTGGGATATCATCTATAATTAGGTCTGTCAGACAGGGGTTTTAAAACTTTTTGTGTCAGGAACCCTTTTGACATGATGAAGCCCAAGAATCCTCTTCTCAGAGTTATATTTTTAAAGGTGAAAAATAAATTATGATTTAAAAGAAAATCAGTTAAGCTGAAATACAACTATGAAAATACTTTGAAGCAAGTTTGTGATATAGTGAAATAGTATACCTCTATTAATGCGCTAAATGCCCAGGTTCAGATGTGAGTCCATGAACTGTCATAATATCAGTATAATGATGAGTATAAACAATATGTGGGATATCTGCAACAACTGAAAAATGACAGTCAGTGATACACCTCATACTACTGTGCTTTGTTACCTAAATTCATTTTTATTAGTATATGTTTGTAATACATTATATAATATATCATATAATATATATATAAAATCTTGATACTTTTACTTCTTCCCCCTCCCTTTTTTTCCATCTCCCTCCATCTCCAGATCCCTTTCAAATGTCCACAACGTCTAACTCTTTGTTTTATGTCATCTATCTTTATTTTGCTCCTTAAATTATTTATATTTGGGGTTTTTCATATAAGAGAAACTATGCAATATTTAACTTTCTGAGTCTGATTTATTTCATTTAGCATTATGCAAGGGAATACTAAATTTCACCTTGATGGTTATGAAAATAAGCGTGATTTCCTCCTATTTATGTTCTCAAAGCTCTTAAATTTTATCCACAGACACTTACCTACAGTAAAGATATGATTTCAAATATCTATTAGGGCAGATATGAAAGCTGAATTGCCCCCCCCCGTTCATATGTTGAAACTCTAACCCCTGGTACTTCAGAATGTGACTGTATTTGAACATGGACCCTTTAAAGAGAAAATTAAGCTAAGATGAAGTCATTAAGACCCATAGAAGTAGGTTCTAAACCAGTATTACTGGTGTCCCTATAAGTAAAGGAAATTTGACCACAGATACACATAGAGGGAAGACTATCTGTATATACCAGAAGACGAAAGCCATCTATAAGCCAAGGAGAAAGTTTTTAGAAGAGACCAACCTTGCTGATACCTTTATCTCAGATTTATGGCCTCAAGAATTGTGAGAATATAATTTTCTGTTAAACTGTGGTACTTTGTGTACTTTGTGTACTTTTCTAGGCAAACCTAGAAAACTAGTACTGCCCTTGAGTCAGTTCCCAAAGGGGAGAGAAACTGCATTGAGCTATGTTCTTCCTAGTTGATTAGAAAGGGAGATTCTGAGTTAAAAACAAAGAATCATAGCTATGGTGGAATCCCAATCTTAATTCTTACTATAAATGCGATGTTAGTTTTTTAGTAAGCTTTTCCAGTTCCCTTATAAATAAAGAGAATACTAACAGTACTTGGCTAAAAGACTTTTTATGATGATTAAATGAAATAATCTCATTCCTTTTAGAATAAGCTCTAGTTTAAAACTTTGTCTCAGTTCCTACTTTTATGAATATCTATTCTGTTGCTTATTATCACAAACTTCTACTAATTATAACTGATAACAAATTTCTCATTCTTTCCTTAACTCATACAAGATATCTGGAGAATTTAACTTCTTTGCGCCAGTCACTATGCTAGACCTTGAGCAGATATAACACCTAGAAGTTGTTTGTAAAATAAACAAGCTAGGTATGATCCCTGACTTTGCAAGAAAGGGAGATTCAGAACTGTGAAAGGTCTAGAGAGCATGTCACAAAAAGAGTAGTTTAAAGTAATTGGAAGGTCCTGGTAGAGAAAGAAGGACAAAGAGGAAATGTATTTTCTTCAATCATAATTTCTGAGAGATATGATTTATTGAGCTCCTACTCTAGGGAAGTAAATTTGTTTCTGATGCTTAATATCTTTCTTAACCTAACAAGAGAAATCATTTCACTCCACTTTATATGAAAAAAATAAGATCAAGTAATTAGATAAAACTTGTTTCCATTGCTATTCTATTAAATGCTGTTTTCTACTATTTAACGATTTAACATAGATATAGAAAAACAATTTAACATAGTCGATATTGTTTTGGAGTGTGGAACTTGAATCAATTATCAGAGTTTCAGGGAAGCTGATTTTAGTTCATCTAAGGAAGAAATTTATAACAATAACAATGATTTGGAAACTGAGTGTCTCTGAAAGTATTCTGGCAGAAGTGTGAAGATCAGTTATTGAAGAGGAGAACTATGTCTATTTATTTCTGTGGAAAACTATGAAATTTATTTTTTACTAACAGATAACAACTGTAGATAATTATGGGGGATAGTGTGATGTTTTAGTACCTTTGTACATTGTCTATTGATCACCTCAAGGAATTTAGGTAGCTGTTATCATAAGCATTTTGTGATGAAAATATTTTTATGCCAATTATGCATTTCATTTATTTTACTTTTCTTAGTACATACTTGCAGTATATAGTGATTAAATTTATTGTATGAAATCGATACATATGCATAACACATTCCAATTTTACCCTCCCTTCTCCCCTTTTATTTTACCAGCATCAGATTCATTTATTCATAAGACCTTTAAGGTTAATCGTGTATACAGACTTAAAACCAGAATAATAGACCAAAGAACATATAAAAGATATAAGACAATTTTACTAAGTCAAGATACACTTTTGGATCCATTGTCCACACTGAATTACAGTGCCTTTTTCTTTTTTTTATTATTTCATAATATATATGTATATATATTGAGTTTTTCATATAAGAGAAACTATTCTGTATTTAAACTTGTGTGTTTGAATTGCTTCATTAAAATTGTGATCTCAGGGTACATCCATTTTCCTACAAATAACTCAAGTTTATCTTCTATTGGGTATAAATACCAAATTTTTAAAGCCATTGATCTGTTGGTGGACATAAAGGCTGTTTCCAAGATTTACCTATTATGAATTATGCTGCTATAAGCGTGGATATGTATACATCACTGTGAAATGATGTCTTTGATTCTTCTGGGAAGGTATCTAGAAGGGAATGGCTGAGTTGTGGAATTTTTACTTCTGTTTTTTTTTTAAGGAATCTTCATATTGATTTCCATAGTAGTTGTATCAGTTTTCAGTCCCACGAAGAATGGAGAAGGATTCCTTTCTCCCTACAGCCTCGCTGGCATTTTTTATTGGTTCTTTTTGACAAAAGGACCAAATTTCTTCATTGGAGGAAAGACAGACTCTAGCAAGTTCTACAGGGAAAACTGTCTAATGACAAAAGTTGAATTTAGACCCGAATCTCACACCATTCATTAAACTAAAATAAAAATGAATTAAAAATGTAAACATTAGAACAGAAACAGTTAATCTGCTGGAAGACAAAATAGGTAAAACTCTTGAAGACATAGGTGTAGGGAAGGACTTTCCAAACAAAATCATGGTTGTACAAGAAATAATGCCAGTAATCAACTAGTGGAATTATGTCATATTAAAATGCTTCTGCACAACAAAGGAAACTACTAACAGAGGGAAGAGATCATTTACAGAATGGAAAAAAATGTTGCCAGCAACTCCTTAAAGGACTAATATCTTTGAATATACCAAGTTTAAAGATTCAATTGAAAAATGGGCATCTGAAATTAAAAGACACTTCTCAGAATAAGCACAAATGGCTAGTAAATACGTGGAAGAAATATTCACTGTCACTGGCCATTCAAGAAATGCAAATTAAAACACAGATTTTTATCTCACACCAAAAAGGATGGCTACCATAATGTGATGAAAATATTTGATTCTTCTCTTCTGGCTATATTGAATTAGAAAATACATTATTAACTATAATCATTCTCTGTATAATAGAACACCAGAACTCATATGCCTCATTTCTGATTGTGATTTTATACCCAATAATCAGTCTCTACCTACCCCCTCAATCTGGCCTCTGGTAGCTACTATTTTTGCTCTCTACTTCTATGAGCTGAGCTTTTTAAGATTGCATATGAGTGAAATCATGAGGATTTCTTTCTATTTCTGGCTAGTTTCACTCAAAATTATGATGTCAGGGTGCACTCATGTTATCACAAATAACCGGTTTTGTCCATTTATGTGGGAATAGTATTCCATTATATATACAGTTTACATGACATTTTTTTAAACCCATTCATCTGTTGATGGACTCTTCAGGTGATTCTGTACGTTGGTTATTGTGAATAGTGCTGGTATAAATGTGAAAGTGCAGATATCTCTGACATACTGATCTCATTTCTTTTGGATATATACTCAGTAATGGGATTGTTGGATCATATGGTAGTTCTTGTTTTAATCTTTTTGAGGAGCCTCCATACTGTTTTCCATAGTGGCCCTACTAATTTACGTTCCCACCAACAATGTATAAGAGTTCCCCTTTCTCTACATCCTTAACAGTATTTGTCATTTTTTGCCTTTGTTATTATAATGAAATTGCTTAAATTTTAACATAATTTTAGATTCCCGGATATAAAAGTAAAAAATTGAAACATTAACAAAGTATGTTCAAATAAATTATCTTCAGGGAAATACTAAAATTTTAGAAGAATTAAGAAATAAGACAAGCCTAATTTTACATATTTTCAGCAATTAGAGATCAGGTTCAGAAACAGTACAATATAATTGGAATTTAAGAATTGCTATACAGATGTCAAATTTCTCCCAAACTATTCTATATCCCTCAGGGATAGATATACCCTGACTGCTATTTTTATTTTATTTATATTTGTTTTTAACACACTTTTATTCAAGTATAATTACATATAAAACTATGCACAAGGAAATAAGGATGTAGTTGCATGATTGAGAAATAGAATGTTAGCAGCATCTTGGAAGCCTTTATATGTCCCTCCCAAATCACATCCTCTTTGTTCTCCACACAGCAATAACTACTAAACTAATGTTGTACTACTCATTGCCTTGCTTCTATTTATAGTTTTCTACTTATATAACCCCTCAACAATCTGTAGCTTTGTCTTTCGATGAACAAGGCAAGTGATTTGGAGTATGTATAGTTTTGCAGAAGGGACTTTTTATGCCAGATATCAGGTTGAAAGAGCATTTCAAAGAACAGAAAGTACCAAGCTTAATGCCAGTGTTGACTATAAGAACATTTCTCAAAAACCATGTCACCAATAAAATATTGTGGCTAAAATGAGGTTTAAGAAACAATTGGGAATTTGCAGCCTTCAAGGATCTGAATTAGCAGGAAGGAACAAATACATCAACTGGAGCAATATTTGAGATTTTCTTCCTCTCCCCATTGAATTTAAAAAGGCATTACCAATAGAACTAGCACTCTGTAATGGGTTGATATATTTTGGCAAATGTCTGAAATGTAGCCTGTCTGAAAACAAGAAAGATGAACTACAAAATTAATTATTTAGGACTCTAATTACTTATAATCATTTCTTGATTTGAAACCACAACTTCTTCCTCTATTGGAGTCATCATCATCTGTCATAGGATGAATTTAGATTTCAACGTGAGTTTTGAATTTCATATATTTTTGCACCAGTTTGGAGATGAAAGCTCATATAAATTTTGATATACTAGATCTTATGTGAAAGTAAATAGTCTTGTTTAGATTTTTTAAATGCATTCATGTATAATATCGTAGTATTCACAAAATTTCTCACTCCCTCGAACTACAACTTCATTAGCCCTGCTGATCTTCTGCTGTGAGTAAACTCCATTAGGGTTTTTTTTCACCTTCTCAAAACTATCAAATATTGTTTGAAAAAGTCATATAACCGTAATAATTAACTATGCTTAAAATTTTATATGATCTCATGTGAATGCTACTTTGGATCCTTTATTCCATCCTTATACTCGTCTTTCCAATTCCATTCTTCCATTCTCAAGCTCTTCTCATTACTTTACCTCTATCTCAGCTCTCTTCAACACATAAATATATTTTACTCTATTAAAAGAAGCATCCGCTTCCTTGCCAAAAGTAACCTTTCCTCGTGAATAACTGATTCCATCACCTCCATGACTTCAACCTTTCCCTTTTATCTCCAATTCCCACTTCCCGCAAGCCCCTTTCCCTCAGCCTACATATATTCTTCATAGCTTTGCATCTTCTCAAAACATTTTCTCAGACTGTACACCTCTTGAGTGACAATCGACCTTTTTTCAACTGTATAAGTACTATGAGAATAGCCTATACTTACCTATCTGTGTCCACTTTTAGCTTACTTTCATCTCACTTCAAATTTGTATCCCTCAGGTATGTTCCACTAACTGCCCTGCTCCTTATCAATATTTCATGTCGGTATTTACTGCCTCTGTAGCCTAACTTCACACTCATTCTTTAAGCCATCATGTATCTGTGCTGAAATACCACCCACTATGGTGGTTCTTAAACATGGTTACACATTGTAACTACCTACAAAGCTCTTAAATTTCTCAGTCCCCAGGATACACTGCAGAGCTATCAGAACAGAAACTCTGGGGGTGGGACCTAAGCATTACCAGTTTCCATATGTCTCTAGGTGATTCCAATGTGAAGCCAGAGTTAAGAGTTCTGAACTAAGGCCTTATCTTTGACTTCTGTGTAGTTTCCTAAAGCTTTTTAGAAGAGAAGTAGTCTAATGTTGAAATCAGAAAAATCTGATTTTAAATATTGGACACATCACTTATTTACATGACTTTCAGAAAAATAATTAAAATATATGTATCCCATTTTCCTCATCAGTAAAGACAGGATAGCAATATATATCTCAATTCTTATAAATATCAGATGATTTAGCTTATACAAGATACTCAGGATAGAATAGGTTCTCAGGGCCCATGTTTTTTAAAGGATGTTTTGTTCCTTCACTTGTCTCATAGATGCTAAGAGTTCTTGCTTCATCCTTCCTTCAAAATGACAACATAATTTTTTCCTTTTCTCTGCATGCATCTGTATTGTCTCCCTTAGCTTTAATTTTCAGTCCTGACATCAAACAATTCCCCTACCTAATTCTTTAGGCTGACTTCACTCCTATGTACTGTACTGATTTTCCAAATATTTGTCATGCAGCTGATGTATGCCTGTAGAACCCAGAGCTCTTACTCTACACATCACAGAAACTGAGTCAAATAGAAAGGCAACACATTAAAAGTCATTTCTCAAGTATTCTTGGGAAATATGGGGCACAGTGATCAGGGTGCAAAATAGTCAGAACATTTGGGAGGTTATGTACCTAGGACTGGCCAAAATTACTTAATACAACCAGTGTAGTGAAGAGGGCACTGCTACCCTCAGTGGTTGCTGGCAATTGCAACTTCTATTGGACAGTGGATTCTACTGTTTTCATCATCTCCAAAAGAATTGTTACTTGAACTTGCATTTTTACATTTCTAACTCCAGGATCAAACTGGTTAGGTGTGCAAGTTTGTCTACTTGGGCAAAGCTAGATCTCACAACAGTACCTTAGCAGCAAGAGAATCAGTAAAGCAAATATTTGACTTTTTTTTTTACTTCTATGGTAGGAAGTGAGATCTATTTGCAGTAAGACTCACACAATGGGGAAATACAGTGTGAAATGGTTAATCAAAAATAGCAAAAGTCTACTACAGCATTCAGTCTCGACACAAATACCTCAAACTTAATGTACCTCATCCAATCTGAATTTTAACCTCTATTGCACCCAACTGGGCTTGCTGGTTGCTTTCCCTACTCAGTTAACATCACAACTCTCTGATAGTTCTTGAATAATTCTATTTGCTATGGATTTGCTTCTCCCTTCCGTTAGACTACATCTTATTCCCTTAACCTTCTACAACTATATCTCTCTGCATCAAATGTGCACCATGGACAACTACTTATCCTTCAAGAGTCACCTCAAAAATGACCTTCCTGGATCCCTTAATTAGAATGACATTCCCTTCCCTCTGTATATCAACAGCACTAAACTTTGAACTTGCTTATTATTATGGTTTGGGTCTAGATATCTCCCCAAAGCCTCATGTTTAGTCATAGGCTTGATCTAGGGTGTGTGAAGCTAGAATTGATTCAGGATGTAGTGCTAGGCTCAGGAGTACTAGGATTAAGGGTGTGAGTACTACCCACCCTGAGTAGTCTGAATAAGATAAAAGGGGCAGGGAGTCACTAGTAATTTTCTCTTATTATCTTTGCTACCTTGTGCCTGCCATGTTGTTTCTCCTCTGTGATACTTGTTTGCCATCTCCTCCTTGGAGCTAGCCAATTATGAACTGAAACCTCTACAAACTGTAAGCCAAAAAAAAAAAAAAACCTTTCCCTTTTAATTCTGGGTGTTGAGTATTTTGTCCCAGCAATGAGAGAACAATAATTTACACACTTAGTAGCTCATATGTGAATCTCTTACTATATTATGAATTGTGAAAATATGGACATATTCTATTTATCTTTGCCTCCCCATTACTTAAACTCAGTACATAGTATTTTGAAAGTTACTCCAAATATGAATTGCTGAAGTTCTTTTAGGGGGGCATAAGATAATTACACATATCACCAAATAAAACACCACTGGACATAAGATGCCTTGTTTAATATGCTCGTAAAAATGAAAAAAAATAATGTTGCCTATAAAACTATTACACTATTATTTGTAAGACACATCTTGATTTCAGGGATGTAAGAATGTTTTTTTTTTAAAAGTTCACCTTAGAATTTATGAAATATACTAGTCATCATTGTGGTTTAATAGCAACAGAATTTATTCTACAGAGCCATTAGTTATGGATAATTTGCTGTATATTAAAATAGAAATAATTATTTTGGGTTGGATTTTTTCAAGCTCTATAGCATGGAAACACTAATCCACTTATGCTTCATTTATTCTTGAAGCATATGCATTTGACAAATGCCTTCTTTGTTGTCAGATATTTTCTTTAAGTATTGTGTTACTTATGGTATTATATTCTTTCAGCAATTAATGGCTTGAAATTCAAATGTATAAGGCTTGATTTAAATTACATGATCCCAACATCTGGGTTCTCACATTAAAGAGTGTAGCGATTTCACTTCTTCTTGTTTGTTCCTATCCTCCCCCTCTCATCTGATGTTCTGGAATAGGTTTGTGAGAGAAATACAGGGCAGTAGTAAAGAAGGGAATCTTTGTGGAAATGGCTAGGCAGACAATTTCTGGCATGGCCAAATTTTCTATGATAAATCACCTCATCAAAAAATCTGCAAATAAAAATTATACATATTTCTATAATTATATATATATATATATATATTTCTAAGTCAAAGAAATGTTAAATAGAGTGAAATCTGTTGCTTCTAATTTGGCTTAGCTTAGTCTGCTTTCCATCATGACTCTGACAGCCCCAATTTCAAACAGTTGATAAGAGCTTGGCAGGTATTTCAGCTCAATTTATCAAGTGCACTGAAAGAGAAAAGAATGAATGAGCAGTGATATATTCATTACAGTGTTTTAAAATATATATTGTACTGCAGGTTATGTGGTTTTGCTTCAAAACTATGAGTAAATGGAAATGTTTCCAACTTAATGTCCCTCCCTCCTTTCCATTGGCCAAATCTAACCTATTGTACGAATACTTTTCTCTCTGGGTAAATCAGGCAGCATCTTGTCCAGAGTTCCTCTCCTCCAGATGTGGGGAAAGGGAATTCATCAACTCTGTGTCCATCCCATCCCCCAATACTCCCACGCTGACACTTAAAATAACTGTGGAGTCATTGTACCAGAGGCTCCCTCAGCCAGCAGGATTTCATAACAGTGCAAGTGGGGAGCAGGCGCTTCTGGGTGAAAATGAAGCTTCACTGCTTTTATTTTGTTTAACCACAGCCATTTTGTCATTTAAAGAACCTAAGACTTCTCTGGGGCTTGGATTGTTTTATGGTTTCTGTGAATGTGCTCAGTGGCTATATTAGCAAAAGCTCATTTAGCCAAACTGCCATATATGCTTTGGGAAGCAAAGAAGGAAAGAAAGCACTTTATAAAATATAAATGCCTCCTGAGAATATAGACATTTCATTTCATTATTTAAATTCAACTATAAGAATCTGGACCTTGGGTCTGACATTTATTTTTCCTGATTTCCCCTTCACCAGAAAGAGAAAATGCTAAAGACCACTCTACACTTTCACAATCAGACTTCATGAGGGTGATAGCTGTTGACATCTGATTAAATTTGGGAGTAATCTGTTCCTTACATAACAGAATATTTCAGAAAGTGCTAGAGTACAGTAGATAGTGGATTACTCAAAAAGAAGGCTTTTAGTAAGTGAATAAATTATTTAAAGCACATTGCTTTCTGATGCCCAAAAGATAAAGATAAGTAGATGGGAGCCTGGGGGTGGTGAATAAAATGGACTAGAGATTTACATCCCTAGACTTTGGTTAGAAAACATCTTGGGTTCAATCTGTTATTTTGGAAGTGTTGTGGTTTGATTTATAGTTAATATATAAGGGTCCATGTGATTTGAATTTTCAGTCCTATAGCTACAGTGTCTTCACTGTTTCTCAAAATGCAGTCCAAGCTATGACATGACATTACCTATGAACTTGGTAAAAAGGCAGTTGCTTATCCTCTACCACATACGTGATGAATCAGAAACTCTGGGAATTGGACACTGCAATTTATACTTTAACAAGACCCCCAGGTTACTCTGGTGTATCCTAACGTTTGAGAACCACTGCTCTAAGATAATGTTCTTACTTGAATGCTTTTTACAAAGAATATACTCTTTCTTTTCCATTTAGCTAATTTGAAACTAATTCATCAGGTAAATAGCTTCATGGTCTGTTCCCATCACTCACATTAACAAACCATGCACTTGGTGCATGAAGCTTAATGTATGCATACAGCAGAAAGGTTACTTAATGTTTTGTTTCATATTATTCTAATACTGGTTCATAGCTCAAATAATTTGAGAAGTCCGAGGCATGCATACCAATTGCAATCTAAAGAGTACTGGAAGATGAAGCCTTTCTAAAATTTAGTCACTCCCACTGATGGAATTTACCCTCCAGCATTTGTGCCCTTGTACACGCTGTTCCTTTTTGCCTGGAATATCATTTTCCCCTGTTTTTATCTTACTTAATCCTAATCCTTCAATCTTGAAGGAGAATTTTTATCCCCTAAACTGGTAATTGGTCTTATTTTGTTCATATCAAGATGTAGTGTTACAATTATTTTCTTTTCTCTCTCCACACTATCTAAGATACAACTTGAGTGAAAGGTTGGCTTTCATAATTGTATCTAGCAGAGTGCCTAGCTCAGAATGGGACTTAATAAAATCTGAATAAATGAATGAATTAAGAACTGTGTTTCCCATATACAGGACACTTGGCTAGTATCTAGAAAGAAATTAAAATATTTACAATGTTTTCAAATATCATGATTTCTCTCATCCTTCTATTTTTTAATTAATTAGAGGAAAGGAAATAAGGGAAAAGAAAAAATATGAGAAAGTGTAAAAATGGAAATAAAGTATTTGTAAATAGGGAAAGGAGGAGGGGTGAAGGGAGGGCAGGGCTAAGGGGAAAGAATGAGAACCAAGACCTGTCATGTAACGGTACAAAATCCTAATGATGGATGTAACTGTACTGTATACCTAAAATGTACCAATAAACTCATTGAGAAAAATAATTTTACTGGTACGTTTTAGATATACATAATGATCATTTTCATCATGGGGAATTTGTACCTGTGCATAACATATCTTTTTTTCAGGGAGTACTGTGATTAAACTCAGGCCCTTGCACTTGCAAGGCAGGTGGCGAAACCACTGAGCTAAATCCCCAGCCCCAATATATCTTGATTGTTGTTTTCCCCCCCAATCTGTTCCTCTCCCTTTAAACCTTTTTCCCTCTTTATTTACAAACCCTTTGTTTCCATTCTTTCTTTCTGTCCTCTTTTTTCTTTTCCTTTCCTTTTCCCACTCCCCCCTCCCTTGTTCCCCTTCTCATCTGAACATTTTCTTTCCATTTCCCAATATCTATTATACATTTTGGTCACTTTGGTCCTTATTTACACTTTTAGTTTCTCACACCAGAGAAACAACCTGATATTTAAACATGTGTGTACAATTTATTTCGCTTAAGAGTAGGGCTTCAAGATGCATCCATTTACCTATAAATGAATGCCTCAAGCTTAATCTTCTTCATGGAAGTATAATGCATCATGGTATAAAAATATCACATCTTCTTTAACCATTCATCAGTTGATGGGCACTTCAGCCACTTTCAAGATTTAGCTATTACAGACTGTGCTACTATAAACATGGATGTGCATATATCACTATGGCATGATGCTTTTAAATCTTTCAGGAAGATACCAAGAAGAGGAATAGCTTTGTCAAATGGAACCTCTAGTTTTAGTTTTTTTCAGGCATCTCCACACTGATTTCCACAGTGGTTTTACCAGTTTACACTACTATTATTAGTGGAGAAGGGTTCCCTTTTCTCCCTTCAGCATTTGTTATTGGTTGATTTCTTGATAATAGCCATTCTTTCTGGAGTGAGATAAAATCTCACTGTTGTTTTAATTTGCATCTCTTGAATGACCAGTAACATTGAACACTTTTTCATATATTTATTTGCCATTTCTAGCTCTTCATCTGTAAAGAATGTATTCATTTCAGATGCCCATTTTTAGACTGGGTCTTTAAATTTGGGGGAATCTGATCTTTGGAGGTCCTTTCTATTCTAGATATTAGTTCTTTGAGGAAGAGCTGGAAAAAAATTTTTCCCACTGTGAATTGTCTCTTCACTCTGTTGGTGGTTGCTTTTGCTGTGCAAAATCTTCTTAATAAGATGAGATTCCATTTGTTGATTCTTTGTATTACATCCTGTGTGATCAGAGTTTTGTTCATAAAGTCTTTGCCTACATCTGTGTCTTCCAGAGATGAAGGATATCAGAAAATAGAAAGATATCCCTTTTTCTTGAGTAGGAAAAACCAATATAGTGAAAATGGCCACAGTTCCAAAACTTTTATACAGATTAAATGCAATCCCAATCAAAATACCAATAGCATACCTCACAGAATTAGAGAAAATAATCCTAAAATTCGTTTGAGATCAGAAGAAACATAGAATACCAAAAGCAATTCTGGCCAACAAAGGCAAGGCAGGAGTCATCACAATCCCTGACTTGAACTTGTACTAAAGAGTTAACTGTGGAGGGGAGGAGAGGGTGAAAGGAGGGCAGGGACATGGAAAAAAATGAGAACAAAGACCTGTCATGTAAAGATACAAGATCCCAATAATGAATGTAACTGTACTATATACCTACAATGTACCAATAAACTCAATTTTAAAAAAGAGGTATTGTGATGAAAAAACAACATAGTACTAACAAAAAGCAACAACAAAAACAGTTAAGGATCAATGGAAGAGATTAAAAGTTAAAAGAACTCAAAACACACTCAGCCACCTCATTTTTGATAAAGAGGCCAAACAACTTCACTGGAGGAAAGAGAGACTCTTTAATGTTCTGGAAAAACTGGCTTTCCACATGCCAAAGAGTAAACCTAGAACCAAATTTCTCACCATGCACTAAATTAAAATCAAAATGGATGAAAGGTCTAAATATTAAAATAATTTTTCTTTAAGAGAATGAAACACTTCAGAGATTATATTAGCAGTGGGCTGTTTTAGATAAAATATTTAACAGATATAAATGAGGGGTTAGTAGACTCCTAGTAGAGCTACTTTCAAATTTCCTTCCTTCCTTTCTTCTTTCTTTCCTTTCCTTTCCTTTCCTTTCCTTTCCCTTGCCTAAGGTCTAAATATTAAAATAATTTTTCTTTAAGAGAATGAAACACTTCAGAGATTATATTAGCAGTGGGCTGTTTTAGATAAAATATTTAACAGATATAAATGAGGGGTTAGTAGACTCCTAGTAGAGCTACTTTCAAATTTCCTTCCTTCCTTTCTTCTTTCTTTCCTTTCCTTTCCTTTCCTTTCCTTTCCCTTGCCTCTTGCCTTGCCTTGCCTTGCCTTGCCTTGCCTTGCCTTCTTTCACAGAACTATCACATACCCTGTTGTTTCATTGTATATAATGTCATTTTCTACATCAGGCTAAATGTGAATATCCAGACACAATTTTA
>NW_022900951.1:17044392-17057907 GCF_012274545.1 Fukomys damarensis | reverse complement strand
GCCCTTGCCTTGCCTTGCCTTGCCCTTGCCCTTGCCTTGCCTTGCCTTGCCCTTGCCCTTGCCCTTGCCCTTGCCCTTGCCCTTGCCCTTGCCTTGCCTTGCCTTGCCTTGCCTTGCCTTGCCTTCTTTCACAGAACTATCACATACCCTGTTGTTTCATTGTATATAATGTCATTTTCTACATCAGGCTAAATGTGAATATCCAGAAATATTTCACAATTTTAAACAGTGAGAAAGGTAATAAATATTGCAAAATGAAGCTGAACGATGGTACATCATGTCAGGAGATTGTAAGACATATGAATGGATGGAGAATTAATGGTGATTGTTTGGAAGCTAGATAAAGTGTAGGAACATTCAGTAGTTTAATAGAAACAACTTGAAAATGATAAGCATAATTACATGAGACAAATTAATGAAATTATGTAAATGAGTGTAGAGAAGCAGGTGTAACTTGCTCTTTTTTTTCCACATTGAGTTTATTGGTACATTTTAGGTATACAGTACAGTTACATTCATTATTGGGATCTTGTACCTTTACATGACAGGTCTTGGTTCTCATTTTTTCCCCTTGTCCCTGCCATCCCTTCACCTCTCCTCCCCTCCCCCTTTACAAACACTTCATTTCCATTGTTTCATTTTCTCATATTTTTTCCTTTTCCCTTATTACCTTTCTCCTACCCTTCCCACTTTCCCTACATCTTTAGCCCTTTTCTTCCTATTTCACATTGTCCATTATATCATTAGGATCTTATGTACTATTATAGTTTATTCACACCAGAGAAACTATTTGTTATTTACACATGTGTGACTTATTTATTTCACTTAGAAGCATATCCTTAATATATATACATTTTCCTGCAAATGAATCTAATTTCTCATTCTTTATGGCTGAGTAGTATTCCATTTTATAGAAAAACCACATCTTCCTTATCCAGTTTCCAACTGATGGGCAAATGGGCTGCTTCCAAGTTTTAGCTATTACAAACTGTGCCACTATAAACATAGGTGGGCATATATCTCTGTGATATGATTCTTTTAATTCTTTTGGAAAGATACCCAGCAGAGGGATGCCTGGGTCAAATGGAACCTCTAGTCCCAGCTCTTTGAGGTATCTCCATATTGATTTCCATAGTGGTTGCACCAGTCTGCACTCCCACCAACAATGGAGAAGGGTTCCTTTCTCCCCACAACCCTGTCAACATTTGCTATTGGTTGATTTCTTGATAGCAGCCATTCTTTGTGGGTTGAGGTGGAATCTCAGTGTTGTTTTCATATGCATCTCTTGAATGACCAGTGATGTGGAACATTTTTTCATATATTTACTTGCTGCTTTTACTTCTTTGTCTGAGAAATGTCTGTTCATTTCAGATGCCGATTTTTGAATTGAGTCTTTATATTTGTGGGGGCTGATTGTTTTGAGTTCTTTATGTATTCTAGATAAGAGTCCTTTGAGGAGTAGCTGGCAAAATTTTTACATTTATTGACTTGAACCATCCTTGCATCCCTGAAATAAACGGACTTGGTCAGGAAGTATGATCTTCTTCAATCCTTGTATTCTGTTTTCTAGTATCTTTTTAAGGATTTTTGCATCTATATTCATTAAGGAGATTGGCCTGCAGTTCTTGTTTTTTGTTTTGTTTTGTTTTGTTTTTTAGTTGTATCTTTCCCTGGTTTGGGAAGCAAAATGATACTTGTTTCCAGGAATGAATTTGGAAGTATTTCTTCCCTTTCAATATCATTGAAAAGTTTAAAGAGTAGTGGCAATAATTCTTCTCTAAATGTCTTGTAAAATTCAGCAGCAAATCCGTCAGAACCTGGGCTTTTCTTTGTTGGTAAATATTTAATTACATTTTCAATTTCACTGATTGTAATTGGAGTGTTTAAAATATTTTTATCTTCTTTGTTCCACTTTGGTAATTCATAAGTATCTAAAAATCTGTCCATTTGTTTTGTGTTTTCCATTTTATTAGAGTCAAGTTCTCAAAGTAGGTATTAATGATCCTCTGGATTTCTGCTGGACCTGTTGTGACTTCGCCTTTTTCATTCCTGATTGCATGGGTATGAGCCATTTCTTTCCTTTTTTTGATAAGGTTAGCTAAGGGTTTATTGATTTTATTTATTCTTTAAAAAAACCAACTCTTTGATTAATTTATTTTTTGTATTGTTTTCTTAGTTTCCATTGCATTGATTTCTACTCTAATGTTTATAATTTCCTGCCTTGTTTGAGCTTTGGGTTTTTCTTGCTCTTGATTTTCTAGTAGTCTAAGTTTCATCATTAGGTTGTTTATTTGAGCTTGCTCTGTTTTCCTGGTGTGGGCATTCAGTGCTATGAATTTTCCATGTAGAACTGCTTTCATTGTGTCCCATAGATTCCTGTATGTTGTATTGGCACTTTCATTTATTTGTAAAAGCTGTCTAATTTCTTCTTTAATTTCCTCTGTGACCCATTGATTGTTCAGGAGAACGTTGTTCACTTTCCACATGTTTGTGAAGTTGTTACAGTTGCTTATGATATTGATCCCGAGCTTAATTGCAGTACGGTCTGATAATATACATAGGGCAAATCCTATTCCTTTGCATTTATTTAAACCTGTTCTCTAAGCCAATATGTGGTCTGTTTTGGAGAATGACCCATGTGCAGCCAAAAAGAATGTATATTCTGATTTTGTGGGGTAGAACACTATAGACGTCTATTAAGTCCATGTGTTCAAAAGCTTGGTTGAGTTCTAGTATTTCATTGTTGATTTTCTGCCTAGATGATCTGTCTATTTGTGATAGTGGTGTATTTATATCCCCCACTATAATTGTATTAGTGCTTATTTGGTTTTTCATGTTAATTAAGATTTGTTTTATATAGTTGGGGGCATTAATATTTGGTGAATATATTTTTATGATTGTCATCTCTTCCTCTTGAGTTGTTCTCTTTACAAGGATGTAGTGGCCTTCTTTGTCTCTCTTAATAAGTTTTGGTTTGAAATTTACTTTGTCTGTGAATAAGATTGGTAGCCCTGCTTTTGTCTGGGCTCCTGTCACATGAAGAATTGTTTTCCATCCTTTCACTTTCAGTCTACAGGCTTCTTCTTGAACTAGGTGTGTTTCTTGTATACAACATTTTGTTGGATTTTGCTTCTTAATCCATTCTGCTGGTCTGTTTCTCTTGATTGGTGAATGTAGGCTATTGACATTGATGGTTATAACTGATATGTACTGACTTATTATTGTCATGTTATTGTTCCTTTGTTGACTCTTTTTACCCTTTCCCCCTCTCCTTTTAGTTTCTTGCCTTGCCTATTTTATTTGATCTGTTGGGCCTCATGGTGTTGTGACCTTCATTGTCTATTTCTAGTATATTGTTTAGAATTTCTTGTAGTGCTGGTTTGGTGTTCATGAAGTTTCTCAGGTATTCTTTGTCATGGAAGTATCTTATTTCCCCATCAATTTTGAAAGAGAGTTTTTCAGGATACATTAGTCTAGGTTGGAGGTTGTTTTCTTTTAGGACTTGAAATACCTCACTCCAGACTCTCCTTGACCTGACAGTTTGTGTTGAAGAGTCTGCTGTGATTCTGATGGGCTTTCCTTTACATGTGATTTGTTTGTTTTCTCTTACTGCTTGTAGCATTTTGTTCTTCTATTGGGTTTCTCGGAACTTGATTATTATATGTCTAGGTGTAGATTTTTTTTTTATCGTGGCTAGTTGGAGTCCTATATGCCTCACTTATCTGTATGTCTCATTCTTCTCTTCTGTTTGGGAAGTTTTCTGTCATTAATTCTGTGAACAGTTTTTTTTTATGTCATTTGTATTTTCTCCTGCTACTTCATGGATTCCTATCACTCTTATGTTGTTCTTCTTTGCATCATCTAGGAGTTGTTGGATAGATTTCTCATGACCCCTTACTGTTTTTAAGAGACCTCTCTTTTCATGGTCACTTACTTCAATCGTATCTTCTCTGTCTGAGATTCTATCTTCTCATTCTTTTATTCTGTTGCATACATATTCAGTAGCATTTTTAATCTCTTGGATATCTGTTTAAATCTGTTTTATGGATTCCATTTTTTTCCTGTGTTGGGTATTCATTGTTTCCATTTCTTTCTCACGCTGGGCCTTCATGGCTTCTATCATAGTCCTGAGCTCATCTATTAGGTGTCACTCATTCTGATAGTCACCTATTAAGTATTTTGGGAAACCCTTCTTTGGTGAATATTTAAAAAATACCCGGCACAATGAGTTCTAAAATATTCATAATGCAATGCTACATTTTATTTTTTTTAACCCTTTGGCCCTTCAGCTCTAGTAGATTTGAAGACATCTTTCTTCCTGCCAGATATGTATCCAAATGAGTGTGAACTAATTGGTAAAATTGTCATTTCTTTCAGGACACTGCACATAAATACTAATGGGTAGGAAGAATCAGCAGTGCTATTTCAGAGGTCATCTTTGAAAATCTACTCTTAAAGTGAATCTAAGACCAGATTCAGAGCATTGTTTTCTGTTCTTTTCCTGAAAGAATTGAGTTAATATAAAAGGCAGCATGCAAATGGGAGAAACCTGGATGGCACAATGCTAGGACACACAAAGAATAAAACTATCAGATTTTAATGTTCCCAGCTCTTCATTGCCAGTATTTCTGGGTGAAAAACTGGATGAAGCAAATAGATGAAGAAAAGATTATTTTGTAAAACAAGCAGAAAGTTCTTCTATGAATACTTAAAAATAAAGGTACAACTTACACCCAGAAACCTAAGAATGATTCAGCCACTCAGTTTTTATTGTGTAGGACATTATTCAAAGAAACTTGTCCTGTTAATTCCAAGACAATTTTCTTATCTGATTTCTACCAAGATGAATAATTGAACTCCTTATACCAAAATTAGAGAGTGTTTTATCAAAATATTGGTTACCAATTTGTTAAATTTTATCTCTTTATTCTCAAAATATTATGGTGTAGGAGCTGGTCATTATTTTCTTTCTAGTGCTATAAGTGAAGCACAACAGAATCCCAAGAATATGAGTCTGTCTTCTCACAGAGCTAGTAGTAGCTATTGTTAGGAGTTCAAAGGCCTATGTCCAATCATAGGCATGTTCCCAGGTGTGATAAGGCATTGGGCTTGAGATCTTGCAAAAGAAAAGGGTAGAAAACTTATTTGAGAAGACATCTGAGCAAGAGGACTTGGTACCAAAAAGGTCTGGTGGGAGAAAGTAGGGAATGTGAAGAATAGAGAGCTCATTTTTTTTCTACTACCTAGGAGCAGAGGCACATGACCCCAGCAAGGGGCCAAAGTAGGTAGTAGCCACTTTGATTATATCAGGGAGGCTTCTGGCCACTCCAGGAGTGGTCATTAGGCATTGTCAGAGGGCGGAATCCTAGCCATGAGAAGCGAGACACACTGTTCTAATTTCCTTGCAGCTTGTCTCCTGTCCTCTAGTATTTCCTCATGATTTGCCTTCTCCAGGCTTTCATAGTAATGACTGTGTTAGTGATGAGTGAGAAGCCAAAGATTTGAAGTCCACAGTGCTGTACAACTAAAACTTCTAGTACTCATGCAAACAGCATCCACCCCAAGCTTATGCAGTAGGCGACATTCTGCCATGGTCTCAAAGTTGGGGCCAGCCAACATCACATAGATGCCTTCCTGGAACTCTCACTTCTCCTTCATTTGTTTCCAGACACTGAAAGCTTTCTCCCCCATATTCCAGCCATAAACATTAGACATGGCAGGGAAACAAGCTCCAAACCTTTTGACATTGGGCCCCTTGAGAGGGTTCTGACCAGAGAAATCAGGTAAATTAATATGATCACAGAAGAGTATGATGTCTCCAGCCTTATATTTAGGGTTGAGCCCCCCAGCTGCTTTTGTGACCACTAGGGTATCCACTCCCAGAAGCTGGAAAAGCCTCACTGGGAATGTCACATACCAGAGAGAGTATTCTTCATACATGTGGAATCTTCCCCTACATCATCACACAGGCTGTGCCATTCAGGAATCCAAGCACCAATTGACCAGCATGACCTGGCACTGTGCTGCAGGGGAACTTGGGTATGTCGTGGTAGGGACTGAGTTAATTTATCCGCTGGACTTCCTAACCCAAAACCACAGATCACTGCCACTTGGGGCTGGTGCTTGGTATGAGAGAGAAGCCATTGTGCAGTGTTCTGATAATCTTCATATGTGAATCCATCCTCCATTGTCCCACCAATGCTCTCCCAGAGATCCTATTCTTCCTGGCTGTGATGGAGCCGTGGAGCTAGGTGGCAGTCACCAGTCCAGTCTGCACAGTTTACCAATTAGTAAGTAAGTATTTTAAATCAGACTATCTCATTAAATAGGAACACCACAGCCTATTGAGGCAAGTTTTGGCCCCAGCCGGATTTCATCAACAAGTCAAATTGTCACTGCCACCATATTTTTCTATAGTACTTTGTGCCTACAGTTTTTGATAAACTGGAATATAAGCCTGCTTATGAAAGTCAAGAGTTGATGTATCTTCAGCATTGTTATGTTCCAGACTCTTATCCACACTCTAATCAATACCAGGGGATTAGGATTTGGAAACTTGAATTGTTTTTCATCCAGGCTCTAATATATTTTGAAACATGAATAGAGGTTGACATAGGAAATCAGGCTGATGTGTTAAATATCAAAGGAGAAGAAGCAACAGAAAGAATTATAAGGTTAAGGATATGATATTTTATTTAGATTTGATTGTCCTAAATATATAATTCATGAAAAATTCCAATCAGACACCTGTAGAATAAAAAGCTTTTGTCTGTGACTGTGTGAAATAAAAATAATTTATAGTTTATTATTTAGAACTCAACCTTACCAAAGCATGGAAGCTCAACAACTTTAAGGAAATTAGAATTTGACTTATTCCTTAGTCTAACCTCTCTAGTACACTATAAATGCATTTACTTTGTCAGATTTATTCTTCAGCTGTTTTGAGTTTAATTGGGGTCCTCCGTATAAACCATGGACAGCTTTGGGAAATGTGGCTGTTATTTATAGCACACCACAAGCCTACACTATACTTTCAATAGAGCTTAAATTGGACTGAATCTCTAAAACTATCTGCTCTGAGTTATTTTTGAAGGAAAAAATGACTTATCCCCTTCCCCCATATTTGTACTATCAGAAAACAAAAAGAAGCTCTTAAATATTTTTTTATTTAAGGAACTAGGTGGGAGAAAAAGAAAAGAAAGAAAACAAAATAGAATAATAGACTTTTAAAGCTTTTTTCTTAAGAAAATGCAGCACTACTAAATTACACAGAACAAAATTTTTGCAACTGGTTCCTCTATGAGTTCTTCATTGGTAAAATATGAAGATTACAGAACACCCAGATGTTCATATGTAAGAGTTCTTCCTTTTTGAGAGTGTGGGAGGACCAAGAAAAAGTGAGTTATATGGAGATATGAGATGTGTTTGTGGGAGTAGAGGATGAAAGGTCTATGAAGAACAAGAAGACAGCATTTGGTTGTGGGAATGTCAGGAAAATAAGACAGGATAAAGTTACAAGTGGGCGAAGAGAAAAAGAGAAACATGAAGAGGAAAGTACCAAATGAAGAGGTGGGTGAGGAGGAGAAGGTAATGATGAAGCTTACCCACAATGTACATTTGTGACTATAAAATCATTTTAATAATCAGTATTGGGAACATTCTTGTGGGGTCAGAGACAAGATAACATGGGCCTCCCATACACAAATTGGGCTCTGATCAGGGCAGATCTTTTAGAAGATTCTAGTTGAATATCTGCTTGTACACCTGTATGGGACTGTCAGGCAGGGCTAGAAAGCAGAGGAGGAAAAGGAAATGAAGACCACAAGGCCTGAATCATCAGCCTTGTTATGGCAGAAAGTTTCCTTTCATTGAAAAACTTTTTGTAAGCCTCTAAATATTTCAAAAAGTACTTTAACAAAGGTACTTTAACAAAAGCACCATAAGTAATCCATGTGATGTGAGGCTCAAGAGAAAAAGTAACAAATGTCCATTTGGGAGAGAATAAAGGCTAAAACTTATGCCCAGGGTCTTAATTACATGTTATGTTAATTTTGTGAATTCTAATTTTCACATATGAAACCACTGGACTTGCAACAATAACTGACTTGGGAAAACATTGCATTTTGCTTTCTATGGAGCAAAGTGATTATCATATACCTCTCTCATTCTTACCCACCTCCCATATCCAAGGAATGCTTGTTACATTCTTGTATGTGAACAGACTTTCAGAGCAAGATTTAGAGGAGGAAATCTCATAAGCTTGACCTATAAATTATTACTAAAAATTGGACCTGAAATCCACCAAAAGTATCTGTTCGCTTTCTTTTTTCTTCTTTCTCTTCCTCACTCATCTTCCTACCTTCTTCACTTTCTCCTTTCCTTTTTGGACTCTCTTGTCCAGACTTAGCCTCAAAATCCCCATAGATGTATCCCAAGAAAGGTTCTAAGTTCCATCTCCAGTACTGGAAAAATAAAAATAAATAAAAATTAAAAAGAAGATATCTGATATACAATGATGGAAAAAGTAGTTATTATATCTGAGAGGGTATGAGGAAATTTTATTAAATTCTTTGCAATCCCTATAAGGTTTGGACTTACTCAAAAATCAACAATTTGTTTTTAGTAGAAAAATGTTAGAAGCTAGAGATATACTGGGAAAAGTTAATGCTAAGGATACTTTGCAGTTACCATAAATAAGTCAAATAATTTTACAAGACCTTAACAGAAAGTCAGGAGAACAGAAGGTTCAAATCATAAATTGTTAAGATGTCCTTCTCCAAAATGATCATCTTGGACATGATACACAATGCCCAGTACATAGCCACAGAAGAATAAAAGATGAATTTGTTGTAAAAAGCTTAGAAGTGGTAGATGACATTTATATAATGATATAGATAATGATGGGGAGTCATTTATTTTTTTAAAACTGATAATGCCAACAATTATAAAAGTATTTTCACATTCATTTTAAATTCCTCAAATTTGGACAGTATCTATGAAAGGAAAAACATATTTTCTACTCTTAGAAGATCACAGAATTAGACAGTAGTCACATCATTTTCCCCCCAAAATCTGGGTGCTTTTCATCATTGATAAACCTTAAAACTGAAAATCTAATAAAAATTATTTTAACTATTTTACTATGAATTTCTATGCCATAGATGAATTCCAGTTAGCCTTCGTTTTCAACTTTATAATTAGGAAATAAAGTTGTAGGTTGGAATAAAAGGGGCATAATATAATTCTGGGTAGTGTCCAAGAAAAAAGTGTAAAAATTTTATTGAGTACAGTTTTACATATTTTCATCATATCTTTGAAGTCTTATATTTAGCTGTGTTTCAGGAAGGGAGACTGTATCATTAATTCATAAAAGTCGTTTCCAGATTAATAATATTCTCTTGAGTGCTTAAACATTGAAGCACACTTAAACATTGCAAATCAAAATGGAATAAACAGGACTTTGGGAAGACTGGGTTGCTCTCCTGAAATATGCAAAGTGTTGGCAAGTTGAAAAGGAAATAGCCTTGCATCAGCTCTTGAGAACTGAGCTATAGTGAAAACTTTTAAGTTACACAAAAGAGTAGCTCTACCCAACACAGGTAAGAAGTAGCTTAGGACTACCATCGTCCTTAGTTGAAATAGGTTGTCCTCCTGATATTCGGCATTATTTTCCAGTGCAATTTTCTAAAGTATAAGTAAAACCTGAAGGTTGTCGATTAATGATTTTTAATTTAGTTTATTGGTACATTTTAGGTTTACAGTACAGTTACATTCATTATTGGGGTCTTGTACCTTTACATGACAGGTCTTGGTTCCATTAATGATTTTGAAGAAAACATCAGTGGTTGGAAGGCTGAACTGGGTTACCTTTCAGATTCTTTTCCATAATTAGTGCTGGAAGGGAAGGTGAGGGAACTTGGTATTTTGAGCTAAGTTCCTTCAGAAGTAGGCTCTCAGGCAAGCATCGGAGTGCAAGCGGTTTATTAGGGAGGTGATCCAAGGAAATATTAGTAGGGGGATGGTGTTATCAGTAATGCTGAAGACTTCTGTAACACACTTCAGAAATGTCCTACACAAGAGGTAAAATGTAGTGGTATCTGTCCTCCACTCTCATACCTCATTGGCTAGGGACTAATCTCTGGAATATTAAATCTCCAGTATATTGTATAACACAGTTCTGTTGTTGTGCATAGAGTAGTTCATAAGTACCGCAGGGCTATGATTGGGGGATTAAAAGCATCTGCTATAGGTATACAGCACTAGTTATAGAGTTAGGCTGATCTGGATTTTGTGCTAACTTCTTCCCTTGACTATTTCTTCAGAAATTTATATAGTCTTTCTGGTTCTGTTTCTTTATCTGTATGTATTAGAGACATAAATACCTTACAAAGTTGTTGAAGTTAAATACGATAATAAACCTAAAGCACTTGAAACATGGGAAGAACTAAAACAGGTATCTTTTGCTATTTTAATATTAAAATTTACTTTTCAGATATAAAATGAGCTAACTCCAAACATAGTAAGGCATTTAGGTCTTAAGTGTTGTCAAAAGACTTTATAGATAACATAAATGCTAAAGAAAAATGTTTTAAACTACCATAGAATTTAGTCAGAAATTATTTTCTTTTCATATGTAATAATTAATAATTATTTAATATTTTTGACTGTCAAGTAAATATCTGTCACTTCTAAATTCACAATGAGTATAAATACCTACTTATTCTTCTGAATTGGCTCAAGCAGTGTTTCCTGTATTCAACTACCTTTCTAGCTGTGATCAATAGAATGATTTTACAACTAGACTAGGATAGTACTATACTTACATAAATTGTTGCCTGAATGTCTGGCAATGACTCGTCACCACAGGCAATAGTGTAACTAATGCTTTATAAGATGAGGTTTAGAGTCTGATGTTAGTAATATTTTGTACCCAGAATAAACAGTAAATATGGCTCTGTTGTATAAACAGAAGGCCATGGAAGACTGCTGGAAACTTTTAGAGAGCCCTCCCACAATGAAGATTTACTGCTCAAATCTTACACATCCTTGGATGAATAAGGAATTTGAGAGCTTCACTTGGAAGATACTTTGGAGTCTTGTAGTCAATTAAGTTATGTGTATATGATGTAAGCCTTTTTTTAACACTAATCATACCTTGTTATATTTAGCTGTATATTTATATGTGTTCTTAATTACATATAAGAGTTTTTGAGAATAACTCAGCCTGTATAATATTTACTATTATTTGTTCAGTACTATAAACAATGCTAGGAATACCATAAATAGGTGCAAATATTTGTTGCACAAGGTAAGTGAATAAAAATGTATATTTTATAGAAAATTCTAACATGGAAAAGTCTACATGTTTAATATCAAATTTACAAATGTTCACAGTGCCTATTATGTGAAAAATGTTGTGATAATTACAGTGAAAGCTACAATGATTGAAAAACATTGTTTCCTTTTCAAATATGCTATATAAATTTTCATAGCAAGCATAGTTTTTTATAGTCTGCATTTGCTAATTGCAATATATAGTCTTTTGGGATCCATCTCTAGTGTCTGTTGAATTGATTCTACAGGTTTTTGCTTATGTGCTTTTTTTCTTATGTGCCTGGTTGTCCTTAGGTTTGTGTAGACCATTGATTTTGACCTCTACACTCCTGATCCTATGAGACCATGAAAATAATCACTTGTTTCAAGGACAGTATCTGATGCTCTGAGGGTAAAAGTGGCTTCCTTATGCACTTAATACTCTGGCTTCTTGACTTCATTTTGTTGTTTGCTATTTGTTGCTCTGAAGAGATATTTTACAAACCTTCAATGTTTTTAGTTATTTCCTCTTAAGGACTGATCAGAATAACTTAGTTTCCTATTACTAGAAGCTGGAAATCTCTATTCAGAAAACTATAAATGTATTAAATGTACTGCAAATAATTGCTTGTAGGAGAGAAAAATCTACCCAAACAATGACAGCACAGGGACTAGTAGTCATCTCCTACAATTATGTACCTTAATCAACTTACTAACATCACATGAACCTCTTATTTTTCTCAAAGATGCTAAGCTTAGTTTTGTTTCAGAGCTTTTCTCTTTCCTCTATCTTGAATCCTTTTCTCCTAGATCTTTCTATGGTATATGCCTGCTTATAAATGTCAAGTGATCTTGTTATTCCTCTTTCCTGTCACTAAAAGAGACAGGCTTTCACCATTTTACTCTTAGTAACTGTGAGTAGAGAGAGAAAAATGAAAAGAGATAAAAGAGTCAAAGCTCAAATTAATTATTTTCTGTAAACTTGATAGAAGTGAAGAGAAGTAGTACAGGAAATTAAAAATAACATTCAAATGTTAACTTTTTAGATTTTATATGATGGAGTAAAACTCAGGAGGCCTGTTATTTGGCTCTGGCTCTAGTATTTCCTAAGGGATGTTTAATTTCCTGTTTTGTAAAGTAAGTGAGTTGGATGTCTCAGCACATTTTCAGCTCTAAAATTACTTAATTTGACAATTTATATTATTTCCTTGAATAATATCAAGTGTTTTCAGAATCTAAAAATCTGTGTCTATGAAAGCTTCTCTCAGCATTTCATACCTTAGAACCAAACATTAATCCTGAAATATTGTGTTCACATTCTTCAGGACTTCTGAAACATTCTAAATCACTATTTTTAAAGAAAACATGAACAAATGAATGTTGAACCACTTAAGGATTTTTTTTTTCAAAATATTCATGCTTGGGTCCTGTGCATTCCAAACCAGTAAATGAGATTCTCCAGATATGTTAAAATGAGTTCCCCAGAATCTATTGTATATTAATTCTGCTGGTTTTTGTTTCTGTGTTCTTTTTGCCTTGTGTGTTCTGTTGCCCATGAGAATGATCTAGTCATTGTACTTAAAATAATCTGCAAAAATAATCATATGATAAAAATATCTTCCTTTAGAGAAAAGTTGTATTTGTATCTACCACAGATGTGGAGTTACTGTCAATCTTGGTCCACTTTAACCCAAGTTCAATTTTTAATGAATATTGAATGTTGAAATGAAGTTTTGAATAAAAATTATTCATTAAGGCTTAATATTTAAGAGGGGGTTGGGAAGGATGCAGGATTAGACAGAACAAGTATCCTTGCAAAATGCCTTTAAATGTCTCACATTGGGACAATATAGCCAGTATACCTTTGTCTTGTAGAGTCTGCCCTGGGAAGAGTATGGCCTAGAGCCAAAAATGTCTCTGCAGCTGAGGAAATCTTTTAAAGAGCTGAACTCTACAGGCTATCTGCTGACTGTACTGCTTGTAGCTGAGCAGCAAGCTCTTCCCTACAGGTGAATATGTACAGTGCATCTATTATACCTTATGAGGGATGAAGTCCACAGCAAAAGTGACTTGTTAAAGATCAGTGTAATGCTGATCCATACTTGGTTCAAAACTATTATTGTAAAAGATTTCATGCCACTTTTTAGAAAAGTTATACACACACACACACACACACACACACACACACACATATATATATAT
>NW_022900951.1:17038081-17044347 GCF_012274545.1 Fukomys damarensis | reverse complement strand
TATATATATATATATATATATATGCACACAGAGAGATCAAGGGATATCAAGGAATGATTAGGAAAAATCTCACCTCAAAAAAATATATATATCATATACATACATACAATAACATGGGGAAACAAGGCAACAAAGGCCCCCAAGGTCTCCCTCCTCTCCTAATGCAGAACTAGTGGATACCTGTGGAGAGGTAAGCAAATAACAGGTAGCAGAGCTTTAGAAACTGATGAAACAAGAGATAAAGAAATTATACAAGTTCAAAGAGGACATGACCCAAAATTTCACAGAATTTTCTTACAAAATGACTAATGTGAATATGGGAGAGAAAAATTTAAAAAATCAGAAGACTTGATGAAAACAGTTGAATACATGAATGACAAATTCACCAAAGGCATAGAAACCATGAAGATATACTAGACAGTAATAATGAATATAAAAAATTATATAGAACCAGTAAATTGTAGGAATGACCAATGTTAAGACTATGTTTCTAAAATTGAAGACAAAATGGTAAATTATGATGAAAGACTGAGAGAAGCATGAAAAAGAACAATACAAGAACAAGTCGAGTTGATTAAGGGAAAAACTGAAAGCATTTCCTCTAAAATCAGGAAGAAGACAAAGAGCCCACTGTCATTACTTCTATTTAACACCTACTAGCCAACACTTTGAAAACCAAGAAAAGGCTAGTTGGAGTTAATAGAAGAAATAGCACACAAATAAATATTTTATGGAAATCATAACAGAAAACTTCCCGGGTATGATCAAAGAATTCAACATATAAGTTACTGATGCTTATACAACATCAACAAAATACAACAAAAAAAGAAACTACCCACAACACATTATAATTAAAGTGCCAGTTGTCAAAAAAAATCCAGACTTTTTTTCCCCCAGTACCAGGGGTCCAACTCAGGACCTTATACTTACAAGGCAGGCATGGCACCACTGAGCTGAATCCCTGGCCCCAACATTTCAGAATTTTAAAAGCTATCAGAGCAAAGTAAGAAAAGATCACATATGAAAATAAATCCATTAGAATTACAGCAGACTTCCAAACACAGACTCTAAAGGCCAGAAAAGTTTGAAGTGAAATATTTGAAGCCCTTAAAGTGAGTAGCTTTCAACCCACATTAACACATCTCACAAAACTTTCTTTCAAACTAGATGGGAAAATATGAATGTTCATGAAAAGGAATTCAAGATATTTATGAATACCAAATCAGCATTCCAGAAAGCACCCAAGAATATCCTAAGAAGATATTCATATAATAAGAAGCCAATAAAAAAACCAAAATCCAGATGCAATGACTACATCAAGAAAGGCAAATAGATTAAAAAAGAAAAACAATTTAATCAACAGAGAAAGAGCACAATGATTGGAATTAATTAACATTTTTCAGTCATCACTCAAAGTTAATTGGATTAACTCCCTAATTAAAAGACATAGATTCACAGCCGGGGATTTAGCTCAGTGGTTCCAGCACCTGCCTTACAAGCACAAGAGCCTGAGTTCAATCCCCGGTACAAAAACAAAAAACAAAACAAAACAAAACAAAACAAAAAACATAGATTCACAAACTGGATAACTGGATTAAAAAAAAATAAACAGGATCCCATGATCTGTTGCATTCACGAACTCATCTAATCCAAAAAGATCATGGACTAAAAATCAAAAGATGGAAAATAATATTTCATTCACCAGAACCCCAAGACAAGCAGGGTAGCAATTTTTCTCTTAGGCAAAGTAAACTTCAAGCTAAAGTTGATCAGAAGAGACAAAGAAGGTCACTACATACTAGTTAAGGGAAAACTCCAACAAGAAGATATGACACTTGTAAATATATATGAACCTATCTTAATAAAACAAATACTGCTAGGTATAAACACAATAAACATTAACACAATCAGAGTAGGTGACTTCAATATCCCACTATTACAGCAATATATCAACTAAACAAAAAATAAAGAAATATCGGAGCTGAAACACACCCTTAAATGTATGGATTTAATAGGTATGTATAGAGTATTCTATCCCGCTACAACAGAGTGGGCATTCTTCTCTACAGCATATGGAATTTTCTCTAAAATAGACCACATACTAATCCACAAAGCCTACTTATATAAACACAAATCAATCAAAATCACCCCATGTTTACTATAAGACCATAGAGCAATAAAACTAGAAGTCAATCACAAAAGAAACCACAGAAAACTTAGAAACACCTGTATACTTAACACACTCCTGAACACCCAGGGGATCCCAGAAGAAATCAAGAAAGGAAGCCAACAATTTCTAGATGTAAGCGACAGTTCTAGTACAACACACTGGAACATGGAGGACACAATGAAGCAGTCCTAAGAGGGAAGCTATTGCAGACAATGCTCAAATTAGAAAAATAGGATGAGCTCAGATAACCAAATGACACGTTAAGATAATTCAAAAACAACAACAACCCAAGCACAAACTAAAATAAAGGAGAGAAATCATAAAGATTTGAGTGGAAATTATTGAAAGTGAGACTAAAAAACAATGCAAAAATTTTGACTCATTAATCAAAGAACCGTTTCTTTGAAGGGAATACACAAAATAGATAAACCCTTAGCCAAACATACCAAAAGTAATAGAGAAGACTCACATCAACATAACTAGAAATGAAAAAAGTGAAATCACAATGGATACCATTGAAATCCAGAAGACAATAACTACTATGAAAAATTGTATTACAACAAATTGAAAAGTCTTGTAGAAATGGACAGATTCCTAGATGCATATGAATTACCAATACTAAACCAATAAGGGATGAAAAATTTGAACAATCCAATAACAAGCAATGAAGCTGAAGCAATTATATAAAAAAAATCTACCAACTAAAACAAAAGCCCATGACCTGATGGATTCCCTACTGATTTCTATAAAAACTTGAAGGATATAATATCTCCAAAACTCATCAAACTTCAATGAAATTGAAAGGGAAGCAGCACTTCCAAACTCATTTCTGGAAATCAGCATTACTATGATCCCCAAACCAAACAAAGACCCAACTGTGAAAGAAAACTGCAGACCAATCTCTTTAGTGAACATAGATGCAAAATCCTCAGTAAGATTTTGGCAAATAGAATGCAGCACATCATTGAAAGTATCATGCATCATGACCAAGTAGATTTCATCCTAGGGGTACAAGAGTTATTCAAGCTATGCATATCAACAAATGTAATATACCACATAAAGAGAAGCAAGGACAAATTCACATGATCATATCAATGGATATGGAAAAACTTTTGATAAAATCTCAAGCACCTTTGTGATAAAACTCTGATGAAAATAGATATAGAAGGATCTTACCTAAATCTGATAAGAACTATTATGACAAAGCAATAGCTAACATCATATTGAATGGGGAAAAACTGAAAGCATTCCCTCTAAAATCAGGAGGAAGAGAAAGAGCCCACTGTCATTACTTCTATTTAATATTGTCTTAGAAACAGTAGCCATAATAATCAAGCAAGAGAAAGAAATTAAAGGGATAAATTAAAGGAAATAAGGAAGTCATATCATTACAGATGACATGATCCTCTACATAGAAGATCCACAGAATCCGCTTAGAATTAATGACCAATTTCAGCTATGAAGAGGGATATGAAATCAACAGAGAAAATTCAGTAGATTCGTGTATAACAATAATGATCTTAAGGAGGAAAAAGTTGGGAAAATTTTATTCACAATAGCATCAAGAAAAATCAAATACCTAGGAAAGAACATAATCAAAAAAATGAGCCCAGCAGGAGCTCATGAACCTCTGGCAGACCCGCCCCTTCAACCCAGCACACCAGAGTAGCCTAGCTGCATGGGTGCCAACACAGCATTGTTTGTGCACACACACAACCACAAACAAGAGAACAAAGTCTTCTCTCAGGATACTAGATGAAAACTGAAGCACACTAGAGAAGTGAAGAAAATCTGTAAGGCACACCACACCACCATAGTTGGTAAGCCGGAGGGACCAGCACTTCACATTGGAACCTGATCTAATTTCAGGAGAAAGACATCTGGAACCTGCAGTGGAACCTTGCAGAGTTCAACTCAGCAGGAGTTCAGAGATCTCAACTTGGGCCTTATAGCCAGAAATCAGCCTGAACTTCAGAGGACAGCCTCTGGCTTGCTGAGACTAATTAACAGACCTGCACATTCCTGCCCATGCTGTCTGTTGTGTCAACAGAGGCATACCCTGAAGGGGGCCCTCTATTTCTGTTTGTATTTTTTATTTTCAAAATAAGAATTTTCTCTTTAATCATTTAAAATTTTTATCTATCTTCATCTTTTCTCAATTATTTTTCCTTTTTATATCTTCTTTTTCTTACCTTCTTTTCTCTCTCTCTCTCTCTCTCTCTGTCTGTCTTCCACCTTGATATCCATTACTGTCCCTTTTTGTTCCTGTTCCTATCCTAATTTGAATTTATTTTCTTTCTTTTACTTTTCTTCTCTTTTTCCTTCTCACAGTTGCCATTAGTTTTAAAAGAAAGTGATTACAGTCTCTAGCCTCCCTAATGCTGTTAGTTTGTTCTGTTCTTTTGTATATTTTGTTCTGTCTTCTCCTCTTTTCTTCAACAGTTTTCTAGAGTTTGTGTAATATTCCTGTGTCCTCTGACCTTGCTTCTAACCTTTCTCTATCCTATCTATCCCTCCCTCCAAAACACCTTCTAAATACCCATCTTGAAGAGTACAGATGCTATATTGAAGAGTTTATTCACTATAAAATTCTTTGGTGGTCCTCGATTTTGATGTAATTCACATGATTAAAGGTGATAGATTAATAACTACCACAAATTGTCATTTTCTAAGCTGTGCTTGATACTATTGTGTTGCTGATTGTATCACTTGGGTTATGGTGTTGTGATTGATCTAATCAGTTTTCCTCCCTGGTATAATGAAAATGAGATTGCCTCATAAACATTAGAGACTCAAAACCTAAAGACCAGCTATATCTGGAAGATCGAAGTTTTAACACAGGAATTAAACCAAGGACAGTACCAATGACAAAAATAGAAATAAGGCATTAGAACACAAACACTGACTTCCACCGCACCAAAGGTAAACTCTGTGGGAAATGAGGTGAAAAGGTCTGACAGTCAACCATCTGGACACCCTGAACCAATAGCACAAGAACTAAAAAACAAACAGATAAAGGAGACTCTGATAACATTCAAAACATAAATAATTTTCCAGATGGCCACAGAGAGGGTGAGAAGAATGAAAGAAATGATTAGAGACTCTAGAACAGAAACAGAAAAAGAAATAGATGAGCTCAGAACCATGATGCAAATCCTGAATGCCCAGAGTAGGAAAGAAATGGAAACTTTGAATGCCCAACATAGGAAAGAAATGGAATCCATGAAATAGATTGAAACAAATATCCAGAAGATTAAAACTTCCATAGAAAGCATTCACAGCAGGATGAATGAATGTGAAGATAGAATTTCAGACATAGAAAATAGGATTGCAGTCAGTGACCATGAAAAGAGAGATCTCTTAAAAACAGAAAGGTACCATTAGAAATCAATCCAACAACTCTTGGATGATTGAAAGAAGAATAATATAAGACTGATAGGGATCCATGAAGTATCAGGAGAAAGTACAAATGACATAAAAAAAACTGTTCACAGAATTAATGATAGAAAACTTCCAAAACAGAGCAAAAGAACTTGACATACAGATAAGTGAGGCATATAGGACTCCAACTAGCCATGATAAAAAAAACACATCTACACCTAGACATATAATACTCAAGTTGCCAGAAACCCAAACAGAAGAACAAAATAGTACAAGCAGGCCAGGCATGGTGGCGCACGCCTGTAATTCCAGCACTCGGGAGGCTGAGGCAGGAGGATCACTGTGAGTTCGAGACCAGCGTGGACTACATAGTGACTTCCAGGTCAATCTCAACTACATAGTGAGACCCTGTCTCAAAAAAACAAAAAACAAAAAACAACAAAAAAAATAGTACAAGCAGTTAGAGAAAAGAAACAAATCACACGCAAAGGAAAGCCCATCAGAATCACAGCAGACTTTTCAGTACAAACCCTCAGGTCAAGAGCCTGGACTGAGGTATTTCAAGCCTTAAAAGAAAACAACCTCCAACCTAGACTAATGTATCCTGCAAAACTATCTTTCAAAATTGTTGGGGAAGGGCTGGGGATTTAGCTCAGCAGTTCAGTGGCCTACCTTGCAAGCGCAAGGACCCGAGTTCAATCTCTGGTACTAAAAA
>NW_022900951.1:17020355-17037947 GCF_012274545.1 Fukomys damarensis | reverse complement strand
AAAAAGAACCAACAACAGGAAAATACCATGACAATGAAGAGTCAATACATAACAGTTATAACCATCAATGTTAATGGCCTCAATTCACCAATCAAAAGAAACAGGATCTCCGAATGGATTAAGAAACAAAATCCAACAATTTGCTGTATACAAGAAACCCACTTAATCCACAAAGAAATAGAATAGATTTCAAAACAAAACTAATTAAGTGAGACAAAGACGGCCATTACATCCTTGTGAAGGGAACAAGAGGAAGAATTGACAGTCATAAATATATATGCAATGAATACTAATGCCTCCACCTATACAAAACAAATATTAGTGGATATGAAAATGAAATAAACACTAATACAATTGTAGCAGAGTCGTCAAAACCCCACAGACACAAATAAACATATCATCTAGACAGAAAAATCAACAACGAAACAACTGAACCAAGTCTTAGAACAAACGGATTTAAGTAAATGCAAAGGAGTGGAAGTTATCCCCTGTATATTATCAGACCAAATTGCAATTCAACTGGAGATCAGTAGCCCAAGAAACCACAAGAACTTCACAAAAACATAGAAATTGAGCAACCATTGGGTTACAGACAAAATTAAAGAAGAAAGTAGACAGTTTCTACAATTAAATGATAATACCAATAGAACATACAGGAATCTGTGGGACGCAATGAAAGCAATTCTAAAAGGGAAATTCATAGCACTAAATGCCCATACTAGCAAAACAGAGTGACTTCAAATAAACAACATATTACTTAACCTGAAGCTTCTAGAAAGAGAAGAGCAAGAAAACCCCAAAGCTAGTACAAGAGAGGAAATTATACAGATCAGAGCAGAAATTAATGCAGTGGAGACTAAGCGAACTATTCAAAAAAAAAATCAATGAATTGAAGAGTTTATTTTTCAAAAGAATAAATAAAATCGATAAACCCTTAGCTAACCTTATCAAAAAAGGAAACAAAAGACTTAAATTTATGCAATTAGAAATTAAAGAGGTGAAGTCACAACAGATCCACCAGAAATCCAGAGGATCATCAATACCTACTTCAACAAACTGTACTCTAATAAAATGGAAAACACAGAAGAAATGGACAGATTCCTACATATATATGAACTTCCAAATTTGACTAAAGAAGATATAAAAAGTTTTACATTTAGTGAAATTGAAAATGTAATTAAAACACTACCAACACAGAAAAGCCCAGGTCCTGATGGATTCACTGCTGAGTTCTACAAGACATTTAGAGAAGAACTATTGCCACTACTCTTTAAACTCTTCAGTGAAATTGAAAGGGAAGCAATTCTTCTGAATTCATTCCTGAAAGCAAGTATTACTTGATTCCAAAACCAGGAAAAGACCCAACCAAGAAAGAGAATTACAGGCCAATCTCCCTAATGAACATAGATGCAGAAATCCTAAATATGGTACTGGTAAACAGAATACAGAAGATCATCATGTAGATCATATGTCCTGACCAATTCAGATTTATCTTAGGGATGCAAGGATGGTTCAACACATGTGAATCAATAAATTTAATACAGCATATGAACAGAGTAACGGACAAAAAAACATGATCATCTCAATAGATGCAGAAAAAACATTTGACAAATTTCAACACCATTAATGCCAAAAACCCTACAATAAATTGGAATAGATGGTCTTTATCTCAACCTGATAAAGGCTATCTATGAAAAACCAACAGCCAGTATCATTCTAAATGGTCAAAAACTGAAAACCTTCATGTTAAAATCAGGAACAAGACAAGGATATTCACTATCACAACTACTGTTCAATATTGTTCTAGAAACAGTCACAACAATTAGACAAGAGAAAGAAAATGAATAAAGATAGGAAAGTAAGAAGTTAAGCTGTCACTATTTGCTGATGATATGATACTGTACATACAAGAACCAAAAACTGTGCAAAAAGACTGCCAGAACTAATTGATAGATTCAATAGAGTAGCTGAATACAAAGTCAAGACTCAAAAATCAATAGCCTTCTTCTACACAAATAACAGAATCACTGAGAGAGAAGTGGGGGAAATAATTTCCTTCACAATAACATACAAAAAAATGAAATATCTAGGAATCAATCTAACAAAGGAGACCAAATCCTCTACACAGAAAATTACAGCACTCTGAAAAAAGAGATAGAAGAGGATGTAAGATGATAGAAAAATATCCCATGCTCCAGGGTAGAAAGAATCATCATAGTGAAAATGGCCATACTTCCAAAACTTCTATACAGATTCAATGCAATCCCTATTGAAATCCCAACAGTGTATTTCACAAACCTTGAGAAAACAATCCAAAAATTCATTTGGAAGCAGGAGAGACCTAGAATAGCAAAAACCATTCTAGGCAGCAAAGACATGGCAGGAGGTATCACAATTCCAAACCTGAAACTATACTACACGCCACTGTGATAAAACCAGCATGGTAGTGGCAAAGAAACAGACCCGAGGATCAAAGAAATAGATGAGAAGATGCAGAAACAACTCCAGATGTACTCAGCTACCTCATCCTTGACAAATGAGCCAACCATCCTCAGTGGAGGAAAGATAGCCTCTTTAATAAACGGTGTTGGAAAAAATGGCTTTCAACTTGCCAAATATTAAAACTAGATCCCTATCTTTCACCATGCACTAAACTAAAATCCAAGTTAATTAAATATGTAAATATCAAAACAGAAACACTATACTTACTGGAAAGTAAATTAGGTAGAACACACAAAAACACTGGCATAGAAAAAAGACTTTATGTATAAATCCTCAGCAGCACAAGAACTAGCACAAAGAATCAACAACTGGAATCTCATTGTATTAAAAAGTTTTTTCAGTACAAGAGAAATCACCAACAGAGCTAAGAGACAACCTACAATGTGGGAAAAAAATTTTGCCAGCTTCTCCTCAGACAAAGGACTACTATCTAGAATATATAAAGAACTTTAAAAAAAAAACCTCAAAAAAAATCAGACGCCCCAAATACAAAGACCAGATTCAAAAATGGGCATCTGAAATGAACAGACATTTCTCAGACAAAGAAGTAAAAGTAGCAAATAAATATATGAAAAAATGTTCAACATCACTGGTTATCTGAGAGATGCAGATGAAAACAACACTGAGATTCCACCTCACCCCAGAAAGAATGGTTGCTGTCAAGAAATCAACCAATAACAAATGCTGGCAGGGCTGTGGTGAGAAAGAAATCTTTCTCCATTGCTGGTGGGAGTGTAGACTGGTGCAACCACTGTGGAAATCAATATGGAGATACCTCAAAAAAAAAAAACAAGATTAGAAGTTCCATTTGGCCCAGCTATCCATCTGCTGAGTATCTTTCCAAAAGAATTCAAAAAATCATACCATAATGATATATGTGCACCCAGTTTTATAGCGGCACAGTTTGTAATATCTAAAACTTGGAAACAGCCCAATTGCCCATCAGTTGGGGACTGGGAAAAACAGATGTGGTTTTTCTATAAAATGGAGTACTACTCAGACATAAAGAATGAAAAACTAGAAATATTTATAGTTAAATGGATGCACATTTAGGCTATACTCTTAGGTGAAATAAATAGGACACACTTGAGTAAATACCAAGTAAGTTCTCTGGTGTGAAAATCTAGAAGTATAAATAAGGTTCAAATGGTATAAATGAGAGAATGAAATAGGAAGAAAATGTCTAACAGGGAAGTGGGAAGGGGAGGGAAAAGGAAATAAGGGAAAATAAAAAAGTGAAAAAAGGAAAAAATGGAAACCAAATCTTTGTAAATAGGGGAGGGTGAAGGGGGTGAAGGGAGGGCAGGTATATTGGGAAAAAACAAGAGCCAAGACATATCATGTAAAGGTACAAGATCCCAGTGATAAATGTTACTGTATTGTTTGCTTTAAATGTACCCATAAACTTAATGCAAAAAATGCAAGATCTCTACAATGAAAACTAATAGTACTCTGTAAAAAGGACATTGAAGAGAACATCAGAAAATGGAAAGATGTCCCCTTTTCCTGGGTAGACAGAACCAATATTGTAAAATGGCCACACTCCCCAAACTGATAAACAGATGTAATGCAATCTCAATCCAGTTACTTTACAGCATTCCTCACAAAACTAGAGAAAATAATCCTAAAATCATATGTAACCAGAAGATATTCAGAGTAGTAAAAGCAACCCTGAGCAAAAAACAGCAAAGCAGGAGATATCACAATATCTGACTTCCAAGTTATACTACAAAGCTACAGTGATAAAAAATAGCGTAATATTGGCACAAAACCAGACATGGGATCAATGGAACAGAATGTGTATATAGAAACATTCCCAGACACATTTTGCTATTTGTTCTCAGATAAAGGAAACAAAAACATATGTTTGAGGAAAGATAGTCTATTTTACAAATAGATCTTGGAAAAGTTGCTGTCTATATTCAAAAGGTTGAAACTGGTCCCATATCTCTCACCATGTACTAAATTAAAATCAAAATAGATCAAATATCTAAATGTTAAATAGTCAACATACTTGAAGATAAATCAGATAAAACGAAGTCATAGGTATATGCAAGAATTTTCTGAACAGTACTCCAATTGCACAAGAAATATCTGCAAGAATAAACATATAGGATTATATCACATGAAAAAGTGTCTGCACAGCAAAAGAAACAATTAGCCAAGTGAAGAGCCAACCTACAGAATGGGCAAAAATTTTGCTGGTTATTCCTCAGATAGAAGATTATTATCTAGATTATATAAAGAACTCAAAATATTAGACCACCCAAAATAAAAGAAAACTGGAAAAGTGAAACTAATAGACACTACTCATAAAAAGTACAAATATAAACATAAAAAAATGTTTAATATATCTGGCCATTAGAAAAATGCAAATTAAAACAATACTATGATTTCATCTTATAGTAGAAAGAATGGCAATCATCAATTAATCAAATAATAACAAATGCTGATATGGCTGGCATGAAAAAGAACCCCTGCACATTGTTGATGGGAATGTAAATTAATAAAGCCATTATGGAAATCAATATAAAATTTTCTCAAAGAGAAAAAATTAGAAATTCCATTTGATCCAGCTATTCCCTTTCTAGGTTTTTTCCCCAAAGAACTAAAGACAACAGGCATACCAATATTTGTAGTAGCACAATTCATGATAGCCCAGTCCTGGAAGCATCCTGTGTGTGAATGAATAAAGAAAATATAGATCTATTTACAATGGAATACTACTCAGTTATAAAGAAGGATAAATTCAAGATATATATAAGAAAATGGATTTATTCAGAAAATATAGTGTTAAGGGCAGTAAATCATGCACACATGCTTAAATACTATATGCTATCATTTGAGTAAGGACAGTGTAAATAGAAAAATAAAGGATCAATAGAAGGAAACAGGGAAATAGATCTTTTGCAAATGGGAATGTATCCAAGAGTCTTAGGGAAAATGGTGGTGGGGACGTAAAATGATTTAAGGTGTTTCACATACATGTACCAAATACCCACAATGATTGTAAACATTATATCATAAATATGAACTAAAAGTAATAATAATAACAATAATAATGAAAATAGGGAAGGGGATTTAGATATGGAGAGAAGGAGTTGGGGAGGGAGGGAAGGAATAAAAAAGAATCAAGATCTGTATGTGCATCTTCTTACTCCCTAAGGTGATTGTGCACTTCATGTTATGCAAACATCTACTAATACAATGAAATTTTTAAAATAGGAAAAAAGATACAAAATAAGATAGAAAAGCATTTCTAAGTGAAATCACAGACCATTTTTGATAGATAAGTTTACTATCTTCAGTGAAAAATAAGCAAGACAAAAATTTGTGTGGAGGCCGGTTGTGGTGGTGCACGCCTGTAATCCCAGTACTCAGGAGGGTGGCAGGAGGATCTTTCAGTGAAAAATAAGCAAGACAAAAATTTGTGTGGAGGCCGGTTGTGGTGGTGCACGCCTGTAATCCCAGTACTCAGGAGGCTGAGGCAGGAGGATCGCTGTGAGTTCGAGACCACCCTGGGCCGCATAGTGAGTTCCAGGTCAGTCTCAACTACATAGTGAGACCCTGTCTCAAAAAAATTTTGTGTGGAAATATGCTAGATGCTTTTGTCACTGCATTTGGTTTCAGCTGAAATTTCTGTAAAAACTATTGGAGAAAGAGGTGAAGGCAACCTACATGTTGAAAGGATCATTGGCACCCCCTCAAGGTTTCTATGGTCAAGAAATTTCTTACTAAACATCAACTTGTTGGCTGAACAAATGTGGACTGTGCTTTTTGTCCTAAAGAAGCAGTGGAATTCTCAAGCCCTCCCCAGTGTCCTGAAATTTTCAAAGGAAGAAGTTATATAGATACTCATGGAGACTATCATCCTTAACCATGCTCTGATTCTGCACTTATCCTTAGAAGTGCCTTTGGTAATCACAATTCACCCTTGAACATCTTAGCTCCACTTACTCTTATTAATTATTGTATCAGATAATTGATAACTGATTAATTTGGAAGAAATGCATTTTGGGCTTTAAGTAGCCATTTACTGTTTTGAGTGAGTCTAGGGTGATCTTGTAAGTTCTCATGATCTGGGTTAAGAAGAACTGATCTAGCCTGTGCTTGATAATATATCTGTAGTCAGCAGACAGTGGCTGGGCTTGTCTGATGTAGTATGACCTCAAATGGAATGACCTGGTTCTATTCTGGATGGTCTGACCCTTCAGGAAACTAGATTGGACCTGTTTTCCTGATGGTGGGAGGATTGAAGAGGGAAATCAGAACCAGACAACTTTTCTAAACCCCTTGTTACATCAAAATTGTTATTATCATTTTGACCAAGGAAGTCAGGTAGACAGATGTAAAATCATTCTGAAAGGGCATTATCAAAGAGAATGGATACAGTGTTGCATAAGAATTGGGCTATTTTTGTGATCAATCTACCAAGCCTTGCCAGAAATTTATTGAGGACACGTGGTGCAGCACACTCTCTATGTACATAGTATGCATGCCACAAAATATATTTCTAATAATGTGCTAGATATTTAAAAATTATTGACTTTCTACATTATTCTCTGTTTAGTTGTTCCTTGAAAATTAGCTCTAACTGATATGGTGATGGCAGAGACTGTGATGATATCCTTATAACCTGTGCTTTCCCCCTCTTCTTTCCTGAAGGAATCCAGCTACTGCCGCTCTAGGATGAACAGAAAGGACTTTAAAACTCTTCCCTGATCTATGCTTTTACACCTGCTAAAGGTGTATAATCATGGGTTGATAAGGCCCAGTTAAGCACAGCTACACCCCTAACTCCCATAATTCTTCAGCCCTGCTCTTGACGAGCAACCATTACTCCCTGTTTATTTGCAAACTTTGTCCCTGATTGATAGCCACAACTCCTTTTCACTGAACTCTCCCCGTCAAACCTCCCATTTTGATTTTTTCTCCTTCACAGCCCCCCTATATGCTTATGACTCTATAAAAGACCTTTATGGCAGTTACCTGGTCTTATTTCTAGAGCCAGAGGAATCCCTCTCAAATTTGAAATAAATCTGTCCTATTGAGATCATACCTTTGTCTCTTTTTCCTTTTTTCCTAACACTTCCCAATGTAGTTTCTGTTTCATTGATGCAGATTTTCTTTGTGGGCAGACTTATACATCACTTTCAGTTTTTCCAAGAATAATTTGACTATGTGGAAATACTTTTAGGCTTTTATAGGGACTAATAAATTTAACTGTCTTATAATTCCACTTCTTTCCCTCTTTTCTTTCCATATTTTATTTTAAATAGGGGTTCATAATTCTTCTGTTTGTAGATTCGTGATAGAACCATGTTATTAACATAAAACGTAACATTTAAAATGCTAACCTCTTCAATTATTTTAAATTATATTTATAGCATTTTATGCAAGACCTTTGTAAAGTTAATTGGTTTTAGACAATGTTGCTAATACAATACAGTGGTATCTGAATACTTGTGTACTTGTTAAATATTTGTTGCAAATGAAGGAAAATGAATGAAAAGGAAAGTAGTATGTTTTGACCCTTTCTTCAAGTAATTTATATAATCATCTTAAAGGTAATATTTAAGGCTGGAGATAATTGTATTTATATTCAAATTATGAAGGCCTCCAAATTTATGTGCTTTATGAATAGTACAGTTATAATAATACTGGCTATAATTTGTCTACAAAGAATCATTTTTCCACAATAAAACTGGGTGTGCTTGTTAATAGAAACTCTAGGTAAATCATATTCACTTATTTTCTTAATAGGGAAAGGTTTTTGAGAATAGAAGTAATAAAAAACAAGAGAAAAGATAAGTAGATTTGACTACATGAAGAATTCATCTACAATGATAAAATATCTTACAGTGATAATAAAAATTAACTATTCATGAAAATTAATGGCAAAATATAAGCTAGTAAAATATAAGCCTAATATATTTTACTGTAAAAAGATGTTAATAAAACTATGAGGAAAAAACAAACCAGTGGAAAAACCAAGCTATATTCTTGTACAAATAACAAAAGAAAAAACCTTACAAATAATTGATATATGAAATTATACCAGTATTAATTAAAAGAATGCTAAATTAATTAAAAAGGAGTTTTTATCATGAAATTAGGTAATAATGACCAAAGATAATTTTCTGAGTAATCACTGATGCTCCCAGAAGGGCATGTTCATACACTACACATGGCAGAATACTTTTGTTACACATGGTAACAATACTTTTGGAAAAAAATTTGACAAACACACTGCTAATCTTAGATATGTTCCTACCTTTTGAGTAAGTTATACTACTTCTTAGAATCTATCCTAAGGAAACTTTTGACTATCCAGACAAAATTTGATGAAGTTCCTTTGATATCTAGTGTTAATTACACTCAAAGTAATATTTCAAGTTAACTTTGGACTTTCATTGAAAGTCTTGTCATTTGCCACAGTTTAGATTGACTAATTAAGGTGACTGAAGCCTCCTAAATCCTTGCTGTATTCTATTGCAGGAAATCTCATGGATATATAGTACAAGTTTCCATGTTATGCACTTCATTTTGTTTCCAAATGGGTTTGTGTTATCAGCTCTGGTTGATCAAAAATTTGATTGAGTTTGTTTTTTTAATATTCTTCAACAAAGGATACCAATGTGTTAGTTTCCAGAGTGCTAGAAACTAAATGACCATTCAGGTGTGGAGGAAAGGCTTGTTGGGGTGGTAGCTTCTGTTTTTCCTTGGGGAACTCATTAAAAGCTGAAAATGGCTCAGTCTCTTAGAGACAGGTTGCACTCCCATTTCGACAATACTGAAATTTGTTCTTCCAATGCTCATTCATCTAGGAAGTGCCCTTATATGGATATTTTCTACTAAGTCATCTCACCTTTCTGTTATGCATCATGTTCTTACTTCTAATTCTTCCAACAAATTGATAGATGTAGTTAGAGGCTGAATATAGTTACAAATCAGTATCAATATCAAGAAAACATGTATCCATTTTCCTATGAATGAATCTATTTTCTCATTCTTTATGGCTGAGTAATATTCTCCCAAAATGTACCAATAAACGAAATTAAAGCTAAAAAAAAAAATCAAGAAAACAGACTAGAATCAGACATACCAAATATAGGATTTGAAAGAAAGCAGATCTGGTAAGCATATTACATCAATCATAACAAATCAAAAATTTATATTAAGTGTTCATTAGAAACTAGGTACCGTGTTAGAATCTTTACATAGTTTATCTCGTTTAAATATTCTAATAATCTGTAGAGGGAAGAGCTATCATGATTCTTATTTTACAAATGCTGACATTTAGACTCTGGTTATTTGTCTCCTGAGGCCCTGATCTTAACCATGAAATAAATGTGAAATGAGTTTGAGAATGAAAATCTTGTGATTGCCAATCCAAGGTCAACAACTTTAGAGCACAATAAATATTATATTTAGTTTCATAGAACTGAACAAAGTTGGTTATACTCACTGGAAGGGAGGATTTTGTATAAAAACTCACATGTTTGGTTGGACCTGCTGGCATCTCCTCTAGTAACATAGCTAACTGACCATTTCTGTATCTAAGCTGAATCAATCTTATTCAGCAGAGCAGAGGAAGATCCAGCAAGGCATAAAGAACAATCCTTTCCCCACCATCCCGTGCCTTCCAATAGAGAATAGAATTAAATATCTTTTTTTTCTTTTGATTATCTAAGATGATCCTACCATTCCTTTTAAAAGCATTTGAATGTATGAACAATTTTGCATTGAATAAGGTCAAGGTCTTTGTTGCTGGAAGCTTGAAACTGCATGTTTCAAAAGCTGAGATTGTTACAAGAGTAGGATAGTCTCCCCTTGTCTTTGGGTGTTACATTCCAAGAACCTAGTGGATATGGAAAGTGCAGATAATACTGAGTGCTATATACACTATGATTTTCCAACACATAAACACTTTTGTTAAAATTTAACATATAAATTAGGCACAGTTAGAGATCATTAGTCACAAAAATAAGATAGAAAAAGTATAACAATGTAGTCTAATATGGGCCAGGAATTTAGCTCAGTGGCACTGTGCCTGCCTGGCAAGCACAAGGTCCAGAGTTCAATCCCTGGTACCAAAACCAAACCAAACCAAACCAAACCAAACAAAAAATAAAAAAAAAATGTAGTGTAATAAAAGTACTGTGAATGTGATCTCTCACTTTCTCCATGTGAAAATATGGTACTATAGATCTCAACCCTGTCATATAATTATTTTGCCCTTTCTAATTATGTCAAGAACTTTCACCTTTTTACTTGAAGGCAGTACTGTCCTTTATACCTTCTCTTTGGCATATCCAAATTGCCAGCATCACTACTCTTGCACTCTGGAACCATTGTTAAATAAAATAAGGGTTCCTTAAACAATATGAGAGACAAACTGATAACCAAGATAACCATTGAGTGATTAATGATTGCATAGCTTACCATGGATAAAGTGGATCAAAAAACAATTCCTGTAATGGGTACATGGATAGAGGATACATAGAAGATACTTGGATAGAGGAAGGCAGTGCAGTATTTTATTATACTACTTAGAATGCCATACAATTTAAAAATCTACTAATTGCTTACTTCTAAAATTTTTCAGTCAATATTTTTAGACATCAGATGACTATGGGTAACTGAAACTGTGGAATGTGAAATGTGGGTAAGGCGAAGTTGCTGTATTTGTAAATATAATTCAAACACTTAGTATTTACCCAGTAGACCTATCAATACTTATTTTCCATTTAATCCTCACAACAAGCCAATGGATAGATGTGATTATCCCATATTTACAAATGATGGATCTGAGATTTAAAAAAGAGGTTAAGTAATTTGCCGTTTTCATAGCTAGTAAATTGGAATTTGAGTCTCTTTGATTCAAAAGCTTCTATTTCAAACCACTACACCTACTGCTAAGCTTATTAATTTTTAATATATGTACAAATACCTCAGAATCTTGCTAAAATGCAAATTTTGCTTTGGGAGGTTTTGAGTGGGCTTCCGATTCTGCCCTAATCAGTGCCTGGCTGTGACTGATGCTACTAACCCATAGTCCACTGTGAATAGCAAGCCTTCATAGCTTGTCTAAGACAAAAAATCAGACTTTGATAATTGAATACTCAGGTTAATGATTCAGAAGGGAACTTTTTCTAACTGGTTCTAATTAGTAGAAATAAATTTTAACATAAAACAACAATAATTCAGATGTAGTAACATACACTCGGAGGCTGAGCAAGAGGTATTACAAGTTTGAAATTGGCCTGGGCAAATTAGTGACTTAGGAAGACACCATCTCAAAATAAAAAATAAAAAGGGGGTTGGAAAAATAATTCAGTGTGAATCCCTGGGTTCAAGCTCCTTTACTGCAAAAGCAAAAACAAAAACATAACACTAGTCAAACAAGCAAGTGAAAACTGTTCTAAGCACTTTACATATCATATTTCGTTTAGCCCATACAGTGACCCATAGAGGTAGATGGCATTACATCTCCCTTTTACCGATGAGGAAACTAAGGCATACAACAGTCAATACATAGATCTTGTCCTTCAAACTCTTCCTATTTTCCCTATGTACATACTTTTTAATGCATAAACTTCCATAATTAGAGATTCATTATTGTTTCTATTTAAAATGTCATCCATTCCCTGGGGGAGGTAATATGCTGCTTTATTAAGTATACCTTAGTCTCTTTTATAATGAAGGAGTGTGGTAGAGGGAATTTATACAAAATATAGGAGGACATTTTATTCCTAAATAAGAGAAAGAAAAACATGGAAGAGGGATCAAGTCTCTAATGAAGTTTGGCATTACCTGTATCACAAATTGCTGTATAGTCCCAGTGGTTTCTCCCACTTATTCCAAAACTAAAGCCAGTGGTAATATCAGGATAAGAGATAAAATTAAATTGTAGATTTATTAGATATGTGAAGATCACCATGGAGACAACCAAAAGAACTCACCATGGAGACCTCTCCGTATCTGTCTCTGAAATTATCAATACATAACATCAACAGATACGGAAATAAATTTGGGAAAGAAGAGTACAAAGCAAACAGGCTAAGGCCTCAGAAGGATTAGTGATGAGGTAACTTAAAAATTCAGAGAAAATGTCTAAGTTTGGTCTTCCAGAGTTACATGTTTCTGGATGTTAAGTACTTTCTCCAGTATGAAAAGAAATTTTCAGAGCTTAGCTCACGATTGCAAGAGATTTAACTTGATATCTACTTCACCAACTTTAACCTTACCCAACAACTTCAAAATTTCAAGGAAAGCCCCTTTCACTGTAGAGGAACACCCAAGAGAGTATGACTCCTATCCCAGTACTCTGGGCCACTGAGACAATAATGAAATCAAAAAGTATTAAAGACCAGTAACCTTGGCAATGTAGATCTTTGTCTACCTCTGACCCAGTCAAGTATCCGTTCAAAATGTAGACTCCATAAAATACAGCAATTTATCCTCAGTAGATGCTTATAAACATTTTCTCTACTTTTTATAAAAAAAAAACTATGGAACAATATTACTATAAACTGAACTTCCCTGGAAGCAGGTGAAGGTAAACATGGAAAATATTTATTCTAGAGTGCCCTTGAGGCACAAGGAAAAAAAAAAAGCAGAGCTTGAATAGAAGCTGAGGTATAAGGTAGTTTCAGAAATATCCACAGTTGACCTTAGAGGAAACTCTGAAACTAGAATGGCCCCTCAGAACTGTTCAAAGTTGGGTCAAGATGGCCAGATCATTTTACCCTTGCATTGGCTGGTCAATAGACTTGTGTCATCTGGTAAGTGATGTGTCGCATTGGACTTGATGGCTCTTTGTAGCTGAGGCAAACAAGAAGGGGCTGACAGCTGAAGGCTGCATTCTAACAGTACTGCCAGCAGCTGAGGCAACAAACTCTTTACTAAAGGAAAATCATGGAGGGGTATCAGTGTTGACCATAAACAGTAATGGTTTCAGAGTACAAAGAGCTCTAAAGTTAGATAAGATTCAATGTTTATTTTTTAAGGAGAGTAATGTTTTTTTGATTGATTAAACTCTACCTGGGTCAAAAATGTAAGAGATTCTGCTAAGTATGGGAAATCATTTCAGTGGTATTGATGTTCATAAAAGTAGTAAAAATAAATGCGTTTTATCCTATACTCTGAGTTAAACCAAATAGATTACTCATTTCGGTTTTATGGTGTACATATGTGTTTAAATGTCAATGTATATTTTTTCTACTTTCTTAGGAAAAGATGCAAAGAAGTTTAAATAATGAATTACCATATGTGTAACATATTCACTTAGCAAATATTTCTTGAGCATCCATTATGTCACAGTACTGCATTAGCAATTGGATCTATAAAAAATAGTAATAACAGAAACTGCCCAAATAATTATATTGGAATAAACTCAGAAACAAAAAAAAAGTACCAAGAGCAATAGTAATGGGTAGAAAATGGAGGTAGAAACATTTGCTTCTTACAAATTTCCTTTTCTACCCTCCATTTGATAAAGAAGAATGAGCATGAGCAAATTTAACAGTACAAGTGTGAATGAGAAAAAAAACATCAACTTTGTTTTTGTTCAGTTTATTCCACTCCTTCTATCATTTTGGTTAGTTTTTCTGTTTGGCTATCTTTCCTTTGGGGGATAGTAGACTTCCAAAGTTTCTTTCATTGCCTGTGGATTGCACTACTATAATAAATAAGCTTTAATCAGTGGCTATTTTTAAATTTTTGTACCTTATTTTGTATATGTAATAGCTGTATATAATTATAGGGTACAGTGTGATGTTTTTATACAATTATACATTGTATGATATTAAATCAGGGTAATTGGCATATATATCTCCTCAAACATTTATCCTTTTTTGAGGTGGGAAAAGTTCAAAATCCTGTCTTCTAGGTACTTCAAAATATACAAGAATTTATTGATAAGTATAATCACCCTGCTGTGCAATATAACAGCAGAGTTTACTTGATAAATGGGTATTAATTTACTTGGTGGTTTCTGTGCAAATGGGGCCAGGGATTTAGCTCAGTGGCACCCCACCTGCCTTGTAAGTGCAAGGTCCTGAGTTCAATCCGCAGTACCAAAAAGGCGGGGGGGGGGCTTCTGAAGACAACAATAGTAGAGGTTGGAGAAAAGTAGATCCTTTCTTTCAGTATGGATGCAACACTTAGGAAAGACTCTCTTCTTTATAAATCTAAGAACTTCCCTGAAAGAGATCTCAAATTTGAGAAACAAATAATTTTGGATTTTAAAGATTAAGAGCACCATTGTTTGTTTATATTTACATTCTTGAGCAAGTGACTAAATATCATGAAAAGCAAAACATCTTGAGTGGAGGATGTTTCTTGGTATCCTGGGAAGTAGATTTCACCCAGAGGCTATGCCAACCGAAAGTGAAGAAATCTTTACAAAATAACTTCTAGTAATATTTTACGTACTCTACTTGTGTGTGCCATACAAAACAGATTTGTTCTCTTTCCTTAATTGAATCTTATGTACCTTTGACCCATTTGTACTATGACAATTTTCCACTTGCTGTTTATTCCCATATTTATTTCTGTTAAATCTTTAATGTTATTTTAAAGTAAATCTCCTTACCTTTGTGAAGTTCTAGAAGAATTGCTCAACTAGTTCTTTCCCCAAGATCTGAAGACAAATGTGGAAGCTGTGATAGCTGGCAATTCCTTGAGAAATTTGTAGCCTTGAACAAACAGCATCAGCATTACCTGGGCACTTTTTGGAAATGCAGAATCTCAGGCCCTATCTCAGAACTTCTGAGTTATAATCCAGAATTTAATAAGATTCTAAAGTAAATCATATGCATATGAACGTCTAGAAGGGACTGAATTACAGCATTGGGAAAAAAGTTCCTCTTCCATAGCTAAATTAAAAAGCAGAAGAGTGAGATACTTAATGTTCTTCCCTAAGTCTCTATTCTTTGCTTAGTAACCTTGTATCTACTTTGGAATGAAAATGGTGATTATTAAACAAAGGACCTTGAACAAAGGGAAAAATAAAATAGCAAAGTGGTAGCTTCAAATCTAACCATACCAATAATTATATTAAATGTAAATGGACCAAATACTTCAATTAAAAGGAAGAAATTATCAGACAGTATAAAAAAGCAGGACCCTAAATATCTTGTAGAAGTCAGCAGTGAAGCCATCAAGACCTGGGTTTTTCTTCAATGGTAAGTTTTTAATTACGTTTTCAACTTTATTGATTGATGTTGGATTGTTTAAAATTTTTAGGTCTACTTCATTCAATTTTGGTAATTCATATGTATCTAGAAATCTGCTCACTTCTTCCGTGTTTTCCATCTTATTGGCATATAAGTTCTCACAGTAGGTATTGATGATCCTCTGGATTTCTGCTGGGTCCTTTGTAATTTCACCCTTTTCATTCCTAATTGCCTAGATTTGGGCTTTTTCTTTCCTTTTTTAGATAAGGCTGGCTAAGGGTTTATCAATTTTCTTTATTCTTTCAAAGAACTAACTCTTTGCTTCATTGATTTTTTTTTGTATCATTCTCTTAGTCTCCATTGCATTGATTTCTGCTCTGATCTTTATAATTTGTTCCTTGTATAAGCTTTGGGTTTGTCCTGCTCTTCTCTTTCTAGAAGCTTGAGGTTCAGCATTAGGTTGTTTATTTAAACTTGCTCTGTTTTCCTAATATGAGTATTCACTGCTATGAATTTCCCTTGTAAGACTGCTTTCTTGTGTTCCATAAATTCCAATGTTATATTGGGATTGTCATTTAATTGTAGAAGCTGTCTGATTTCTTCTTTAATATCCTCTGACCCACTGGTTGTTCAGGAATGTGTTGCTCAATTTCCATGTGTTTATGGAATTTTTGCAGTTTCTTTTGCTGTTGATATCCAATTTAATAACACTACGATCTGATACTATACATGGGATAACTTCAATTCCTTTGAATTTACTTAAACATGTTCTATGAGCAAGTATGTGATCTATTTTGGAGAATGACCCATGTGCAGCTGAAAAGAATGTGTATTCTGATTTTGTGGGGTAGAACACTGTAAATATCTGATAAGTCCATTTGTTCAAATAACAAATTCTGGTAGGGTTGTGAGGGAAAAGGAAATCTTCTCCACTGTTGGTGGGAGTATAGACTGGTGCAACCACCATGGAAATCCGTATGGAGATACCTCAAAGAGCTAGGATTAAAGGTCCTGCTATTCCCCTGCTAGGTGTCTTCCCAAAAGCATTAAAAGAATCATACCACAATGATATATGTGTACCCATATTTGTAGTGGCACAGTTTATAATAGCTAAAACTTGGAAACAGCCCAATTGCCCATCAACTGGTGACTAGATAAAGAAGATGTGGGTTTAAAAAAATGAAGTACTACTCAGCCATAAAGAGTGAGAAATTAGAGACATTTGTAGCTAAATAGATGCAAATTGAGGCCATACTCTTAAGTGAAATAAATAGGACACACATGTCAATACTGAATAATTTCTCTAAAAATGTATAAATAAGGATCAAAATGTATAATAGGTAATGTGGAATAGGAAGAAAAGGTCCAAAGGGGAAGGGTAAGTGAGAGGCATAAGGGAAATAAAAGAAGGGAAAGGAATAAATATGTGAAAACAAAAACATGGAAACAAAGTTTTTGTAAATAGGGAGGGGTAGAGGGTTTGAAGGGAGGGCAGGGGGATGGGGGGAAAAATAAGAACCAAGATATATTATGTAAAGGTACAAATTCCCAATGACAAATGTCATTGTACTATATACCTATATATCAATAAACTTAATGAATTTAAAAAATTAACTACAAAAATGCAGGACCCAACTGTGAATCATTTAAAAAATATATTTTAAGTATAAACATAAAGATAAGTTGAAATTTAAAGGATGGAAAAATATACAATTTATAAACCCTAAGCATAAGAAGTCTGGTGTGACTGTACTAATATCAAACAAAGCATAAGATAAGAATAGCAGAGATAAAGTGGATGACCTTATAACAATAAAAGAATGAATCTACCAAGAAAATATAATGATCCTAAATACCAGCATACCTAATAGCAGTTTCAAAAATATGAACACAACACAGAAAAACGAAA
>NW_022900951.1:17015458-17020281 GCF_012274545.1 Fukomys damarensis | reverse complement strand
ATTATACTTATCCTATTAATTATGAGAGAGATGCTGAGCTCTTCAACCATAATGAATGCAGCAATATCATTTTACTATCTCAGGTAATTCAAAGAGAAAATATTATTCAAAATTTGGTAAATTGATCACTCATTTATCTCAAATATGAATCTAGTTTTTACCATGTTCCATATGCTCTGCTAAGTCTTCAGTGCAATAAATGAAAGGCATATTTCCCATTTGTAAATAACTGTTGCACACATGGTGTGAAGTATTCCAAACCATAAAAGAAAATAACCTCCAACCCAGATTGTTGTACCCCGCAAGATTTTCAAAAATCAATGAAGAAATAAGATACTTCCATTACAAAGAACAACTGAAGAAACTCATGACCAACAAACCAGCTCTACAAAATATTCTGAAGGGAATTTTAGAAGAGAAAATGAAAGCCACAATTCCAAGAACACCAATAGAAAGAAGCCACTAGACAAGACAAGCAATTAAACAGCAGGGAAAGACAAGGAGCCAATAGCAGGAAAATAATATTACAGGGATGAACTGATACATATCAGTTACAATTATTAATGTAAATGGTCTCAGTTCACCAATAACTGTTGCACAAGTGTCAGAAATTTTATTTGCCTCTAATTATTTTGTTTTTAATCAAAAATTTCTATCATGAGAATATTCTGATTACATGGTTTGAAGATATTGTTCAAAGTAAGTCAAATTGTCAAACCTCTCATAAATACATTTCACACGGGTTGCAGAGATCATTTGAAATGGAGTCAAGCTTTTGGAAAAGCTGAAATGGAACTTTTTATTCTTTTCTTTTTCAAAAGGTCTAAATGGCAAAACAACATGCAAGAAATATATTACAGATGTAAAAAAATCTTCAAAACAGAACCAGAGCAAAACATTTTGGAAATTATTTTAAAATGAGTCTGATAAAAATGTACAAAACTCGAACTGTTTCCCCATGAAAAGAATGCAGCTGGAGACAGCATTTACAGCTGGCAGGGAAGTTTAGCTTGTCAGCGAAAACTTGCCCAATTTCACATCAATTATTATTATATTATAGCATTTAGAAAAACATTAAATTTTCCTCTTTGCAATTTTCTATGCTATTTCTTCAGATATGAAAAGCTATTTTGTTTATCTACCACAATATGAAATAATGTTCATGAAATGCAATCTCTAAGTTAGTCATTATTGGCTCACCAAACAAGTCCCACTAAAGCATTTCAGACTGTTGTTTCCTGAACTCAAGCAGGTGGTCAACAATAGGGGTTACAACTGGCTACTGAAAAAGCCATAAGCCCTTAATGAAGAGCTCTGATCACATCCCTTACTATGGAGGACCAGAGGTCTGTTGAGCTTTCCCAACAAAACCAAAAGGGGCAAGTTCTGAGTACTGCACTAGGTGGAATGAAGAACTCTTAATTTATCAGTAACAGCCAAAATTCTGATTATATGTCCAAAGAAAACAAGCATTGAATTGAAGCATATTGTCCAAAATAGATATTCTAAAGTACCATGCTTTCTAATTCAAATTTCAATTTTTCCATACTCTAATCCATAGTTAATTGGACAGAACTGTTATTTTTATTTTATAGAGGAGAGAAGAAATGCTAAATGACTAGTTCGCATTTGCAGTCTTTTAACAAAAGAAAGCTGAACTTTAGCTTTTTAATTGCCCACACAGAGGGCTGATATACATTTCATGTGCACAATTACACATTTGAAGCAACTCTCTCAACACTTTTTTTTCCAGTCCTTGGGATTAAATTTAGGGCCTGCTCTACATTCCCAGCCCTTTTTTATCTTTTTAAATTTTGAGACAGGGTCTTACTAAATTGCTAATTTGCCCAGGCTTGGCTTAACCTTGTGATCCTCCTCCTTCTATCTCCTAGTTGTGGAATTACAGATGTGTGCCATGACACCTAGATATTCAATAACTTTATATTGGATTGTTTAATGATCTCATATCAATTACTATTCATTACAAATGTGTTGTTTCCACAAGCACTCTCTTCTAGCAAGCACCTTGTGGCTTGGGCTGGAGATATCTTAGGTGCTCAATGAAGGCTGATTTATTAACAAGGAAAGAGAAAAACTCTGGAAAAGAAAAAGGGAATGAGACACAATATATCTGCAGATAAATATATAGCTCTCAGAAGCTACATTCTAGTTATTTTACATTTAACCCATAATGTCATAGAATATTACACTCAGAAAGATTCTCAGAGTTAATCTTATTTGTCCATATTACCTTACCTACCTATTGAAGAATACTTTCTTTAGAACCTGTCATCTAGTGTTTTTAAAATACGTTCTACTGGTATGGAGCTTATCATGTTCAGTGACGTTCACTGGTAGATTGATCCATTCCTTAAAAAAGATTTTCTTTATCCATTTAGCAATTTACTGTGCACCCATGACTCAAACCACACACTAGATGCCAGAGACAGTAACAAGAAGACAAGATCTGTGTCATATAAAGCCCAAGTATATATTGCTGTTTGGCAAGTTGCTCTTTTTAAAGTTTGCTTCATATTGCTTCCATTTTGTGGCTCTCTTATGTTCAACTCACAGTTTTGAAGTTCACCATGATCATCTACAAACTAGAAGTGATAGAAAAGGTATGAATGATCTGTGTGGGAGTCCTCAGGAGTCAGAATTGAAAGTGACATCAAAGGAAGATGGGAGCAGTTGTCCCACTGTAGGCCCAGGAAGAGGAAGAAAATGAAGAGTTGATAATGGGTTAGCATTTTGAGCTTCAGTGTTTTCATTATATGCATTTTCAAGTTGAGATGAGTGAAGGCCTTCTCCAAGGATCATGCAGATAAAAGTATTACATCAGGATTCATATTTGGGTTGCATGGTTCTAGAGCCCCTTCTTTCCAGTGGTTTTTAATGTGCAGCCCCCCAAGATCAGCATCACCTGGAAACTTGTTAGAAAATACTAATGTATATTAATGGGTCTCACCTCAAACCTACTGAATCAGAAAATATGAGGTGCAGCCTAGCAGTCTGTCTTAATAAGCACTCTCTGATTCTGACATTCATTTCGGATAACCATTGTACTCTAAGTTTTACTTAATGATTTCAGAGTATTTTTCTAGTTGGCCACTTTTTTAGTGTTATCTGACAGCATCATCAATGAGAAAAATTAAACACTTAAAGTTATTTTTACTTCACATATAGATATGTTATTTGTATTGTTTTAATTTTAAAATAATGGTATTTCTATTATAACTTTGCTTTGGTTTTAAGTGTTATTTATGCAACTGTTTTCTTGCAATGATTTCTAAGCACCTAGAAAGCTCTTATATCTCCCATGGTTCCTTGTAATTTGCTTTCCAAATAGTAGACATTCAATAACATTTGGTTTAAATGGGAAAATATTGTACAATAATGTTTCTTATTAAATTGAAGATATATTGAGACCAGCTTTAAACTAAACTACCTAAAACTTTTTTATCATATTTTCCATGACTATTGAAACCTTCACAGGAAGGAAAATTTAATATTGTCATTGTAAATAGATAGCAAGTCTTGAAAACTACTATTTCCATATGTGAATATTACAGTGAAACATTTTAAGGATTATTAGCTATTTCAAAACCCATGCTACATTCTATGAAATGCTACATTCCTGAAATAATGTTCTCAGGTGATATATAATGTACACACTAAAACATATTACATTACAACTCTCATTATTGAATATTTCACAGGCTCTAATGAAATTTTAGAATATATCAGTGATATTATGAAATAATACATTTTGTCTTTGACCTTGTTTCTTGATATAAAATCCTTAGAATCTCCAAACAGATGAGCATTTTTGAATGACAATGAGTTTTCTGTTGGCTGGCAGCCAACCAACAGCTTTGGGATGGTGGCTGGTCATCAAAAAGTGTAAGGCCTGATTATAAGTTTGGAACTTTACAACACCACCCTCTGACATTGGGGAACAGGAAGCTGGAATTTAAATTGAACACCATTGGATAATGATATAATCAAGCATACTTAGATAATTGTGAAGAGCAGGCTGCGTCCTGCTCTGAGTTACTCTTCATTGTATAGGGTAGCAGCCTTCAGGTTTCTCTTTGCTCTGAGTGCCTCCATTTTGTTACCCCCAAATTTTGTGGCGTTACCATAAGCTCTCAAACTTACTGTTATACAGTCCCATTGTGACAGGACTCTTTTAGAGTAGTTATTTATAGCTTAGGGTTTAACTTGGGGTTTTCTAAGGAGGAGGTTTGATTTATTTCAGAGCCATGCAGGCCTATCCTATTCACTCCTCCGATCCACTGATGTACTAGCCAATCAATATTTGTGGTTTGTTTCCATGTGAAGTCTGTCACAAGATTTTGCAATTCTTTCCTAGTGTGTTTTCTATCTACTGCTATAATTTAAGGCCTTCCTTGTCCGTTCTCTAGTTATATCTGGTCATCCTGTATAGATCCTCCTGAAAAGATAATTAAAATATCTTGAGTTTTTCAGGTATGTGAGTGTATGGGAGGGTCTTCTGTGGTCCCCAGGGTCATTATTGCTACAGGTCATTATATTATCTGCAGATCTATGTCATCTAAGTACTCTAAATAGTACTTGTTTGCCTTTGTGTTTGTCCTTATCGATTTTTGGCAGTCTTTTTTTAAACAACATTGCAGGTACTCTTCCCTTGGTGCTCTCTGTGTTAATGGGTTTGCCATTTTTAGGATCCTTTAATTTTATATTCTCTTTTACTGCTATTGTTATCTTTCTTCTAACCTCTTTTGCTTTCTTCCTTTTTTTTTTTTTTTTTTTTTGTTGTGGGGTTTAAAACACTCTTCTAT
>NW_022900951.1:16965696-17015429 GCF_012274545.1 Fukomys damarensis | reverse complement strand
TTTTTTTTTTTTTTTTTTTGGTACCGGGGTTGAACACGGAACCTTACACTTGCAAGGCAGGCATTGGAACCACTGAGCTAAATCCCTAGCCCTAAGCTAACATTTTTTCTAGTTACTTTTATTGCCTACCCAAATATTCCTTAGTATACTATAACAGTAGTCCATCCGAGATATGAATAATCAGAGATTAGCATCCTGAAGTTTGCTTTCCTACTTTGTGCTGCTATTATTTATGCTGACCAATTCCCTATGAAAGAACTGAAACCCTTTCATGGTGTAGGCAATGTGTCTTACCATCTCTCTAACCTCCAGCCTTTGATCTACACAAATAAGAGACATCCCTCTGACCCAAGTCAGTTGTCATCTTAAATGGAGTAAGAATGTACCATGGTGTGAGTCAGGCTTTGGATTGGAAGAACAAGCTTTAGTCTCTCATGAGTTTCTGATAAAGGAGTCAGATATAATCTATATTGCCAAATGGTTTAATTTCTTAACATTTTCCTGTATTTCCAATTATTTTTCAAGTGGTTTTCCTACACTTTAATTAATGAAATCCAGCTGGCTATATCAATTCTGGTAAACTATGCTAACATAGACTGGACGTGTTTGTGTCTATCCACAAGTCAGAATTTATTGATTAACAAATTTACAAGCTAGATCAATTTCATCAGCTTTAACCTGTTGAATATTCTAGGGTTATGGTTAAGATCAGAAATGGCACCCTACCAGTTTTGGGGTGCTCCTCTGTTTATAAGTTTCAAGTGATGGAGTTATATCTTGTGTGTTTGATAAGATCATATGTCTGGTTTTCCTGATATAATGTGATATACCCAGGTTTATATGCTCCTGGTTTAATTCAATAAGTTTTTATTGGCACTAATAAGTTTTTTATCAGTTTGTGCCTTATGATTATTCTGGTAGATGGTGGTTTACTTATGCAAAACATATTTACAGTCATTCTACCTTGGCACTTGTAATCAAAATGAAGTAATATCAGGCCAAACTGCAGCTTTATAAAATGGCATCACTCAGGGAAAGGCATATGCTCAAAGCTACTTTCCTTTACAGAGTGACTCAGTAACAGTAACTCAGGGCAGAGCACAGCCAGTTCTTCACCATAATGAAGCCTTCATGAAAGCCCAAAAGAATAGTTTGGATGAGATTCTAGATAGCTGAACACATGCAGGTTCCTAGAGAGTAGTGCATGCCTGGAGAGGGCACAGAAGCTCCAAATCTCTGCTTCCATACCTTATCCCATGCATCATGTCATTTGTAATATACCTTTATAATAAACAAGTAAATTTAAGTAAAATGTTTCTTTGAGTTCTGTGACCCACTCTAGCTTATTAGTTGAATCTGGGGAGGGGTAGAAAGAACTTCAATTTGTAGCTGATTAGCCAGAAGTATAGGTGATGTGATTGGGTTGTGAGGTGAGGACTGTCTAATGGAACTACTGAGTCCTTACCCTGTGGGAGCTGATACTGTCTCCAGGGAGATAATATCAGACTCTAATTGAATTAGAGGACACACAGCGGGTGTCCATTGGAAAACTGATTGCTTGCTTGCTGTATAGGGGAGATCACCTCACACATTTGGTGTTGGTAGTATTCTGAGAGAAGAACAGAAAGAAAAATGATTTTTTCTATCCACTCTAAATATCTAAAATATTTTTGATACTTCAAATAATTATTGATTCAGCATTGAATTATTTATGCAGGAGACTATCTGGAAGAGACATGTTTTGAGAATATTGTTTACATGGCAGTCTCTTGTGTAAATATTCCTGCTATTTGAGATTGCTATCTTGCATTTTTCACCATTCCTCTTTACTCCCATACATCAGAATACTGTGAAGATAACCAGGAACACTTTGCCATCCATGTATATGGTAACAAATAAGCTTATCAGATTTTTCCATATTCATATTTCTATCTTCAAGCTGAAAATCAAATGGAAGCATCACTATACTGTGGGTTTCACTGATGCAGCTAAGCATTTCTTTATAACTGAATCAAATATAATTTTGTATTATTAAATGAAGACATGTGACTCATGTGCTACTGACCAAGTTCTAATGGTTAACAGCAGTACATTATATACTCCACCCACCCACAGTCATTATTGTAGCTGAAAGAATTTTAATTAGCTGTCTGAGACCTTGGTCAAATACATCATCATTTCAGCATTTTAATTCTCTTTTAGTTTCCAAAGCTCTATTCCTAGGTTCTTGCTTTGGACAATTATCCAAAAGTAGTAATTATGCCTCCTTGGGGACTTTTACCACCTTCCTTTCTCTTGTTAACCACTTCTCTACTTACACTGTCAATCAGAACAAATCTAATAATAGTATCGAACTTTTAGCTTCCCAATGATAACCCAACGTGGCCCTGTGTGAATTTTCTCAAGTTTCTGCATGTGTTTGGCTGTCTTTTCCAGGGGCCTTATTAGGACAGACCTTTTTTGTTTCTGTTTTGTTTTGTTTTTTTGTTTTCAGTACTGGGAATTGAACTCAGGACCTTGTGCTTATGAGGCAGGTGAAGAACAGATCATTTTGGATGTTGACTTGGATTTCCAATCAGTATGCTATTCACTCACTGCAGTTCTGGCTTCAAGCTAACTTTCTAATGCTTTCAAAACACTTCTATAATTTGAAATAATATGGGGAAGTCTAGAATAGGAGTGATGAAAGGACATATCCTTCATCTTATATTTCTGACTACTCAGAAATATACTTAAACTGAGATGGATACACTTGTGGGTGAATAATAAAATTAAAACATTAAAAATAGAATGAGGTCTGGCTTAAGCTTAAGGTGAGTGAGTGAATCATGTGCCCGATTAAATTAGCATTGCACAGAAGTGGAACCAGAAGGCGGGTAGAGTGTAACAGCTCTCTTCCCTCTGGGGTGACTTTTCCATCTGTACACTGCAGGCCTGCTACCAGATAATGAATGGTGTGAGATCCCAAGATGACAGGTGGCAGAAGAATACACAAGAATCCTATTAGCCAACTCCTACAATACATATTTTGGTTTGAAGATTTTTTTTTCCTTAAAGACTAACTACTAGCAGAAATTAAATACAGAAATAAATTTCTTTACCTCATGATCCCCTTTAAAGAATGGATGCATTAAATACATTTATGGGAAAGTTTAAAAGTGAGGGTACGGATGTAACTTTTTGGTGACTAGTTTACTCATCCTATCTGTAAAGGCCTCTGGGAATTCAATCTCCTGTTTACAGCCTGTGAATTCCAAGGCAGTACTGAGATAGAGAACATGGCTAACATTAAGATAATTAATATGCTACATCTTTCAGCACACAATGATTTGTTCAATGATGACTTCATAATCCTATAAGAGTCTACAAATCACACTGAGGCTTTTCCCAGGGCCTCGAAGGAAAACACACTTTCCTGATTAGCTTGAATATAAGAAGCTTTAAGAGCTGTATTACTGTGATCCTACTGTTACTATGTGGAGCCTGAGACTGAAGCAAATAAAATAGGAGGCCAAAGATAGTGAGATGGAATGAAGAACCAAATCTTGATGACATATTTTGAACACTGAATCCAACTGAGACAGTCCTAAATTTGGTCTTTTCGGTGTGTTAACCAGTAAGTTCCTTAAATACCATTTTTGTTTACACCAGATTGACTCAGGTGGTCTGTTATTTGAGCCTATACTTTCCCTTACTCACACAGGCTTAAATATAAGTCAAACAGCTCTAAGATTGAAATTTAATCTATGATTAAAAACAGGCCCACAGTTTTGGAAATTTATCTATGTAGTAATCAAGAGGAACTACTCAGGAAAAAAAAAAGTTTTATGGTCCAAAATGTAGTTATTGTACCAGAAAAGCTCCTGGACATCTCTCTACCAACTATCTGATTTTCAGGTAGTTAGAATATGACCTAAGATCATCATCAAATGCTCAAGACAATTTTTAGTGTCTAAAGCAGTTGTGGCAAACTTATGGCACACATGCTCTAGCAGACTGTATCATTGAAAGCTCTAAAAGATTTGCTGTCACTGGTCTAGAGTAAGCATTGTTCATGTAATTTTATGACATAAATACTGTGAAAGTAAGTGAGAAGAAGAAAAATGACCTTTTATATGATGTGTAATACAATTTTAAAAATCAAAATGTCAGTGGAACATCATAAGTTACAAAAAGGTAACTGGAAAGATTCAATTATGATGCTTTGGGATGTAACAATTTAATTGAAAGAAATTACTTGCTTAAAAACAATTTGGTAGTGGTAACAGTATGAAGAACAGTGGTTTCCAGAGTTTGAGAGGGTGTGGGGTTCAATAGATGAGGTGCAGAACAATTCTAGGACAGTGAAAACACTCTTTATGATACTATAACGGTGGACATATCTACTTATACATTTGTCCAAAGCCACAGAATGTATAACACCAAGAAATAATCCTAATATAAACTGTGGGCTTTGAGTAATTACATTGTGCTAACACACTGTAGGTTCATCAATTGTAACAAATGGGATACCTCGGTGAGGAATGGTAATAATAGGGAGGCAGTGCATATGTGCGGGAGGGAGTCTTTGTGAAATTTCTATACCTTTCTCTCAATTTTGTTGTTAACTTAAAACTGCTTTAAAATACTTTTAAAAAAATAAGCAGGAAACTCAAGAATGAGGCTTTCAAATATAACATTTCATTGACAGAAATGCTTTGTGATACAATGTGGAACACCTCTAAAATGTTCAACCTTTATTAAAATTTTCTCATGCTGAAATTATTTCAACTTTAAATATTACTTTCATGTAGCATTTGATATACATGCTATATGTATATAAGATAAAACCAGTATAGCCATTATACTTTTAAATAAATGAATATTTAATTGGTAAATACTATATTCTGAAAATACTTTTTAGAAAAGTATTGCTTTTTTGTTGTTGTTGTTGTTTTCATTACCAAAGAATTAGCTCACATATTTAGAAACCAGTTGCTATACCTAAAAATAAATGTTAATACTGCACTTTACAAGAGACAAAAGATGACCATTTTAAGAAGGATTTCAAGTGTAAATTTTGGAAACCTCCCCTGATCTAGTAACTTTCCATGGTATCTTTTAAAGAAACTGGAAAAAAAAGAGCCTGTGTAAGGAAGAAATTTTTCCACCCCCCTTTTGAGTAATACGACAAAGTTGATGAGAAAATGAGTGGTTCTATTAAATAATCCAGAATGATCTTCTCATAATGGATTAGTTATGTTCACAAGAAGTGAAAGCATGATGTCTGTAGCTTTCAAGCTCAGTATAGATCTGTGAAGATAGTGGAGGCAACAGTGAATTACTATGAGCTCTTAATGCATAGAAGTTGTATAATATGTCCTGAAATCAAATGAGCTAATTGAGAATCTCTGTTCCACTGCTTTCTGGCTGATTAGTCTTGCACAGTTAATTTATCTTAACTAAACCTTAGATTCCTGATCTACAAAATGGGTCTAATAAATTATAGCTACTAACAACTAAGTTTTTCATATTATAATAATTGCATTTTTCATTCGCATAATTTTTATCCACATCATGTATGGCACTAAGCATAAGCATACACTCTCTTAAAACTCTATGAAGAAGCATTTATAAACCCTATTTTAGAGATATGAAGGCTAAAGTTCAGATAAATAAAAAATATGGCTTGGGTATTGTGAAACAGATTTATAGAACATTTTGTCTAACTCCACAGGCAATAATCCTAACCCACAAATCTAAATAAGCTTATATGTCATAATAAAAAAGAATAACTGTTTACTTGCACTTTTACCCAAATTGCAATTCATAGTGTGGGAAATGCTTGTGTATCTTGCCTCTTTCTTAAATGGCTCAGGAATATATAAAAAAGAACTTTGCAAAACCATAAATCACAGAAAAAATTTTATCAGCTGTTCCTCAACAAAGGACTACTATCTAGAATATATAAAGAACTTTAAAAAGTCAGACCTCCCCAATTTAAAGACCCAATTAAAAAATGGGCATCTTTAGGCTGGGGATTTGGCTCAGTAGTTCCACCACCTGTTTTGCAAGCACAAGATCTGAGTTCGATCCCCAGTACAAAAAAGGGGGGGACATCTGAAATGAACAGACATTTCTCAGACAAACAAATAAAAGCAGCAAATAAACATATGAAAAGATATTCGGCTTCACTGTTCATTCGAGAGAGGCAGATGAAAATCAACACTGAGATTCCACCTCATCCCAGAAAGAATGGCTGCTATCAAGAAATCAACCAATAGCAAACGTTGGCAAGGTTGTGGAGAGAAAGGTTGTTCAGAGTGCAGACTGTTACAACCACTGTGGAAAGCAATATGGAGATGCCTCAAAAAACTAAGATTAGAGGTCCTATTTGACCCAGCTATTCTTCTACTGGGTATCTTTCCAAAAGAAAAGAATCATACCACAGCAGTATATGTACACCCATGTTTATAGCAGCACAGTTTGTAGTAGCTAAAACTTGGAAACAGCCCAAGTGCCCATCAACTACAGAATAGATAAAGAAAAAAATTTTTTAATAAAATGGAGTACTACTCAGCCATAAAGAATGAGAAATTAGAGACATTTATAGCTAAATGGATGCACATTGAAGACATACTCTTAAATGAAATAAATAGGGCACACATGTGTAAATACTGAATAGTTTCTCTGGTATGAGAAACTGCAAGTGTAAATAGGGCTTAAAATGAATAATTGCTAATGTGAAATTGGAAGGAAAGGTCCAAAGGGGTAGGAGAAGTGGGAGAGGTAGAAAAGGAAAATAATATGAGAAAAGGAAAAAAAATGGAAACCTTTGTAAATGAGGGGTGGAGGGTTTTAATGGAGGGCAGGGGAATGGGGTAAAAACTAAGAACCAAGATACATCATCATGTAAAGGTACAGATTCCCAATGTTGAATTTAATGTATTATATTCCTAAAATGTACCAATAAAAGTATTTAAGGGAAAAAAACATAAACCACATACTAGCTTTGAAATATAATTGAGACAGATCCTGTAGTTATGAAATTTGAGACAGAACAGAACAGCTTGTTAGTGTAAAGGTAGAGAAACAAACCAACTGGTACTGCAAGATGTGGCCTTGGCCATTCAACAGACTACAGAACAAAACTAGTCACTGTGGAAAAATCAAGGTCAGAAAATACACTGACCTCCATTGTGACATGAAAATCATTTCAACTCAAAGCGCAGGCAACCACTGACACTGATTGAAATTGGCAGATTATTTGAAACTGCAGTTCATAGATCCACACAGGATATGAAACTCTATTCATATAGCAAATATTAACTAATACAGAGCTGAACTGGATCTACAAGTTTTTTTTTAATTTAAAGGGATAATGTCTTGGAGGATCCTAATTGGTGTGGAATCCTGAGAGTCATATTATAATTTAAGACAGGAAGTAGCCTCAGATTTTTGGCCAGCAGGCCGTATCTTTTAAACTAGATATTCTAGTTTCCTGTTCTTTCATTTGCCCTTTGTTATCTTGAACTTTAAGTGAAATCTGGTCTAAAGAATTTGTTCAGTTATTCTATGATGTTTTTCAAAGAAAAAGCCAGGTATCCATGTTTACCCAGGGAGTTAAACTGAGATTGTCTTGATAAGTGTTACCAGATTTTCTAGAAGAAAAGTGAGTGAAAAGAAATAATGGTCAAAACTTTGAGAGACAGTTGTTCATTTTCTATGGAGATATTCTGTAAATCAATTTTTCTGTAACCTTCATCCTAAATACCAGAGCAGTAACAACTTTCAAGTTTAATTTGAATCCTGTTAAATACATGACCCTGGTGAATTATTTTTCCTTCCTAAAATGCTTTTCTTCTTTTGGTACCCTTCGCATTTGCAGCAGATCTGTATCTGTTTCCTTGTATCTACTTTTATTTTGCTCTTTTTCTCTTTAGATGGAGGAAGGAGGTAAGGAGGCAGAGGAAAGGAACATAAAAATAGAATTAAGATGTATCCTGTATGTGTACCAAATACCCACAGTGAAGTATGTATTGCAAATATGTACTAATAAATAAAAAGAATGCTCTTTTTCCTTGATTTCCTTCAATCCTAGCTTTCAACTAAGTCTTTCTCAGGCTCTTTCATAAACTCTTCTTTCGTCTGGTGGTTATTCTTTTGGTTTCATTTGGTTTGGTTTTTGATTTTTTGAGACTAAGTCTCTCTGTAGTTTAGACTGGCCTTGAGCTTACTATCTAGCCCAAGTTGGCCTTAAACTAGCAGTGAACCTCCTTCCTCAGTCTCCTGAGTGCCAAGAATATAGGTATGCACCACCGTGGCTGGCTTTGCCTGGTGTTTAAATGCTGGTTTTCTCCAGGGATTCTCTATGCCTGACCCCTTTTTGCTTTATATAAGTGGTGTTATCAAAAAGTACAGTTAATGTTTGAAATTCATAAAGTTTTTACAGTCAAAGACACACTGCCATTAATCCCTGTCTAATTACCACCCCTCATTTCAGGCACACTTATCCAATTATTCTTGCCACTTTCTCAAGCAGTTCTGAATATCTCCTTCCAGGAGTGTCTCCAGTTATGCTGTAATGGTTGCCTTGAGCTTCTGAATTGATTGAAAACATTTAATCTTGATGGTCATTATGACTTTGGGGGAACAGCCATAAGTTGCATGGTGCCAGATTCTCTGAATAAGGTAGATGAGGGCACGCCATATTGTTTTTACAAGTCTGCCTTTCTATTGGATGGCACTCAGCATTCATGGTATTTTTTCCAGTTATGTTTCATAAAGACATATGTGGCAAAAGAACTTCTAGAACTGGAACAGAACTTCCAGAACTGTTTCAGTAGCAAGAATAATGGGATAAATGTGCTCTGCAGGAGGAGAAGTATTTTGAGGAGGATTAACAACAATTGTCTTTTACTGTAATAATTTTTTAAAAATTTAAATATTCACCATATATTTTGATCACCCCTTATATACTCCAAGAAAGTGAAAATACTCTGTATGATAATATAATAATAGATACATCTCTTTAGAATCCATGGAATATACAGTAGTAAGAGGGAATCCAAATGTAAACTGTAGTCTTTGGGTAATTATAATGTGACAATGTAGATTTATCAATTATAACAAATGTGCCCCTTTGTGGAGGATCTTGCTGATAGAGGTACAGTGTACATTGTGTCATACATTATGCATACCAAATCTCTGATTCTATTGTCATGATCATAATTACATAAGTACCCAAAGGATATATGTTATCTTGAGATAGAAATACAACACTTAACCCTTACACAATGAACAGGATTTGACCCTGTTGTCATACAAAAGAGACACAATGGATTATCTACCCTCCCCCTACACACACACCTAAAATTTATTTACATGTTTAGGATGATGACACCACACATGTACCAAGTGGATATGAAGAGACTTATTATTCATATTATGAGACTTTCTAGCTGGAGCACAGTGGGCTCCCAAACAGGTCCATATGGACTTGAGAGCATGGTGGAGGGTGACTGGCTTGACTTTCTCATAGAGATGGTCAGGCTGGAATGAGAACTGTTTTGCATAGGCTGAGGCTTTCATGACTTGAGCTTCTGACACCAAAGTAGGCAGTGTTCAAGGATTTCTTATCAACGTGTTCAGATATAGGAGAAGAGAAAGCAGTGGGCTTTGAAAGCTACATTAGCATTATGACATAAAAAACAAACTCAGACTCTATTGCAGACACCTACCACATCTTAATTAAGCCATAATTAATTTAAAGTTGACCATTACTTATACATGGACCCTTAAATCCACTACTTTGGTCCAATTGCCTCTTCCAAATTATAGAATGACTACATTGATCTTTCTAGTTGGATGTCAGAACCCTGAAGCTCAGCATATTCAAAACTGATTTCTTATTCTAATTTATGTTAATAACCTCTCGATCCAACTAGTTTTCCAAATTAGAAACATGTGAGTTATCCTAAATATTTTTCATTTCTCAACACCCCCATCTTTTCTTTTAGTCATAAGATCTAACTGATTCTACCTTTCACAAGTTGGCTGATACATACCTTCTTCTTCTAGATCATCATTGTGCTACCTCAGTTAAGTCCCTTGTAGTTTCTTAACTGGATTATTGAGATAATAAGATTCTAATGTCCACAGTGTCATCCTTCCTGATATTCAACACCCTATCCACCACATTTACCATTATTTTTGCGGGGGTTACTAGGGATTGAACTCAGGACCTTGCGATTGCAAAGCAGGTGGCAGAACCAGTGAGCTAAATCCCAGCCCCTTTCACATTTACCATCTTGACTTCCAGTGACAGTATTACCACATCAGTTTCCTATTTAGAACTTTTATTATTCTTGAAATGTTAAAAAGAAAATATTTTAGAATGCTTTGCAAATAGTTTTATGCTTAAACTTCAACTTCTTTTTAGTCTTACTATATCCCCTTGTCCTGACTTTACTCTTTCATATTTATCCTGTGTGTAAATTATGTCAAAGTACTTTCAGTTCATCAAATGACTTGAATCCACTTTTTGTCTTCATGCCATTTTGAAGCAGCTCCTTTTCCCCAGAAAACACTTTGTGCCTGTCTTCCATTCATCTTTGTTTAGATACAAATAATATCTCCTCTATGAGGCTTTTCTTGACTTTCCCAGACCATATTACAGAGCATACTGTATATAATGACTACAATAACTTTTCATTGTGAATTCTTTGACTGATATTGTTAAATCTCTTACATATATTATCTTAGGCAACCTGTATAGCAGCTTTAAGAACTGAGTGGATATCTAATTTACATAGTAACTTTAAGAACTGAATAGTGACATCCCTATTTTTAAAATGAGAATATTAATATAATAAGGGTTAGATAGACTTAATTCAAGATCATACCGCTAGCAGGTAGTGGATCTCAAAATTGAACCCACATTTACAATCACAGTCCTGACTAGTGATGGCAAACCTTTCAGCGCTTTCATTGATAACAGCTGCTGTGGCACATGTGCCATAGGTTCACCACCACTGATCTAGATCGATACACATTATCATGATGTTGCTTAGGTTTATGTTTTAGGCCATACCTTCATTATAGTAATTATTTTATTTCATAAGCCAAACAGCAAGTAGGTGCCTAATATATGTAAATATATATTGAAGAGACCAGGCTCTGTGAGAGTAGAACTGAGAAAATGCTAAAGAACAATATACAATTGGCATTCTATCCATTTTACAAAGTTAAAATCATACCATTATACAGTATTTAAAATGTGAGATGATTAGGAAAAGACTGAAAATAAATGTAAATTTCCCCTTCTTTGTTCAAATATAACTGATGTAAATGGCTCTTGCTTCTTGAAAACCATCAAGTGATTGAAATGAAAGCAGTGTAAAAGATCTGTAGCAGTCATATGTCATACCATCTACATTCTTCACTTACATCTTGAATGGTCCATAAAGAGAAATGATGTTGGCTTCTGCCATCTGTTCCCTGCATCAAGAATAAGTACCATGGAAAGAACTGAGAATGCATTTTATGCAAGGAGTGTCACACAAAAAGCAGATGTAAAGACTGAAATTGCAGCACTCAAATTGAGGAGCTGAACAATAGCCTAAGATGGAGAAAACCTAACATCTGGCAAGTCAGGGAAAAGAAGATAGGAAAATGAATCTTGTTGTCTATCTAACTTTCAAAAATCAAGTCATAAATAACATACAACATAATTGCAGCTCTACTGTCCTTCCAGGAGGGATTTTTTTTGTGCCACTCCAATCTACCCCCTGGGTTCAATTTTTTCCTATTGATCTCACTCATTCTTTATGATATAGTTTAATACTACCTCCTTTGTGCAATGCTCTCTGGTCTTCCAGACAGAACTTGCTCAAAAACAGCTCTATTTGTACCTCAATTTAGCACTTTTTAGACAGATTCATAACTAAGTTTGAGATTCTTTAGAACAGAAAACTGTTTTTCTTGCCTTCTCTGCTCATGCCAACCACTTAGTACAGGGCTAAATTCTCAGTAAAGCCTTGTTGAACTGAAGTAAATCTGTTGAGGTTAAAGGATGACTCAATGTAAATATCATTCTTACCCAAATGACTTATTCCTCTGAGTGGGCGTTTGAATTAAGACATCTCAAATATTCTCCTCTGAGCCTTATGTGGACATGACAATTTTTTACTGAAAATTTTGTCCTGTCTCACACACTTTGTTAGCAAAACTGACTTCCTCAGAGGGAAAGCTCAGATATTACCTGTAATTGTAGCTGAAGCACGCTTTAATACCCCTTTAACTTTCTCAATAATCAGTCTTCTTTCTTATTGTTGGAATCCCTGAAAACATCTTCAGCATGTACTGCTGCCACTAAAATTACTTATGTTGACTGGGATATGTTTGCTGTATTTATTAAAATCTAGGCAAGTAGGCCTCTGACCATAGAGAGAAACTTAAAGTAAAGCAGCCAGAAAGTGTGTGGAAAATGAAAAGAAGAGATTTGATCAGAGAAATGAATGCTAAAATTGATAAAGAGAAAACACAATTTCTACCTTAAAAGTCTGTGAATTTTATTTATTCTTTAGCCTATCTACTTTAAATACAAACTTTAGAATTTTTCTAAGGCAACTTTAAAAAATGGAAAAAAAACATAGAAGTACTGTATTAATATTACTGTCACATACCAGCACACATAGAATGACTTTACTAGCATTAGTTTTCAGAGTTATGTGCTACATTTTCAAATCCATTGAATGATTTTGGCTACAAGTAGCAAAAAATAGAATTGAAAATGACTTAAGCAATACAGCATTTATTATTTAATATGATAAAATATCCAGGGATAAGGTAGCTTCATTCAACTCTTCACTGCTTTCAGCATGGACCAGGTTCTTAATGATCTGTGTGGCAGCTCCCATCAAAGTTATAAAATAGTTGCATTAGTTCTACTATCATCTTTAGGTACCCTGAAGTTCAAAGGCAGAAAACAATTCTTATAAGTTTTTTGTTTCCCTCCTCAGGAATTAAGAAATATTTCCCATTTCCCTACACATGACTCAAGTTGGTAGGAAAAAGGATACACCTCAAGCCCATAATGATAAGTGAAATAAATCAAACACGCCTGTCTAAATATCAGATGGTTTCTTTTATATGAGAAAGTCAAAATATAAATAAGAAGCAAAATAAAAGACAAGTAATAGGAAATCTTTTGCAAAAGGGAAGAGGACAAAGAGATAGAGGGAGGGTAGGGGACTTGTATGAAAAAATAATTAGGATATGTTGTGTACCAACTCCCTCTGAGGAATGTAATCATTATGTATTGCAAACCTATACTAATAAAAATTAAAATTGAAAAAATATTTTTTCACACACACACACACACACACTATTTTCTTTAATATGTTACTGACCAGTCACTGGCTAGGATGGGTTAATGGTGGAGTCACTATGTTTGCTTCTGTCAACTCATGGGTCATCCACTGAGTCTAGGAATGGAGGCAGCCTTCCCTGAAGCACCAACACGCTGGTAGAGGAAACCATATACCATGTAGATGTGAAAGGAAAAAGGAGGCAAGTCTCCTGTGGATGTAACTGAAACTGGATACTACAATCATTTTCTGGTGTCAAAAAAATGAAAATGTTTGTGATATATAATGAGTCATACACACACATACACACACACACACACACACACACACACACACAATTCATTACCATTTCGAATAGTTCTGAGCAAGGATGTTAAGGCTACTTATTGCAAGAAAAGGAAGGGTAGGAGAAAGAAGTTAATGAAGAAATAAAAGATTTTTAGAAAAATATATAATGGGAAGCACAGGCCAGGGAGGTAGTTCAGTGGTGTGGTGCCTGCCTCACAAGCCCAAGATCCTGAGTTCAATCTCTGGTAATGGAGTGGGTGGTGGGGGAGAGAAAGAAGCAAGGATGGGACAATGTATGATGTAATGTAATTTGTACCTTCATCATAATCACACAATGGAACAATAGCTTATTCTGAACTCTAATCAAAGTGTTAAGCACAATTTCCAGTGTTAACTACATGAGATTTTTAAATTTAAAAAGAAACACTTTTCATCCTAACAGCTCAAAGAAAATGAAACAGTCCATCCTTCACAGTACCTCCCTATAAGGTTAGATATAAGAATAAATATCCAAGCAGAGAAGGTTGGTTATCTTAGAATTTCCACTGGATGGTTTTCCACATAGCAAAACTTGTTATTCAGGCTAGATAGGGCTGTATGTAAAAAATGGAAGGCGAGTCCATGGAATTTGAAGAGACTATTCAGACATAGGTTTCCACATAGATTATCTGTGATAAGTCTAACCTAAGTCTCAAAATCACATTATTCAGGACTGGGGAATTATCTCAGTGGCCCCATGCCGCCTTGAAAGCACAAGGTTGAGTTCGATCCCCAGTACCAAAAAAAAAAAAATCTCATTATTCTACACTCAGTCCTTTTAACTTTCTGAAGGAAAGTTTCATAAATAGCTTCCGCTGATCATCTCATATCCCTTTACCTCCTCTCTACATATAAAAACTCAGTGCTATTTTGAGAGAAGGATATGTTGGAACATCATTTTAGAACCTCTTTCTCATAATGTTCTCAGGTGAGATGGCATTTTTTAAAACAAATTATTACTCATCAGCAGATTCAAGGGGGAGGAATAAAAAGGGGAAGCAGTAGTCATAATATTTATTAGTTTCTCTTGAATTAAAGGCTAACTCTGTGATGGTGTTTCTTCCAGTACCTGATGATTCAAGGCAGGGAGGGGAGAGCAAGAACAATCCTACCAACAGAATTATCTTATCAACTATCTCTTCTCATTTTTCTTCTACCAAGAATATTGTTGTAGAATATGTGAGGGTATAATTTTACTATTTATATGACAGTTCAGAGAAAACTGAGAACATCTTTATACTTAGAACACAGGGAGGATTTAACTAGTAAGTTTAATATCACCTGTTCAAATAAAACAAATCATTGGATTTAAAATGATTCATATAATCCCTGTGGTTATATACCCCAAATTCTTCGACTGTGGGGAGGTATCTTCAATTTATTGTGTAAATCACATGTCCTGAGTTCACCTCCCATATCATGGAAGACTTAACATTTTCCAATATATCTACGTATTCTCAGACATACACATTTCTCCTAGACCTCTGTTACTCCAATACTTACATCCTCTGGAATCTCTATTCAATCCTGTCCAATAGAAATATAATGAAAGCCATGCACATAATTTTAAATATTCTAATAGCCACATAATACATTAATCAAGTGAAATATATATATATATATATATTTTTTTTTTTAAACCTAACGTGTCCAAAATATTGTCATTTCAACATGTGGCATCAACCATGGTCAAGTTCTGAATAGCCACACATGGCTAGTATCTAACAGGTTGAGTAGCACAGCTTTAGATCTTCACATCTCATTTCTAATAATAAGATCTTTTTCATCTCTGCCAACTTTGGCATGGAATAGTGAATCAATTCCTGGTTTCCTAAAGAAACCATAAGTATAGCATTTGTTTTTACAACACTTTGAAGCTTGAGGAGACTGGAACATAGCTACATTATTAGACAACCAGCCTAAATCACTACAAATTGATTACTGGAAATTCTTTTGGTGAACAGGTTTCTCTCTGAGCACTTTTTGCTAAGATAGAACTTCCTACCAGATTTCTAAATACAGTATTAAAAGTGAATGATTATGAGGGGAGGAGGGGTGAAGGGAGGGCAGGGACAAGGGGAAAAATGAGAACCAAGACCTGTCATGTAGAGGTACAGGATCCCAATAATGAATGTAACTGTACTGTATACCTAGAATGTACCAATAAACTCAATGAGGAAAAGAAAAGTGAAGCATCATAGACATTAAGATGAAAGTGTTATAGAATGTTTTTAAAAGAGAGGAAAATGTTGATATTCTACCATCCTGTTCATTTGGGCTCAAAAATCAGAGGATGCCTTTTCTGACTTCAAAAAATAAATATAAATCCCTATAGAAATTTGGCTGAACTTTTCTTAAGATATTTTATCTTGGAATAGCTATAAATTTATTTAAAATTTATCTATTCCCTACAGAACTTGAGACCTGCTTTGTTATTAAGCTGTGCCTCTTTTATTACCTAGTTATGTTTCCTTGTCTATCTATGACAGCTCCTGTCTAGGACCTGTGCCACCACAGTGGTTCTGATCATTTACAGCCAAACTCTTCTATCTCTTGCTTTGGATGTACATATCACTCCCCACTGTTGTCTCCTTTAACCAAATCACTGTCACCACCTGATCAAAAGTAGCTCAGTTTGATGTTTATATGTTTAACCAACACATCTGCCTCACGTCTGCATATTCCTGATACATCTGCCATTCCATCCACTTTTCAGGACCCTTCATGGGAATCAAATTGCTAGTTTGCAGCCAACACATGATATGACTTGACATCTAAACTATAGTTTGTACAGGTGTGAGAATCAACTCTGATTTGTAAGTTGAAGAGCTCAAATAAACTGGAGATGAGACACTGGCTAATGAAAACCAAATTATAAACAAAAGAAAATATTTCCGATGGATGCGATGTACCATGTGCTACTCCACACACTTGCCCCCTTGAGCACAATGACCCTTCAGTAACTGTTTCTTTGGTGAAATTTTCATTACTTTCTTAGTCATGAAAAATATTTTAAAAATAAAAGAACAGACATAATGTAGCCAGGATCATACTTTAAAGTGTGTTTATGGCAGGGGTCAGTCTTTGTTATTCTTAGTGAATCTGGAAATTTCCAGACCTACTGACTTGCAAATGCTAGTATATAATCAAAACTATATAAATATGTTACATATTGATAATCAAACACAAATGTAAAATGTCAATTAAAACTCATCTCCTGAAGATTTTTTTCATTTAATTTTGTGTTTAACGATAATTATCATTTATTGCATCAAAATTCTTTCAGTTTTACATTTTATGTATATAAGCACTGAGCAAGCTTATTCACATACAGAAGAAGATAAGAAGGGAAGGTGTTTAGTTGTAGCAACTCCACCTTGAAAGTGTTCTGAATGGTGTGCCAAAAAGCACACGTGCTTTATCATGAAAAACTACTTTTAATGATCTATCAACCAAAACTTGATTAAGTACTATTTTCAATTTTGTTGCAAGCACAGAACTGGAAACTGTGGCTTGGCACAGGATTTGTTACCCTCTCAGTAGAATAATTCTCTTTTAGAACAATGAAATCAATATTTTAAATTGTTCTTTTGTTTTGCACAAGGGAAGTTTCTACTGCCAAAGCAATCAGTTCTTGATCATCAGGTTCAGGATGGTTGAAAAACAGGTTTTTCTTCTGGTAAAGTGGGAATAGCATAATTCCTAAAATAAAAGTGGGAAATTAAAGCAGAGTGATTGCAGGCACATTCTGTATCAGATCAATTTTAGGAAGAAATGAATGTATAGGAGAGTTGAGGATCTGGAAATTGATGTCTTTAAAGTTCCTTCACATAATTTTTATGTACCTGAAGAAGTTCAAAAATTTCCTCAGTCTAAAGCCACCTGCAATACAGCAACAAGAACCACTACATTCCTGGGGATTCCTTTGGCATTATTGAATGGTATTCAACTGGTTAATAATCAGACAATTCTTTGGGAACTCTCCTGTATGTGGCAATGGGTTATTTAATTCTATCCCCAAATATTAATTAGTTCTTGTTTTCCTAATCAGATTATGAGCTAAAGACTGGGACTGAGTATCACTTATTGCCATACCTATTGAAGAGCCTTTCACAAAACTGATGTTTGATCAATCATTGGTGCCTGTTATCCCTGGTCTTGGCATTGTTAAGTAAGTTTCTCCTTTCCTTCTGCCCTTCTTTCTTTTTAAAAAACACTCCTATTTAGATTTCTCATACCTAAAAGTGGTCCCTATGAAAAGAGAGGTAAAAGTATCTGTGGTGGTAGTCATCTGACTCTTCCTTTAGATACTGACCAACTCCCGGACCACAGGCTAACGTGGCAATCAAAGGCACTTTGAGTTGTAAGTATTTCAATTGATTTTCATGACATTTAGATGGCAAATACTAAATTTGGAGGGTAATTTATTAGGTAAGCATGTACAAATTTCAAAGTGTCATATATTCTTGACAGATTGAAGCCTTTATCCACATGTGATGATGCACTGATTGTAATGACCTTACCGCTTTTAATTTGCAAACCCGAAATCCACAAACTTTTTCTGTAAAGAGCCAGAGAGTAAATGTTTTAGCTTGTGTAGGCCCTAATCAACTCTGCCTTCATAACCTGAGAGCAGCCATACACAACATGTAAATAGACTTGGTTGAGTTCCAGTAAAACTTTATTTGCATAAATATCCATTGGCTAGAAACAGTCCCTCTTACAGACCATTTGAAGGATATTAATAGGCAAGTCCAGATTTACTTTGGTTAATAATTTGTTTTTTTCTATTCTTTTACTTTCAACCTTTCCAAAATCTTCTGTTTCAGGTCTACTTCTACCTTTGAAAAGAGTGTAGTTTATTTTTACTTATCTGCTCTTGAGAATTCCTGTCTTTTTCTAAGCTAATTAGTGCCTTTGTGTTGAGATTTACTAGCACAACCTTTTTTTTTGTGTTGTTTTTGTTTTTGTTTTTTGTTTTTGAGGCAGGGTTTCCCTTTGTAGTTCAGGCTGGCCCTGAACTCACTATTTAACCCAGGCTGGCCTTGAAATCTCAGCAGTACTCCTGCCTCAGCCTGCCAAGTGCTTGGATCACAGGTGTGCACCACCACGCCCACATGTATATACATATCTTATTATAGTGAAGGAAAAATTAATTTTTCCTTCTACTCATCTTCAGTTCATTGGCTGGTCCATGGAACAAAGGACAGATAAGTAAAAGATCAAATGAAAGTTATTATCATACCTATCACATATATACCTGGAAGACACCCAGAAAATAAGTAATACTCAAAGGACACTACCATCTATAGCATTGTTCAAACAAGAAAAATGAATTTTTTAGAGAAGTGACTAGATAAAATTAAAGGGCTTTGAGTCTCTAGGGGTGACAATTCTGGGAAAACAAATATGTAGTAGATTGATGTGAGTTCATAAGGTTTTCCATCTAGATAATTCTGGGGCTTTGTTTATCACTCTTCTTCCCTTCTGGTAAAGATGGGGAAGAGGGGTCTTGTTACCTTTGTTAGTTTATATCCACTGTTAGACAAATAGTGGGAGAGAGCTTTTCTTGTTTCTGCTGCTTCTTTTTTGGTACTGGAGATCGAACTCGGGCCCTTGCACTTGAGAGGTAGGTGGTGGAACCATTGAGCCAAATCCCCAGCGCCAAAACTGGATTTTTTTCTTTTGTACCAGGGATTGAACTCAGGTCTTTGTGCTTTTGAGGCAGGTGGTGGAACCGCTAAGCTAAATTCCCAGCTGCTGCTTCTTAATTGCCTTCAGCTCAAAGTAATTCTTCAGCCAAAGAAGCATATTTTGGTGTGGCATGTTCTTGTTTCCTATACTGCTTTAAAGAAATATCTTTATTCTCTGGCCTATTTTGGATAAAATATGATTGGATTGTTCTTTTCTTTTTCTTCTCTCATTTTCATAATATTATTCTTTTAGGGATTACTCTTGAAGTTTTACTATGCATATTTAATGCAAGCCTATATTTAAACATCAATATTCCTCCCTCTGAATGATAAAGAGAACATTACAAATTTAATTTTAATCAGACTCCTTACTAGTTTAATTGCTATTACTGTCTAATATTGTCATCCTGTACCTTTTTCAGTCCATCATATTATACATGATAATAATTATCTTGTAAAAAATATTTATTTAAATTCACTCCCTCCTATCATTGTACTTGGTATTTCAAACTTTCTAGTATTATTTTCCTTCTCCTTGAAGTACATCAATTGGTGTGGATTTTTTTGCCTCAGACTTTCTCAGTTTCTGTTTCTGTCAATGTTTATCAAAGGGGGATAAGAAATATTTACCATTTCCCTACACATGACTCAAGTTGGTAGGAAAAAGGATGCACCTCAAGCCCATAAGGATAAATGAAATAAATAAGACACGCCAGTTTAAATATCAGATGGTTTCTTTTATATGAGAAACTCAAAATATAAATAAGAAGCAAAATAAAAAACAAGTAATAGGAAATCTTTTGCAAAAGGGAAGAGGACAAAGAGATAGAGGGAGGATAGGGGACTTGTATGAAAAAATAATTAGGGTATGTTGTGTACCAACTCCCTCTGAGGAATGTAATCATTATGTATTGCAAACCTATACTAATAAAAATTAAAATTGAAAAAAATATTTCCCAGATATACCCTTAACACACAACGTGCATGCACGCGCACACACACACACACACACACACACACACACATACACACACACACACACTATTTCCTTTAATATGTCACTGACCAGTCACTGGCTAGGATGGGTTAATGGTGGAATCACTATGTTTGCTTCTGTCAACTCATGGGTCATTCACTGAGGCCCGCTATTTTTAATGAGATATGCCTGTTATTCGAGACTGACTTCATATTGGAAGACATTTAACATCCCTTACTGTCACCAAATAAATGCTAGCAACAAAATTGTCGGATAAATATCCCCACCTCCACAAAGGTGCTTTGAAGGGCAAGAAAACTTCTAATCATTGAGAACCTCTTTATTTATGCAAATATCATTCTTCCTCTTTCTTAAAATAAACATTTGTAATATAGAAAATTCAAGCTCCACAATTTTGACTTAATCAAAATTAAGAACTTTTGCTCTGTGAAAGCCTTGTTAAGGGAAAAGAGAAGCTGCAGACCTTGAAAAAATATTTTCAAACCACATATCCAAAAAAGACTCATATCTAGAATATATAAAGTACTCTAAAAAACTCAACAGTAAAACTATGGTACAAGTAGAAAATGCAGAAATACATTAAAGGTTGTTGCAATGAATATGATATACATATGGCAAATAAACACATAAAAAGATGCTCAATATTACTGGCTCTTAGGGAAACTTGAGTTAGGACCACAATGAAATATTGCCACACAACTGTTAGAACAGCTATAATAAAACGAAAATAGTGATAACCCCAAATGCTGGAGTAGATGAGAAAAAAATATGGGATTGTAAAATGGTATAGTCACTCTAGAAAACAGTGTGGCTGTTAAAAAAAAAATGAAAACCTTTTTTCGGCACTGCAGCCTATAACCATCATTGTCAGTAGGTCAACAACACCATGATTCAGTGTCATTTGCAGACAGGAACAAGATAGACTGTCCTACCATATGACCCAGCAATCACACTCCAGCTATTTATCCTTGCAAAATGAAAATTTACTCCCACACAAAAAGGGAAACTTTGACATGGCTGTTCATGGCAGCTTATTTCTAATCACCCCAACTAGAAACTACCAAATTGTCTCAGGGTGAACAATGGTTAAACAAATAATAGGGCAACTATACCATTAAATGCTACTCCATAGTAAAAAAGGAATGAACTATTGATGCAGACAGAAACTTAGAAGCTTCTTAAGGGCATTCTGCTGAGTGACAAAAGGCCCAACTCAGAAAGTCACATACTATGTGATTCTATTTTTGTAATATTCTTGAAATGACAGTGTTACAGAAAAAGATGGATATGACTCTAAAAGAGTGATCTTTGTGGTAATATAGTACTTCTATATTTTTATTGACACATGATTATAGAATCTATGTATTTGATAAAATGATATAGGCCCAAATATACTTTATATGAATGTCAATTTCCTGATTTTGATGTTTTATTGTAGTTATAAGATCTAACCATTGGATGGAATTGTGTGAAAAGTGCAAAAGACCTATCTGTACTACCTTTGCATCTTCCTGTGAATCTATAATTATTTAAAGTGAAGACAAGCATTCATATTATATTTTTTTTCTAGATGTTCTGTTTGGTTGTTTTCATATCTGCTCTCACTCTGTTTTATATTTCTATATGCTTTGGTATTTTCTATTCTGAATATAAAAATTTTTAATATCTCAAGTCCTGTATTTGTTTCTATCACCTATTTTAAGTTTTCTGGTGCTCCCTTATGGTGCTTTGTTTCTAGTATATTATGTGATTTTTAACTCAGAGGTTTATATTTTCCTTGGTAATTCTTCAAAGTCTGTATTGAAGTCTAGTTCTACAACAAATTTCTTTGTACTTCTCCAGTCTGCTGGAAAATTGTAGCAAATCTAGGCTATGTTTAATTTAATTTCCACTTGAGATTTTTGGGACCATGTAGGTAGTATGAAGTTTTAGGGAATGTTTCATGTGCTTATGATATTGATACAAGTAAAATTAGGCAAGATTTCTTTTTGCAATGGTTTTGACTTTTTCCATTCTTCCCATTCCATATGTATGGTGGGCATAGCCTCTTGTAGCCCTACATATATGTGGGAGATGACTTACAGCGAACTCCACTTGGACTGGCCCTGCTCTATGCCATGTGCATTTGTGAAATGAAGGTTAAAATCTCCAGGGTTTGTTAAAATTCCAAGGTGGAAAGCTGCTGTTGTCACTTGCCCCATTCCTCTTCTCTCCTGGGTTCTTGGTTTGACTTTTTTCTCCACTATTCTCTACTTTTATTTGAGCTCAGCAATGGTAATGCCCGTACTATTTTATCTAGCATTTCAGTGCCTCAGTTACAGAGGGTAATTCATGGTGTATAATCTAACATGCAGCCTAAAATGGAAGTCAGCTAAATTTTCTTTTCTTGATTATGTTTTTAAATTATCCATTTTGTAAGTAATCTTTGGTCTTACAGAAAATACTGCGCCCATTAATGCCACTCCCCCCCACACAACCCCATGAGTCACAAAGCAGTGCTTTTGTTCCTTTAAATACTAACTACTCTTTGTTCAAATGTTATGCCCCCAATAATTTAAGCTAGGTGATTTTGTTTGAAGATGAAATCTATATCCATGAGCAACATACAAGATATCACAGCAACAATTCCAAAAAGATTTCTAAAAAGAGGCTTATATGAGCATAAACACAGAGTTGATAGCAAGCAAATCGAATAGAAAAGAGAAAAACATTGCTAGTTTTCAAACAGGTTCAGAAAGCACATTTGCAAAGTCAAGGGCAGTAGGCAACTTGGAAATCTCTGCCTTTAGCATGTCTAGGAAGGTAAGTGAGGAGCAAAGTGTCATCATTTCTAGCTCTCTGGGAAAATTCTACCTGCTTTTTCTCCAGGAAACTAATACAGAGTGAGATTTCTTACTGTGAGAATCTAGTAAATTTGCTTTCCTACATTATAGTCTAGGATGAGCCTTTCTCTGGCCTGCAGTGAGCACTGAGGTTGGATTTAATTGAAGGTAAAATGAATTCTCATTAAGACATAAACTTTAAGACATAAACAGCTTCTGTATCCCTAAATGTACCAATAAACTCAATAAAAAAAAAGACATAAACAGCTTCTTAAGTAGCTTAAATTATTGGAATTTTAGTAGATCTTTCTTTTTAAAAAGGAATTAGTGGGAGTTTAATTAATATCATGATTAAAATGGTTTCATTTTCTTGTGAGAATAAAGAGTCTTCATGTTTTAAAACAAAACAGATTGGACTATTTCACCTTTTGTTTTCTTTTTGCTTTGGGTATACAGCTAGCACTTTATGTCTGCTGTAAGTTTACATAACTGATGCTAAATATTTTATTTTCCTTGAGTTTCAGAAGTTCATGAAAGGCATGCTATGGTTTACTTGATTAGGAAGTACATATCGACATTATATAGCTCTTTTAATCGCATCACCTGTAATCGCAAATATGGTCTCACTCTGAATTCATTGGATCTCCTGGTACAGGTCTCTGATAGCTCATATCAGAAGCACTGTCTGACATTTGTGTATCCTCACTTTCTCTGACAAAATGAGAACTAGTTCAATAAAGGATAAGGATAACAAAAAAAATCATAAGGACTTACAAATAATAGCACATAAAGCATTAAGAGACAGCATGCACAAACTTTGAAAGAATAAACAAATTATGGTAGTTATGTTATTTAAAACTCCAGACAATTTTTAATTGGAATGGTAGACTAAACTGAGAGGCACTAAACAAGAATACAGAAAGCTTCATGGGAAATTATGTAATGAAGCTATAATTGGAAATCCTTAAATAAATCAGAAAAAATGATTCAAACACACAAGTCATAAATTAATGCTAAATGATGTTATAATAGTAACAATATAATAACTAACATATATAGAGTTCTTTGTAGTTTCCAAAGAATTTACTACATATATTAACTCATTTAGGTGCCCAAAAAGCTAATGTGTTCATTAGACAATTACTTAGAAACCTAAAATAAACCAAAACCAAAAAAGGAAAAATGAATTGAAAAAGCTCATAAATTAAACAATATTAGAAAATTATTGTGAAGAGAAAATGTGTTCTTTATCTGAATCACAGGTGTTATCAAGTTATTTCAGGCCAGTAGAGTATTTCTTTCTCTCTCCCCTCTCCTCTCTCTCTCCCCAAAACTTCAAGCTCATGGACATCTTTTTTACCTAGGTAGCTCTACACTGTGCTGTATTAGTCAGTTTTCCTATCACAGCTACAACTTAAAGGAGATGTTTAATTTGGTTCACAGTTTGAAAGTATTCAGTCCATGACTTGGTCTAAGGTAGGAACTTCATAAGAGAAGTGTGTACCAGAGCAAATTTGGTCACTTCATGGTAACCAGAAAACAGCAGAGAAGCAGGGATAAAGAGGGAGGGGCTAGTATCCACGTATAGTATCAAAGTTCATATACTATGACCACCCAGGAGTGTGTTCCACCAGTCTCCTGGGCATTTCCTCATTCAACCAAGTTAACATATCATAGTTAACATCTGTGTAATCTGAATCAAATTAGAGCCTTGAAGTTTCTCTTACCATATCTTCTTATTACCTCTAAACAACATTACAAAACTTCAGAATCTGGGAGAAACAAAAATCCTCCTTATGAGAGTGAAGGAATTGTGGAGTGAGGAGTGGGTAATGGATTGTATATTTACCTTTTAAGGTATATTAAAATATAAGTATATATCTCTTCCCAAAAGAATTAAAAGCATCATACTACAGTGATATATTTTAGAGATATTAATAGCTGAGTGGATACACATTGAGACCATACTCTTAAGTGACATAAATAGGACACACATGTGTAAATACCAAATACTCTGATGTGAGAAACTGAAAGTGTAAATGAGGATGAAAATATATAATAGATAATGGGAAATAGGCAAAAGAGGTCCAAAGGGGAAGGAGAAATGAGAGATATTGTGAAAAGAAAGAAGATATTAATAGCTGAGTGGATACACATTGAGACCATACTCTTAAGTGACATAAATAGGACACACATGTGTAAATACCAAATACTCTGATGTGAGAAACTGAAAGTGTAAATGAGGATGAAAATATATAATAGATAATGGGAAATAGGCAAAAGAGGTCCAAAGGGGAAGGAGAAATGAGAGATATTGTGAAAAGAAAGAAGAGAAAGGAATAAATATGAGAAAAGAAAAGAGCAGAAACAAAGTCTTTGTAAATAGGGAAAGGTGGAGGGATCGAAGGGAGGGTAGGAGAGTGGGGGAAAGATAAGAACCAAGATATATCATGTAAAGGTATAAATTCCCGATGATGAATGTCATATTGTATACCTAAAATGTACCAATAAACTTAATTTTAAAAATATATAAGTATAAATGTATGCATAATTTTTATTTGGTAACTTTTGTCCTATATTGTATACCTTGATATTTGATGTTTTGCTTAGCAGATTTTTGAAGTTAGTAGAGATACATCAACCTCTTTTTCTGAAAGTACTACATATTTGATGTGTCACCATGTAGGAAACACCATAATTATTTACTTTGGGGGTTATTTTTATTTTCACAGTAATTAACAATAATACTCTATTGCCCATACATTGTGGCTCCCTTTTCTTTTGTAATAATCTTTTCTTTATAGTACTTTTTCCTCCTTATGTGTGGATCAGCATCTCTGTAAAATGATGTTGACTGGATTTTCACTCAGGTTCCACAGTTGAGGATAACAGAAGTTAATTATCTCCACATTCTAACATCAGGGCTAAGATATGTCCAAACATCCAGATTCAGTTTAATAAGAGGTAGATCATCATTCCCATTACCTCAGTCAATCCATGAAGGAGAGCTGACTAAAGAAAATTTTTACATGAAGGAGGAAATCTGTAAGATTTTAATGAATTTTTGACATAATGAAGTGTATTCTGTATTTTTTCCCTTTTATGTTCTCACTTGTTTTTAACTAGTAATGTCTGTTACTTTTCACATAGTTGCTTCTTCTGAAGTTGCATATGCACAAGGAAAACTAAAATATTAAATGCCCCAGGAATGGCCTTTAGTCATTGCCTGTCATTTGTGTATAAATAACTCTCTTATACTTCAAGTAGAATTCTGATGGTTCTGGAGTTTCCTCAGCCCCAAGTGCTCACTGATGCAAACTACTTAATAACATACCATCTACTGACTTCATTTCTTTTCCTTCCTCAATTTTTCCTCTCCCTACCAATGTTTCCTAGGATTACTTTCCAAACAAGCTGCTTGCACTTGACTTGTTATCTGAGGAGTGACAGAACACTATCTAAGAGATTGGAGTTATTAGGAAGAAATGGAGATTGACATCTCACTCCCAACTGGCTGCTTGCTGAGTTGAAGAGCTACAGATTTTACAGGCCCACACCGGCACAAAATGTACATATTTCTTAAGAGATCTTGATATGGACCTTCAAAGTTTCAAAGATGCATATGATCAGAAAGATTGTGTTCTTCCCACTTGGTTTTGAAATCAAGGCAATGGTTGCAGTAGTTTTTAATGCCTAGGAGAAAAGAAGAAAGCTGGCAGAGAGGTTAAGAATGCAATAGATTAAGTGCTCCTCAACCTCCACTGTAAAGTCTAATCTCCGTAAGAGAGGAGACTTGATTTGGACATGATTTTGTGATAGAGACTGGTCTAGATATTTTAAGATTCTAAAGCAATTTGTAGTTGCTGAAATTGTTCCTATAACTGAAATGGGCAGAAAAACTTAGAAATTTGCCTAGGGTGTAAGCATGGAGTAGAAAATGAGAAATTGACTGAATAATTTAAGTCAGTTGAGAGGAAAGACAAAGTCATTTTGTGTTTGTATTCTCTTGAGTTCAAACTGTTCAATAAACTAGTTACATACATCTTCTATACCACTCCCTCTGACCACTTACTATTGAGGTGATTTGGGGAAAATTTTAACCTCTCTACACTTAAGTTTTCTGATCTTCACAAATTAATCCTTACAAAATTGTTGGAAGATTGAGTGAGATAATGTAAGCAAGGCACTTAGCCTGATACACAGTATTTCCCCAATAAACACGGGCTAGTATTATTCTGAATTCCTATTAATAGCATCACTATTCATCTAGGTTTCAATGCAGAAATTTGATTATTTTATGTCTTCCTCAACCTTATCTATACACATGCAAGGAACTTCCCTGTTTGTTTAAACGTGCCTTCATAATTACTCTCAAAGCCATTTTCCCTTTTCCATGAGCTAGGTTTTGTAATAACCTCATCCTTGCTGTTCAGTCTACATCCAAATTCTTTCACTCCCAATTTTGTAGACTAATGTCCAAACCTTTTTCCTAAAGCACTCTTTTGATTTTGGTTTCCATTATTCAAACAATTTCTCACTTCCCTGCTGTGGAATGAAATTCAAATTCTTCATTTTAGTATTAGTAGTCCTGTATAATTTTACCATATCTTACATTTCTAATGTTTTCTACTGCTATCCTGTGTGCATTCTTTATTTCTGTTTGCCTGACTAGAAGGTACTACTCTCTGATCTGGAAAACGTCACATACTCTATTGTCTTTGTTCCTTTGATTATGGTGCTCCTGCATTCTGCATTGCCTTTTCCTTTATCTCTGCCTGTCAAGATCTAGTTATTCTTTTTGGCTTATAATACACTTCACTTGTTTTAGAGATCTTTTCCTAATTTCTGAAAGTATATGTGATATCTTTATCCTTCAAAGTGCCTCCATGAGTACCTCTTTATGGCACATGTAGTATTTTCTGTTATATTATGTTTATTAAGCTTTTTTCTTCTTTTAGATTGTGAAGCCCATGAGAGCAGAAAGGACATTTAAATCTCTGTACATTTCTACTTTTAGTCAATCAAATTTTGAAGCATCAACTTTAGTGCCTGCCATATATAGTCTAAATTGTGGTAGTAACTAAGGCGAGGGTGAATTCAGGTTACACCAAAATCTAATCTAAGGACTGTGCAGCACTTTAAAGACTTTGAAGAACACAGCATACCATATGTAAGCAAATGCGTGGATCAGCTTTTGATGAAGCTTTATTCCCAAATAATTAATTGTGCTTTGTTTGCAGTGGGTTAAAATCGTCATTTTTAAAAAGCCCAATTCTAGTGCTCACTTTGGCAGCACATATACTAAAAAGCCCATCCCCTCTTACCACCTAGAGTTCTAATATGTAATCAGAGTTTAGGTCTAGAAACACTGATATGAAATATATAGATATCGCTGATAGAGATATTCCATATTTGAAGTAAACAAAAGAGTATTCAGCAAATAATTTATTTACTTTTCTTGCATAACATTTTTCCTTGGTTTGAAAAATAAAAATGTGTCTGTATTTAGAAAGTATTATCTCTTCCACCATTCTTTACTTCCCACTGGGGAGTTTGTTTCATTTGCTTCTGGGTAATTCATACAAAAAAATATAAACATACACATTCAAAACAGACTGGTCATTTTCCTTCTCTGCTGTGATATTTTATTATCTTTTGCTTATTTTGATTGTATTGATACTTCTGAAGTATATTACTTCTTTTGGGCATTGTCCTTTTAGTACTCTTTCCTACTTTATATAGCATATTTTGGGAGTATTGTGGTGTGCAGAAGAAATTCCTCACTTCAGTTTATTGCAAATGTAAATACATTAGAACAGGGCTTTATTGAGCATCATCCTGGCATGAACTAAAGTGACCTCCTCTGTGAACGGAGTCCTGACCTGATATACTGTACATATTTTTTCATGTCTAGAACCAGGCATATCACCTTTGATGTACAGTGTTATCCTCTGTCCTCTTTCTTCATCATCAGATTTCACAAGTTTTTCAACATGCATTAACTAATGTCCCTTCACCCTTACAATCACGTATTCTGTTCTGGAGCAAATTCTAGTTATATAAATAGTATTGATCATAGTATTGGGTGAAGAGAAAAGGGGAGAGCATTATGCTGGTGATAAAGCTTGGATTACATCTATCCAATAGGCCAGACATAAAATAGAAAAGAGAATTGAGCTTTTGTATTATTTTGGAAGCATCTTGGCAGTCAGTTGAGCTTAGAATGTGGTTCTTTTAGGAGGAATTTACATGTGCCTATGTGGGCTCCAATATAAAACAGGCTGGGACTTCAGTCGTGCCAGGTTGATAAGGAAAGAGAAAGACCAAGGGAAATCATACAACTTACGTTAAAAAAAAAAGTGGCCTTCAGTAAAGACTGACAATCCAAAAGCAGTGGTCATTACTACTGAGTTGGTTGTAACATTTTGCACTATAACAAGCCTTCCTGGTTGCTCTGCTATCTACATCTTCACTTCCTCTCTAGCATAAATCTCCTGCTAGATCCTGGCTTTGTCTCATGTTTTGCTTCTCCTAATCTACCATTCCATGAGACAACCTGCTCAGTAGAACAACTAGGGGAAAGTCAAGAATGACACAACTTACTTCACTTTAGGTTTTCCCAACCTAACTCAGCAAAATTAGATTGCTCTCCACCTAAATGGGATCCTTTTTTCCTGGAAACTTCAAATGTCTCCCTTCTTACATTTCTACTGTAGCCCTAAAGTGCAGGGATGTACCTTCTCTCACTATGGATCACACAGAAATATTCTAGTTAGTACAGGTTTAGCTGCTGGGCTCAGAAAATTGTTATGATTTTAGACAGAATCAGTAAAGCATACTTTTTGAGAGGTTCATTTGAAATCAGACAAGTAATTAGAGGAAGAAGCATGTCATATGAATAACCAAGCACATTTTCCAATCTTAGTAATCAGACCAAAATTTAAAACTTTATTGCATCAAAAGATTGCATTTTAATATGATTATGTATATTCAATATAAAATGTATTTATAACTGAATCACAGCATGCCATTAAGATGCATTACAGATCTTTTTTAGGTATTTCAACATGTAACTCCACATAAGCACTTTGGAAAACTACCAAAGCTAAACACGCACTTACCCTATAATGCAGCAATTGTACTGTTTGGCATACCCATTAGAATTTTATTCAAAAATAGCCAAAGTTGGAAACAGGACAAATGCTCATCAATAGGAGATTGAATAGATAAATGATAGCATATGCACACAACGAAAAATTATATTGCAGAGAACAGAATAAGCTGCTCATGCACAAAGAACCCTACAGATATTATGTCCTACACATATTATGTTGAATGAAGGAAAACAGACGCCAAAAAAATACATATGTATGATTTCATTTTATCAAATTCAGGAAGAGGTAAACTAGCTGAGGAAGACAGGAGACAGAATATTGGTTATAAGGGGCATTATTATAGGAGTATAGACTGGGAAGAAGGAGGGAACCTCAGGGGATAATGTAAATACTGTGTATCTTGGTCTGGCTGATGATCATAAGAGGAGGAAGGAGATTGGGAGAATGCATACTTCTCCAGTAAAAATTATCAAGCTTCACAATTAAGGTTAGCACACTTTACATAGTCTGTATCTATAATAACTCAAAGAAAATTAACTCCAACATAAACTGTAATAATAGCATAGAATCAATTTTACTTACTCCATTTACATTCAAATGGCTAAAGCCAGATGTATTTCAATGTTGAAAACATCTACGTATCTAAAATGATCAGCCTTCAGAAAACCTGATTGGTTGGCATAACAAAAATGGTGATTACGTAATCATTCTTTTGTTCAAGTAGCTCAATAACTTTAAAATTGATCTCACACTTTGTCATTTTGAAACAAGGTAAGTCTAATTCATATGAGCACTTATTTAGTGGTTTTTTGAAACTGAATACATTTTAATAGAAAACAAAATACAAAATAACTTTTGAAAATAGAAATATTTAATACTTTCCCCATACATTAGGAGCACTTATTATGAATCTCAAGAGGGTTAGTTTTATGAAAAAGAAAACTTTCAGACTTAAAATCTAAACACAGACTCTTGTTTGTTTATCACCAGGCTATAATGCCTTTCAAGATTTCTTTAAGGCCCATGAAAATCCTCATGGCATTTTTGCTGTGCAGAATAATAAGATAAATACAAACAAGAGTTAACCATTTCCTAAAAGTATGATTGTGATAGTTAACTGATTATGTCAACTTGAGTAAGAAATTCCCAGCTAAATTGGATCATAGTTTTGATTGTGGTTGAGGGTATTTACTGAAGACAGAATTTGCTACCAGAGAATTGGAGACATTATTGAGACCATACCTGACTTTGTGGTTTTGGAGCCTTTGGAACTGGCTTGTGGGAAGAGTTTGGAAAGGTTTTCAGATACTGGCTGAAGAAGCAGCCCTGTAATGCCTTAAGCTGTATTTAATGAGAGATTCTGGTCAGAGCTCAGAAAACAAGAGTGTTGATAGAAATGCTGCTGGTGAAGGCCAGACTCAGGAGATTTCTGCTGGGAAGAAGGGTTGTATTAGCTGTTGGGATCCAGACAATGTGTGTTATGCTTTGGCAGAAAGTTTGTGTGCAGTTCGTGCATGTACAGAGACTTTGCCTAAAACTGAGATTAAGGGCAGCAGACTACATAATTTTGAAGAAGAAATTTCAAAACACTCTAATGTTGAGACTGTGGCATTGCTACTATTGGGGGCTTTTAGCCAGATCTATATTGACAATCAAGAGCGAAGAGCCCAGCAGAATGATTAAAATATTTGGAAGTTGGCCAGAAAAGAATCTCCAGGAAAGCTGTGGACTGCAAACAGAGCAGAGGAAAATTTTGTTGCTGAGAACAAATAGGATAATGGAAAAGATGAGAACAGCACAAGAAACAGCAGGACTCCAGCCTTTGTGGCCTCAAGTTTGAAAAGGTGAAAGAATTTGCTTTGAGAAGAGAACCCCAGAACACCATGTTCTGAGAATGGCAGTGGCCTAAGGAGTTTGTTCCTCATAATTGAGTTCAGAGTGCTCAGCAATCCAGGCACTTGACCCCTATAGCCAAGAGAGAAGTCTGGCAGAGCTTGGTGTCATCCACCTGGTGCTAGTTTTAGGTCCATGCAGAATGTGGCAGTTGTGGGGTCAGGAAGGCTTCCATTCAGATTTCAGAAGAAGGCCTTGGAGGCCAGGGAGCGTGCCCCTAATAGGGCAGTGTGTGAAGCTATAAATGCGAATCCAAAAGTTCAGTAGAGACCCCAGAAGTTTAAAGAAGCCAGAAAAATGGATCATCTCAGGAAAACTGCATGGAGTGAGGAAATCTTGCCAAAGAGAAAAGTCATAGCAGCTACAACCATCAGCAGTGCCATAGGGGTGGAGCCACCCAAATTCTTTGAAGTTCACAGCTTACTTTGGGTTACCAGGGATGCTGGACATAGATCTATGGGATGTAACATTTTCCCTGCTGCATTTTAATTTTTCATTCTTCCCATTCCTTCTATCCCCCTGTTTGTCCTTTTAGGAATGGAAATGCCTGTCTTGTACCATTGAAATTTGTAAGTGTCTAACTTTCTTTTCTTTTGTACTCATAGCTAAGAGTTTGCCTGAAGTCTCAGGAGACTTTTGACTTGGACTTTTCAGAAATGCTGAAACTGACAGGACTTTGGAAACTCTTTAGAGATGGACTAAATGCCTTTTGCATAAAGAGTTGCACATGAGTCTTTTGGGGGCCTGGGGTGGAATGTTATGGCTTGTATCTAGATGTCTCTTCAAAGCCACATGCAGTTATGGGTGGGGTTTTTCAGAGGTGGTTGGACCTACAGTGCGTGTGTGATGATAGGATTAAGGATATAATGCTTGGATTGATTCACAGTGAAATTCAGGATTAAGGGTACTCCCAACCTGAGTGAGTGTCACCGACCTTAAGGACAAGTAGCCTGTATAGAATATAAGGGACAGAAAGGAGAGCTAATGTTGTCACTTGCTGCTGGTTGCTTGCTTCCTTATTACTTTGCTGCTTTGCTGTATTCCTGACTTCTGCCACCCTGCCTTGTGAGCTACAATAAACCTTTCCTCCTTTAACTTTGGGTGTCTGGTATTTTGTCTTGGCAATGAGAAAAAGTAACTAAGAAAATGCTCTTGGGCATTGGCCTTAGTTTAGGAATATTAGTTCCAAGTATTAAATATGTCAGTATGTTTAAAGTTTAGAATAGTGCCTGGCACATAGTATGTGTTAATATATGTTAGCTCCCTTTATTATTTTAAAGGAAACAGGTGATAAATACAGAAGAAATTCTATTACTATGATACCTCATTTCCTAACATACAAGTCAACTTTTGTGACTTTTGCAAATAAGGATTAATTTTTTCCAAAAGAGCAATATTTTTTTGTGTCTAACTCCTCTTAGAAACAGAGATTCTGTGGGTATAATAATCTTAGCATGCACATGTGTGTTTCATCTGGCTGAGAAGCAAGCAGAGCTTCCCTTCCTGATCTGGAGATCTGTGAGTAAGAAATGTTTATTGTATATCACTGAATTTGAGGGTATTTTTATATAACATTATCTGTCAATATGTGTTAATGGCTAGGAAGGTTATAGCCTAGAGCAGAGGTTGGTAAACTATGACTTGTGGACCAGTTCTATCTGAATGCCTATTTGACATGGTTCATGAGCTAAGAAATATTTTTATAGTTTTAAAGTTATATATTTTTATTTCAATACAGGTAGATATTAATAAAATATTTTTAAAAGTCTTCTATGAAAAAATATAGCAAAATTTCATAACAAATTAATAAAAAATAACATTAGTTAATATACCATGTACCATAATCGTAAAAGAATGGCCAAAATGTTAAAGTATAAGTGACAGACAAAAAAGACTATTACAAAAAAGAAGCAGATAATAGCACAAAACTTTCTTTTCAGTGAGCTAAGAGGACCTAGCAGTATAAATGAAACAAATTAGCATATATATTGAAATATTTTTAAAACCATGGAATATATTATTTGGGGAATTATTAGAACTTCACCCTACTTCCTGTTTCTCTATATTTTTTTTCATGTTTTCACATTTTCCACAGTACCTATCCTATGTAAAATACAGTAAAAATTCATTGTACATAATTTATATTAAATGTTAAAGAGGGCCAGGAATTTAGCTCAGTGGTGCCACTGCCTGCCTCACAAGTGCAAGGACCCAATTTCAATCCCTGGTACCTCCAAAAAAGGAAAAGTTAAAGAGTTATTTAAAAATACCTTGCGAGGCCTACAAAACCTAAATTACTGTATTTTATAGAAAATATTTTCTGCTTTCTGGTCTAGATTAAGATGAGGTAAGAAAGGCTGGTGTGGTGGTGCAAGCCTGTAATCCTAGCACTCTGGGAGGATGAGGAAAGAGGATTGCAAGTTCAAGCCTGCCCTAATCAATTTAGTGACTTATTCCTAAAAAGGGCTGGGGATGTAGCTCAGTGTGAAAGTTGTGAGTGGTTTAAGCCTCAATGTCAAAAAAAAAAAAACCCAAAAAACAGGAAGTAAAAATTATCACTATAGCCATGAAAAAAGAAGGAGCATTCAATGGATATATCCCTGCCTGGACAATTTTAGAGAGCTGTCGCTAAACTTTGATGATATACTGCTGAGTGAACAGCAGATTGCTATACTTCTGGGCGAGCTTGACTATGTAAATGTGTAGAGGGCCAGGAGATTATAGAGGTTCCTATAACACATGGGCACAAATAACTTCTGGCCATGTACCTAGGTGGTAGGATTGTTGACAAGGATGACTAAGAGAGAGACTAGCAAATAAACACCTTATAAACTGAAAGCAATTTCTGCAGCTCTAATAATTCTTAAATTATCTGTTTGACTATATTTAGTTAAGAACAATTCCTAAGCCCTTAGTTTATTTCCTTCTTGTATATATTCATACATTTGATGTTCATTTGTTCATTAGTTCATTGGTTCTCATTGGACAGTAGGCTCCTGGAAAACATAATAAAAACATTATTCTATAGTACACTGAGCATGTGCTGGTACATGCAGCTGCTGTCATTTATTTGTTCACTGTGTGGATGCTGTTGAATAAGCAGATAAATGCAGTGAGAAGTGACACAGAGACATTAAGTAATATCACACTAGCAGAACGCCACAATAGCTGGCAACAAAAGGTAGCCACTGGCTATATCCAGATGTTTATATTAGGAGACAAAACAGTTTTCTACATACTACCATTCTGTTTGTGAATAAATCTGCTTACTGGACACAAACCATTGTACCTATGTAAACCAACATTGCTTTGCAGACAAAAATTTGAACTCAAAGCTATTTTTGGTCCTTTATTTTACCAAAATATGATGTACTATTGTGCAAGTGAGTGTTGTAAAACCAAATTATTTCTTTATTTTAAAATAATCTAATTTATTTGGCTTAGTTTTTGTGGAACTGAGGATCAAATCCAGGATGTTCAATAACATATTTTTGTTTATATAACTTTTTAAAAAGCCTGAACAGAAAATTCCTAACTGAAAAAGACATTCAGTCTTAGGATTCATATCTATACAATTGTTTAAAGCCAGAGAGAAGTTTGTCTGGCTCATAAATATACTTGAGTGCCTGTCTCTCTGCCTAGGTCTCCTATTTATTGTTATTTTATACTTCGATATAGCTTTTGTTAACATTTTGATGTTGCCAATATGGCATTTAAGACTTAAATTTGTGTTGGAATTTTTAAAATTTGGAGTTATGCACTTGCTATTTTCAATTGCATTATACTTTTATTTGTGGAAAAAACCTACAAAATAGTTATTGACTTGAAAGCAATATATTGTTCAAAGTAAGTGCTTTGTGAATGTGATAATCTCAGGGAAGAAGTACATGTTTTGTTGAGTTGAGGCTTGAGGACACTTATGAAAAGCTTTGATGCTATCCTAGGCTTAACTCTGCAGCTCTTGTCACTTCAGTCGTCATTTCACTTGTGGTTTCCTGTAAAATGTAATTCAGGTCTTTGTAAGGTAATATGAAAGATGTCATTAAAGATCCATTCAACCAAAATATCTCATCAACTGGATGCTTGAAGTGGTATTTGGGAGAAGATACAAAGCCATGTTGGAGGAATGTAGATACGCCCCAAGATACACTTCTTGGATTTTTCAATTTTGACTGGAGTTTATTTCAGGAGTTGTTGGGACTAGATATAAAAACTTAACCTTTAACTTATCCTTGGAGATGAAGAATGAGGCATTATTTGTAAGATGACTGGAGTTCTATGGAGAAAAATCACAGAGATTTCTGCTTATGGCAGAAGCGATATTCTTAACCCTGAACAACTTTGACAGAATGGAGAGTTTTCTGTACTGGAAGGATAAGGTGTAGTCTTCCCCAAATGCAAGGAAGTAGGCTTGGTAAACTTCAAAGAGTCATTTTTCTGCATCCACTGGATAAATTCTGGTAAAAACAAGATGTTTGAGTTCCATCAAAGACAATAAAATCACAGTTTTCATAACCATGCAATCACATTTTTATAATAAAACATTGACTTGATTGGCTTCCAGTCTTTTTGTGTTTTAACCCAGTTTCCCAGACACACCCTCATAATTGTACCTACCCTATCTATTCTATTCTTATGCATCCTATTTCTTTTCATTCTATTTTATCCTATTTTATTTCATGCTTCTCCACAAGTAACTGTTGAGTGTCCATTCCTTATAAAGTGTTATTGATGTTCTGAGATAGAAGATGAACTAGGCATTATAAAAAGGTAAAAAACAAGCCGGGTGTTGTGGCGCATGCCTGTAATCTCAGCACTTGGGAAGCTGAAGCAGGAGTATCACTGTGAGTTCAAAACCAGCCTAGGCTACATAGTGAGCTCCAGGTTAATCTCAAATACATAGTGAGACTCTGTCTCAAAAAAACAAAAACAACAACAACAACAACAACAACAACAACAACAAAGCATAGAATCCAACTGAGTCCAGGTCATCTCTATCGAACAAATAGCAAATCATACAAAACTACATGTAAACAAGCTTACATTTGTGAATACACCTTTACTGCCTAGCTAAGGGTCTTCTTCATAATTTTGCTCCTCTTGCTAGATTCTTCAGGTTTAGAATTATGATAAAGTAGAAAGTCCATTCTGACTTTATATCTATGCCACATTCTGAAAGGCAGCATTAATAGAAATAAAGCTGGTATTTTGACCTCTATGTTATCCATATATCTTTTCACAAAAAGGGTCAAAATTGTCAGGCATGGTGGCACGCCTATAATCCCAGCACTCGGGAGGCTGAGACAGGAGGATCACTGTGAGTTCGAGCCGCGTCTGGGCTACATTGAGTTTCAGTTTTTTTTGAGAGACAAAGAATAAATATTTCTTATGGATTACAGCATAAAGCATCAATAAACAATATGGTTGAGGTGGGGAAAAGTGAAGAGAAAAGTGAAGGGAGGAGAATGGCCAACCAGCGGGCTCATGACAGTAAAAATAAAATGGCAATGAGCTGGGATAGGAAGGAAGGAGCAGATTGTAGGGATACCTGGATAGCAAAATATCGGCAGGAATGTTTATAGTTTAGCTGCTACAGGAGAGATATAAAATTATTCAAATATAATGAGGTAAATACTATTGGGAAGATGCTTTCAAAAAATAGAAAAGGCTGGATAGATCAGTGGTTCTGCCCCCTGCCTTGCAAGCACAATGTCCTGAGTTTGATCCGCGGTACCAAAAAGAAAAGGCTAATTGCACTGGATAAAGTGTGTCAGGAGGTACAGTAGTAGGAGGATGGAATAATTTTGTTTGTTTATTTGCTCTTTAGAACAAACTTTTTATTGTAAAACAAAAAGGACATGCAAATAACCACATGTGACTCATAATTTAATGAATTATTTAAGGCAAAAATCTCTGTAATACCCACTCAGGTCAAGACACAGAACTTTACCAGCCACTGCAGAAGTCTCCATTCTGCCTTAAACCAATCAAACCCCCTTCATCCCCTCAAAAGTAAACATATCCTCTGTTTACATTAACCCCTTCCTTGTAATTGTTTATAGCCTATGTGCTCAGGTATGATTCCTGAACACCATACTTAGTCTTGCATATTTCTTTGATTTCACAAGTTATTAGACTTGGAGGGCTTTATAGAGGCAGGGCCTTCCAAAAGTAGAAGATGGTCCTGTATCAGCAGCTACCCATCCCTCTCCAGTTCAGTAACTCTTTGGGAGGCTACAAGAGATGAGACTGAAAAAGTAGGCAGCAGTGAATGTTAAGGAGTTTGCATTAGGTGCTGGAGTCAGGAGGAGGCCCCAGGAATTTGTTTCACTGTAAAAACTGATGCATTACAGCCTGGCAGATTTAGAAGCCAGAAGAATGTGTCCCCCAGGGCCAGGAACAAGCTTACTGTATGAAAGCTGATGTGACCTTGATGAGCAAGAGTCTGTCAGAGAAGACGGCTGGGTGAGGAAGAGAGGCAGCTTTGCTATGTGATCCATATGCCCCAAGGATTTCTCCATTTGCTGAGGCTTTCCTCTGTGATGACTACTTGTTATTTTCTCGGTGAGCACCAGCTGCTGGTGCCAAGAGAAGCCTCGGAATTAGTGTAGTATCTGTGGGGAAGCTGCAGTGAAGATGCACTTTTGGCTAGGAAGGTCAGAGAAAGAGATGGAGTAAGATTTACCTCCCAGCTTCACAATTCAGCTACAATTAGCTTCCCTTTTCTCTTTCCAGGGATTTGAAATTGATTTTTAAAAAACCCTTGAAATTTGGTGATTATCCTAAACCATCTTTAAGGAGTGTCTAGAAATAAAATAAGACTCCTGAGATCTGCTCACATACCACTTCTCCAGTGGCCACCTTATTTAGCTGGGTACTCAGCTGCTTCCTTGGCTCGCTCCCTATTCCAGTATTCACTGTCTTCCTGTAAACTAGCTTACTTACACTGTTTACTGAATATAAATTACTCTCTCACCTGAATATAAATTACCCGAGAGCAAGGACTATCATGCTTTGTTCACAGCTGTATCCTCAAGGCCTAGAACCCTATTTTGTACCTAGGAAAAATTCAATCAATATATGTTAAATTTGTTTCATTTTGTATGAGTGTTCAGGTAGGAAAAGCAACAGATGCAGCATGCCCCCACCCTCATCTTCATCCCTTCAGTGCCCATCCCTTGGGAGCATACTATGCTGATCTCTGTCTGCCAGCAGCTGCATCTGTTTACCCAAGGTATTTCTTTGGCCACCATAGCCTATTCTGTTTTACAGCACAGGACAGGCCAGAGGGCAAAGAGTTAACACCTTGCAGGAGTGCCCCTCAACTAATGGCTGACTGACTGCAACTAGTGGATTAAAACCACAGTTACCCCTCCCCTTTTTGGCATAACTCTGAGGTATATAATGCTGGTATGAGTGCTCTAAACTAACCTAAGTGCAGTTAAGCTCCAGTTTCACAGTGCTACTTTCTGGAAACTTGTATCTTGCATTAGGGACCTTCTCTTCCCTGTCTCATTTCCTCACATTTTTATTAGTGTTTCCTGGGATCACCTCCTAAAAAAAAAAAAACATTTACATTCAAATTCTTGTCTCAAGGACTATTCCAGGGGAAACCTAAATTAAGATAGGGAGTATCAAAATGCTAAATTAATGATTATTTTCTTATATTACTTTTATCCCTAATGGAGGTGGCATCAACCTGATAAGACATGACTGAATTTTGTCTGAAAAGGTATGTGTGTGAGAGGAGGGTGGGAGGCAAAGGGATAGTTCAGTATATAAACCTATGTGGTATATACTTGATTTTCATATATTTTCCCACATTCCCTACCCCTGTCTTTTGTATCACTGCTGCTAAATTCAAAGACATGATTACCTGCCTGGATCCTATGAACCAAAGGTGGACAAACTTTTTCTATGTAGCATCAAGTAGTAAATAATTTAGGCTTTATAAAGATATGCTCTCTATTGCAATTAGTTAATTGTAGTGTGAAAGCAATTATATATACTTAAATGAGGGAACATGGCTGCATTTCAAAACTTTGTTTATGGACACTAAAATTTGAATTTCTTATAATTTTCCTGAGTAACAAAACATTATTCTTCTTTTGAATTTTTCAACAGTTTAGAAATGTAATAATTATTCTTGGCCATTGAGCCATACAAAAACAGGAGACAGGTTGAAATGGCTCAGTGGGCTGTAGTTTGTTTACCCTTGTATGAGGTGTTCATATTGAAAGTTTTAGCTCTGGACAATGTGTTCTGAAAGGCAGCACAGTGAATTGAAGAGCACAATGAGGCTTTGATGTTATTACCACACAATGCAACATTATTTAGCAATAAAAAGACATGAACTATTGACTCACGGATAAACTTTGAAAATATATGCTAAGTGAAAGAAGCTAGTCACAAAGGATTAAATATTGTGTGATTCCATTTACATGAAATATCCAGAATAGCCAGATCCAGTAAGACAGGAAGCAGTTCAGTGGTTACCGAAGGCTGGGAGGGAGGATGAAGACTGAAGAGAGTGGGGTATTTGAGAGGGAGAAAAAGTAAAATTTTCTAAGAATTGTGATGACTGATATGCAAGTCTGTGATGTGTTAAAATACATTGAGTTATATACCTTAAATGGGTGTATTGTTTGGTGCGTAAATAATGTCTCAATAAAACTGTTTTTGAACAAGTCTTTGATGTCCTACAAGTTAGGAGCTGAGTTGTTACTACTTCGATATAGTTTTCAATTGTGAGCTAAATTAGCTGTACAGGTAGATACTGGAGCATTGAGTGGGGAGCATGAGTTCCCTCTGTCCGGTTTCTTGGAAAAGCTAAAGTTAGTTGAGATGAGGATGGAGATGTGTGAGTGAGAGCATTGTGCTCTAGGAAGCAGAGAGAGCAACACAGAGCAATGAATAATAATGCTAACACTTTCCAGTATGGAGCACCTGCTATGTACCAGGTCCTGTCCTAGGTAACTTGGCATAATTATCTTTTGTTCTCAAATTCTTCATTGAAGTTATTGTTATTTCTGTTTTGCAGAAGATTAAACTAAGGCCCAGATTAAACTAAGTGAGTCAGCCTGGATCACTCAGCCAATGCCTCCAGTTTAGGTATAGAAGAAATTTCCTCAATACAATACACAATTGAAGAAAAATTCACAGCTAATATTATAATCAATGGAAAAAATGTAAAAACTAAGATCCACTGTAGAGCAAAAGCACTTATTCTTGTCACTTCTACTTGATATAGGACCCTAAACTGTTGAGAGTTTTTAAGCAAGAAATAATGCTGGATTTTGTCAAATGTGTTTCTCCTTTCCTTTTCTTCTTCTTTTTACATCAATTGAAATGAACATGTGTGTGGATTTTGTTTGTTTTGTTTGAGACAGTATTGCACCATGTAGTCCAGACTGGCTTTAAATTTGTGATCCTCCTGCCTCAGCCCCAAAAGGGCTAGGAATTACAGGCATGCACCACCAGGACAAGTATGCATGTGATTTTTGTCTTTTATGCTGTTAATGTTATATATCACATTGATTAATTTCCATATGTTAAGCCACCCTTGTATACCAGAGATGAATTCCACTTTGTCATAATATATAACCTTTCTGATGTGTTGTTGGATTGTTCTTTATTATATTGTTGAGAATTTTTATGTCAAAATTTATCAGAGATTGGCCTATAGTTTTTTTCCCCCCTTGTGATGTCTTTGACTTAAATAGCAGAGTGGTACTGCCATTATAAAATGAGTTTAGAAGTTAAGAAGCATTCATATAAATTTATGTTTAAATGTTCAGCTATGAAGCCATATGGTCCAGGGCTCTTCTTTGTTGTGGGATTTTTGATTACTTCTTTAATACTTTTATTTTTATTTATCTGTTTAGATTTTCTATTTTTTTCTGAATCTGGGTAGGCTGTATTTTCTAATAATGTATCCATTTCCTATAGATCATTCAATCTTTTTGGTATTGTCCCTAATGGTCTTTTTTTATTTCTGAACTATCTGTTGTAATTTCTCCGATTTCCATTTTTTATTTTATAAATTTGCTTATATTGTGATTCCATTGTCATTTGTCTAAAGATATTTTTAAATTTTCCATTTGACTTCTTATTTGAGTCATTGCTCAGGAGTACGTTGTTCACTTTTCACATATTTATAAATTTTCCAAGATTCTTACTACTATTGATTTCCAGTTTTATATCACTGTCATCTGAAATAATACTTGATATGATCTCAGTGTTCTGAGATCATATGTTTTGTGGCCTAAAATTCCCAGAGAATAGTCTCTGTGTGCTAGAGAAAAACATATATTCTGTTATTAAAGTCCTCTAGTATTTTTGTATTAGTATCTATTTCTCCCTTCATGTCACATTTGCTTTATGCATCTTGCTGTTTAATATTGAATATAATATTGAATAAATATATATATATATAGTTATTATGTTCTCTTAATTAACTCCTTCATTAGTAAATAATCACCCTCTTTTTTCTTGTGACAGTTTTTGACTTGAAGTCTCATTTACTGGATGCAAATATAGCTACCGCTACTCTGTTTTGGCTACCATTTGCATAGACTAGCTTCTCTGTACTTTCAATTTCAGCCTTTGTGTGCCTTTTCTGAGATACAAATGGTGGAAACTATGTGAAAGGGATGAAAAGATAAGCTAAAGAGTAGGAGAAATTACTTGCAAACTGTATCAAACGGTGAACTAGTATTTAAAATGTTTAAAGAACTGTCAAATCTCAATAGTAAAAATCAAATAATCCAATTGGAATATGGGAATACCACATATTGATCAATGAAATGTAAAATGCAATTAGAAATTTACTTACTAAGAAAAGCCCTGGTCCTTATGGCTTCACTGCTGAATTCTACAAGACATTTAGAGAGGAACTACCCCCACTCCTCTATAAACTCTTCAGTGAAATTGAAAGGGAAGCAATACTCCCGAATTCATTCCTGGAAGCAAGTATCACCTTGATCCCCAAAGCAGAGAAAGACCCAACTGAGAAAGAGAACCATAAGCGAATCTCACTAATGAACATGGATGCAGAGATCTATTTTTTCTTTTAAATGCAGCTTTCTTTCAATTGGCATCTTAGAAATTTCTGCTGTCTTTTTTTATTGAGTTTATTGGTACATTTTAGGTATATAGTACAGTTACATTCATTATTGGAATCTTGTACCTTTACATGACAGGCCTTGGTTCTCATTTTTTCCCCTTGTCCCTGCCCTCCCTTCATCTCCTCCTCCCCTGCCCATTCACAAACACTTTATTTCCATTTTTTCATTTTCTCATATTTTTTTCTTTTCCCTTATTACCTTTCCCCTACCCTTCCCACTTTCCCTACACCTTTAGCCCTTTTCTTCCTATTTCACATGGTCAATTATCTCCTTAGGATCTTGTGTACTGTTGTAGTTTTTCACACCAGAGAAACTATTCAGTATTTACACATGTGTGACTTATTTATTTCACTTAGAAGTATATCCTCAATATGTATCCATTTTCCTATGCATGAATCTAATTTCTCATTCTTTATGGCTAAGTAGTATTCCATTTTATAGAAAAAAATCACATCTTCTTTATCCAATCTCCAACTGATGAGCAAATGGGCTGTTTCCAAGTTTTAGCTATTACAAACTGTGCCACTATAAACATAGGTGTGCATATATCACTGTGTATGATTCTTTTAATTCTTTTGGAAAGATATCCAACAGAGGGATGGCTGGATAAAATAGAACCTCTAGTCCAGCTCTTTGAGGTATCTCCACATTGATTTCCATAGTGGTCGCACCAGTCTGCACTCCCATCAACAATGGAGGAGGGTTCCTTTCTCCCCACAACCCTGCCAACATTTGTTATTGGTTGATTTCTTGATAGCAGCCATTCTTTGTAGGGTGAGGCAAAAATATTTAATAAGATACTGGCAAATAGAATACAGAAGATCATCAAGAAGATCATACACCCTGACCAGGTGTGGGATTCATCCCAGGAATGCAGGGATGGTTCAAAATACACAAATCAATAAATGTCATACACTATATTAGTAGGTCTATGAATAAAAACCACATGATCATCTCAATAGATGCAGAAAAAGCATTTAATAAAATTGAACACACATGATAAAAACACTCCCAAAACTTGAAATAGACAGTTTCTACCTCAATCTCATAAAGCCATCTATGAAAAACTAATAGCCAATATCATACCAAGTGATCAAAAACTGAAATCCTTCACACTAAAATCAAGAACAAGGCAAGGATGTCCACTATCACTACTACCACTCAAAATAGTTTTGGAAACATAAGCCACAGCAATTAGATAAGAGAAAGAAATAAAAAGAATAAAGATAGGAAATGAAGAAGTCAAATTGTCATTATTTGCAGATGACATGATACTCTATATAGAAGACCCAAAAACTCCACAAAAAGTCTTCTAGACTTAATAACCAAATTCAGTAAGTAGCTGGATACAAGGTCAACACACAAAATATCAGCTTTTCTGTATACGATAAACCGACTGAGAGAGAAATGGGACAATCAATTCCTTTCACAGTAGCACCCAAAAAATCAAAATACCTAGGAAAAAAAATTAAAAAAAAACAAATACTGGCAGGGCTGTGGGGAAAGAGGAACACTGCTCTGCTGCTGGTGGGAGTGTAGAGTGGTGCAAGCCCTGTGGAAATCAGTATGAAGTATCCTCAAAGAACTAGGATTGGAAATCTCATTTGACCCAGCTATTCCCCTGCTGGGTATCTTCCCCAAAGAATTAAAAGAATCATACCACAGTGATATATGTGCACCCATGTTCATAGGAGCACAATTTGTAATAGCTAAAACTTAGAAGCAGCCCAACTGCCCATCAACGGGAAAATGGATAAAGATAATGTTTTTTTTTTATAAAATGGAGTATTACTCTGCCATAAAGAATGAGAAACTAGAGACTTTAATAGCTAAATGGATGCACATTGAGGCATACTCTTAAGTGAAATAAATAGAACACACATGAGTAAATGATGAATAATTTTTCCAGTGTGAGAAATTAAAAGTGTAAATAAGGACTAAAAGGTATAATAGATAATGTGAAATAGGAAGAAAAGATGTACAGGAGAAGGGGAAGTGGGAGGGGTACAGGAAAAGAAAGAACGGAATGTAACTAATGAGACAATGACAAGATGAAAACAAAGTCCTTGTAGATAGGGAGGGTTGGAGGGGTTGAAGGGAGGGCAGGGGAATGGGGAAAAAATAAGAACCGAGATGAATTATGTAAAGGTGCATATTTCCAATGATGAATGTCATTATATTGTATACCTTAAATACACCAATAAAATTAACTTTTTTAAAAAAGAGAATGGGAATAAAGATACATTTTACTGAAAAATACAGGTGACAAATAAATATAAAAAAGATATTCAATTTCATTAGCCATTAGAGATGTGTGCAAATTGCAATCACAAAGTGATATCATCTCATTACATCAGAAAGTCTTAAGCAAGTTACACCCCTAGATGCTGGTGGTTATGACAAGAAACAGGATCAGTCATATATTTCTGGTGGTCTAAAATGGGATGACTAGTCTAGAAAAAATAATGTCAGTTTCATAACAAAGCTGAACACATGAAGCATGCAGCCCAGTAACTATACTCTTGTGTATTTATCTCAGAAAAATGAAAATTTCATTTTACAAAAAAACTACACACACATTTATAGCAACTTTATTCATAACAGCCTTGTTATGGTTTATATTGAGATGTCTCCCCAAAGCCTCCTGTGCTCCTATGTAGGGTTTTGGGGAGGTGATTTGATCATGGGACATGATACTCATCAGTGGATTAGTACACTGATGAACTTAAATCTTAATGTGATATTGGGAGGTAAAGCCTGCTAAGAGGAGCAGGTCACTGAGGGCATGTCCTGGAAAGGTCTATCCCACCCCTCTTCCCTTGATTTCTGCCTCTGCTTCCTGCTGCCATGCTATGAGGCCATGAGCTGTTTCTCCTCTGTGATGCCTCTCTGTCATGCCATCCTGCCTTGGAGCCAGCTGACTATGAGTTGAAAGCTCTACAAAGTGTTAGCCAAAGTAAACCTTGCCTCCTTATAGTTGTGTGTGTTGGGCATTGTGTCTTAGCAATGAGAATAACTAAGACAAGATGTTCTTTAATAGTCAAATGCTTAAATAAAGTGGTACATGCATACTATGGAGCACTATTCAGCAGTAAAAATAATATACTAATACATGTAACAATTTGGTTGAATATTCAGATTATTACACTAAGTAGAAAAACCCAGTCTCAAAGGGTTACATGCTTGAAATGACAGTTACACATGTTGAGAGCAGATTAGTGGCTGCCAGCTGTTAAAGCCTGGGAGGGAAGTAGATGTAGTAATTAACGGATAGCATGAGATGTTTTTGTGCTGATGGAACTTTTGTATATCTTTATTATGGTGTTGGACCCATGTGTGATAAAATTTCATAGAAGTAAATATACATGTACATGTACAATTGTGAATGTATGTAAACTGATGAAATCTGAACTGAACAGATTGCATCAATGTCAATATCCTGATTGTAATAAGGTACCAGAATTTTTCAGAATATTACCATTAGGAAAACTCGCTTGCTCTATATTTTTTTATTTGTTTTTATTTTTATTAGTACATATTTGCAGTACAGTACATAATAGTTCTTAAAACTTCACTAGAATAAAAAGTTTAAAAGTAAAAAAGGCACAGTTAAACAATACAAGGCAAAAATGTCACAAAATGTAAGAGTTTAAAAGCATAAGAGACTAACTTCAGGCTCGTGTTCTTGAAGGATAAAACAGGCAATTACCTAGAAAAATATAATTTATTAAAAATAAACACAAAACCTGAGTAAATAATCATTTAAGAATCTGAGCTAAAAATTCAGTCCCATACAAATACAAACACTAGGCCTAAATGAATTCATGGGTGAATTCTACCAAATATTTAAGCAACACAGAGTTTCAATATTCCACAGACTCCCCAGACAATACAAAAGGAGAAAACACTCAATTATTTTATTGAGGCCCATATGGTCTTGATATCAAAACTAAACGGGCATTTTAAGAAAGGAAAATTGCTATTACAAATATAAAGTTAAGCATCCCAAAATTATTAATATTTAATGATTATCAAATATATTTTATTTAGGATGGTTGAATATTAACATTTTAAAATATGTAACAAAATCAGATAGGTTTAAATCAAGCATGGAAGTGTACCTAGTAAATTGAAGGGCTTTTTGCAGGACTCATCTGGATGATCAGAAAACAACCTTGATTGCTCTATTGCTAGTTTATATCCACCATGTGGGATTAGATCTCTTTCTTAGGTCAGAACTAAGAGAGTTGCCATGACATTTGTATATTTTGGTTATGTTTTATCACTGAAAAGTTTCAGTTTAATTAATGTATCAGCAATAATTAAAGCTAAAATATTTGTTTAAAATCCAATCTTCTTCCAACTTTCATGATGGGGCTATCACAGGTTGAGTAGCTGACATAAGAAAGGGAAAGTGAAAAAAAGGGAACATTTGCTTCCTTTGCTTTGTAGAGTTTTTCTAACCCTTTGCTGCCATTTTTCTTCTGAGGGTTTCTGATCTCTCTAAAATTGCACCAGAAGAGGGGGTATATAAAAGGAGGAAGAAGAGTAAGTTTTGTCTTTATTAATACTGCTTTGACCAACATTAATGTCGCCTGGGATTAATTGATGCATAAAACCATTTTGCTTTTTATAGGATGCTTTTCTGGGCTTTTCTGAGACTTCCTATCCTTGATATTTTCCAGCAGAGTGGAAAACCAGTGTACTGTGTCTCCTGAGAGCTCACTGACAAGTGATCTGCCTTCAGGTGATTGATTACTCTGAATCTCCTTTCTCTAGGCTTTAGGTGAACACTAGTCTTGCTCCCAAGTCTTTTCACTGGGAAAAATTCAGACTCAGAATACCTACAGCTTTTTTCTAACTCCTCTTCTAATTTTCAAGACTGTTCTTGGCCTCTCCATCTTCTTTGAGATGTGGTGATTGCTAGTCAGCCAAGGGTCACAAGCCAGTTTGTAACCACCTCTTTCACAGGACCAGCACGGTGGTCTAATACCTCACATTGAAATGTGTTATTTATTATCTTGGGGCCTCAGCCAAAATTGAGACTGAAATCAGTCTATTTAAAAATCCTGTTTCACAAGGTTGGCTTACTTTAGGAAAATCCATTAATGTAATGCAACACAATAAATAAATAAAGGAGAAAATGTATTATTGTCTTAGAAGCAGAAAAATCATTTAATAGATTCAAAATTTATAACTTAAAAATTTTTAGCTCAGCAATACAAAAGGATTTCTTAATCTAATTCACAGCATGTATCAAAAACTTTCATAGTAAATATATTTAGTGGCAAAATGCTAGTTGCATTATTAGTTTTTATGATTATTATTATGGTTTATTTGAAAACATGTACCAATTGTGGAGCTATTCTCAGATGAAATCTTTTGACCTTATATCAAAGAACCGGTCAAGGAATGTGTATATACACATTTCAAGTTAAAATGAAATGTTAAAAATTGTCTCAAAAAAGGCTCACCACTACTTTTTTCTTACTAGCCAACCAACCGTTCTTATTTATCTGTGGCAAAAAAACTTATAATCTATACTCATAGCAATTTTAATTATGCAGTAAATTTATGATTAACTATAGTCATTATGTAGAACAATAGATAGCTTGAACTTACTCTTCTAGTCTAAATGAAATTTTGTATCCTTTGGCCAACATCTCCCTAGCTATCCTGTTCTCCAATTCCTGGCAGCAACCTTCTATTCCCTGCTTCTGTGAATTCAAAACATTTTTTTTTTCCTTTTAGTACCAGGGATCGAACTCAGGTCCTTGCACTTGCGAGGCAGGCGGTGTCACCACTGACCTAAATCCCCGGCCCTGAATTCAACTTTTTAAAAATTTCACATATAAATGATACCATGCAGCATTTGTCTTTGTCTGCTTGGCTTATTTCACTTAGTATAGTGTCCTTCAGGTTCATCCATTTTATTGCAAATTATAGGATTTCCTATAATCTAAGATTGAATATACTCCATCTAATGAGGATGTTGAGCAGAGTAGGTTTAATTCACACATTTGCCCAGGTATGACTTTATGTTGGCACAATATGTCCATATAATTCCCAGTATTTGACAAATACATGCATAATTTTTGTAGTCACTGGATTTCTACAAATTACTATCAGGTGAATTTTTTTTTCTTTTTTGGCAGTACTAGAGATTCAATAAAGGGTCTTCACACTGAAATACATCTAATTTTCTTTATTTTGAGACAGGATCTCATTAATTCCTAAATTGCCCAGGCTGGGTTCAAACTTCAGATCTTCCTTCCTCTCAACTCCATTACTGGTGTGTGCTGCCACTCCTGATTATGTAAATGTTTTAAACTATGAGATAAAGAATTATCATACTTGCAAAAGCAGTAAGCTTTAACATTGTAGTGGACAGACTTATTTTAGTTAAAACAA
>NW_022900951.1:16954035-16965649 GCF_012274545.1 Fukomys damarensis | reverse complement strand
AGTACCTGAGTTCAATCCCTTTGGTACAAAAAAAAAAAAAAAAAACCCAGACAAACAAACAAAAAACAACACAAAAAAACAAAACAGATGACATTGCATTTTTAGTATGTGTGAATAGATAGAAAAAAACATTTTATTTTCTCAAATTCAAATTCACAGTTAGGAATTTTTAGATAATAGCAGAATTTAATTTTCCCTAAGTGGCATTTTAAACTGATGATATCACTGAAAAAAAACCCTCTTTTTGTAATTAGTTATCAAGAAAAAATCTTGATGAACTATCTAATTTTGTTTTACAGTTGTAAACACCAGTCTTTGTACTTGTCAAAATTTAATCAATAATAAAATGTCTGGTGGCAATGTTTTTAAGGATGAGGACGAAGTATGGTCACAGTAAATTTTAGTGTATTTTAATGCAAGGAGAAATTGATAGTCTGGTTCAGATGGTGAAGTATTTGGGAATCAAGCCCCTTTGAGAAGCACTGTGAAATTCTGACGTATTTAACTCAATCTTGTGAACTACGAGTAACTTTATTTAAAGTAAATGTAGCATTATATATACCATATATATGTTGTTGTCTCATATATATATATATACATATATATATGTATATATATATATACATATATATATGTATATATATATATGAGACAACAGCAATCACACATGTGCCCAGAAAAAAATTTTCAATTTCTCCACTAGTGTGCATGTGTTGCCACTTCATTTTGTCATCTGCGGCCCTTCCAGGCAGACAGAGAAATTCTCAAATATTAGCCTAATTTACTTCCCCTGTAAACTGAAAAAAGACCATCAGTTTTGTAGTTTAGTTGAAAACCCTCAATTGGTCTTGCAGAAACAAGCAACAAAATATACCCCCCATGCAAATCCCACAGGTCATTGAAAGGAAGACTTGGAGGCTATCCCAGCAAGATGAAAAGAAAAAAAGAAAACTTCAAACATTGCTATCAGGTTAATCAACTTGTCAAATCTTTCTTTAAAAGGTTTCTGTCTTCTGGTGAGAATGTCTTTATTATGAGGTAAAATATTCTTCCCTTTTTTATTGGAATATGTTTGCAATACATAATAATTTCACTTGTTTTGAGGAGTTGTACAAATACATATATTTATGTATATAAAATCATATCGATTATTTTCCATCCTCTTTCTTCTCTCCTTCCCTCTTTTATTTCTCTCTTCCCTGATCCCTTCCCCATTTGCAAAAGTCCTCCTCCTTCTTTTCTACCATCTCTCCTTTATTTTACTCTTTATTTATATTTTGGGATTTTCATATTAGAGAAACCATGTGATACTCTTCTGTATCTGACTTCACTTGACATTATAATCTCAAGATCCATCCATTTTCTAACAAATGACTCAAATTCATCTTTCTTTATAGCTGAATAATGCTCCACGGTGTATATATGCCACATTTTCTTTATCCACTTGACTGCTGGTGGACATTTAGGCTGTTTCTATAGTTTAGCTATTGGGATTTGCACAGCAACCAAGATGGGTACGCATGGATTGCTATAATATATGATGTTTTTGACTCCTTCAGGAAAATACCCCGGAGAGGTATAGCTGAGTCAAATGAAATTTCTATTTTTAGGTTTTGAGGAATCATCATACTGATTTCCTTAGGGGTTGTATTAGTTTACATTCCCATCAATGATGTAGAAGGTTTTCTTAAAGAAAAAAAGAGGGGGATTGGGGATTTAGCTCAGTGGTGCTGCCACCTGCCTGGCAAGCACAAGGTCCCCAGTTCAAACCCCCCTATCAAAAAAATAACAAAAAGTTAACAATGGTTATATATGGGGTAAAAGGATAACTTGTATTTCATTTTTTATACTTTAAAGATTGTTTCAGACATTCTAAAGTGAACATATTGTACTTTCATAAGGAAACACAAAAATAAATGTTATCATTTTAATGAGGAAAAAGAGGGGTTCCTTTCCCTTCACATCCTCACCAGTATTTATTATTTTATGTGTTCTTAATGATAAATACACTTATTAGTGTAAGATGAAATTTAAGAGTTATTTTTATTTTCATTTCTGTAATGGCTAAAGAGGCAGAACATTTATACTTCTAAGAAGGGTCTGTTCATTTGCCCATCATTTGATTGGGTCATTTGTTTATTGGAGTCTAATTTTTTTAGTCCTTTATGCATTCCAGGCATTAGTGATCTATCAGATACCTAAAATGTACCAATAAACTCAATGAGGAAAAAAAAAGAAAACTATGGAAAAAAAAAACAATATGGAACATACAGGATTCTTAGTCCTTGGCCTGATTTTGTCTTTGGCTGTAGAGATATGTTAGGGGTAAAAACTGAGCAATACATTACTGCCAGGGCATTGACATTCCCAGAAGCTACTCTTAACCAGTGAGGGAGGGTGATGGTCTTGCAGTTTTCCTTGAGAAAACCCTTTTCTATAGATAGATCTTAATTTTGTACACACTGCATGGAACTTAAAAAACTTAGAAATGAATTTCTTTAGATAATAAACAAAAGAATACATAGAGAAAAAACAAAACAAAAAACAAAAAAAGAGTACCTGAATTTTTTTCCTATTCTACAAGTGTCTCTTCACTGTTGATTGTTTCCTTTGCTATGCAAAAGCTTTTTAATTGAATATAATTTCATTTGTTGATTATTTAGTATTATTCTTACTTGTTCTTTCATTTAATGAAAGTATCATTATTTTAAAATCCAAATCAGGAATAGATTGAAGCATTTATGTTTTCTGAATTAAGTTTAAAATGGTCAATACACAGGACTCATTTATACAGTAAGTTTTATCAAGTGGGAATTAGAGAAACCTCTCCTTAATGTGGATATTCCCGGGCATTCTAAACACATATATTTAATTAATTTACAAATATCCTTGTAAGTGAAGCTTTACTGGTGTTTATGCTTTCCTATTATGACTTAAGGAGATAAACATAAAATTCAAAGAAAACAGATATTCCCATCACCTTTTTAAAAGTTTTCATTAGTGCATGTTAGTAATATAGAATTTTGATGTTTGTTTGGGGGAATTGGTATATGTTTGCTTTGAGGAATTGAGGGGTAATTTTCAGTCCTTTTTACCTCTCTTCCCCATATCCTGATCCAATTTCCCATTTCCAAGAGCCTAACTTTGTTTCCTATCATCCTTCATTTATTTTATTCAAGTATTTATTTATATTTTAGGTTTCTCATATAAGAAGAAACATACGTTTAAGTTTCTGAGTCTCTCTTATTTTGCTTTCCTTTCCAGGTTGTTCAGGCCATATTAAAATCGAAATAGTCCTGTTTCCAAAGATTGTTCTGGAAGTTATTGATTAACAATTTTATGGATTACCTACTATGTTATATCACCGTTCTAGGCACTGAAGATATAGGAGTGCACAAAATAAGGAAAGTGAACAATAGATGTGTAACATAATGTTAATAGTAAATTCTATGAAATTAATCAGTGAATGAGAATGAGATCATGGTTGATGCCATTTAAAAAATGTTGAGAGAATGTTGAACCAAAAGAGATTTTTGTAATTGGGGCTATTACAGCATGTTTATACTCTGAAAAACAATAGCAAAATAGACTGTACAGGAGAAAAGCAGAACATTTACAGAAACATTGTTCTTGAGGTGACGAGAAGGGTTTGGGTGACAATACACAAATCTGTGGAGAATGGCCTTAGATAGGAGTCAGACAGTTTATCTGTTGTAAGTGGAGAAAAGAAAAAGTATATGGGTACGTAGGCAATGAAATTGTGAAATGTGAGACATAAGGGTCTAGTTTTAATCTTCAGCATGTGGAAAGCCAGTTTTCCCATCATCACTTATTAAAGAAGCTGTCTTTCTTTCAGTGAAGGTATTTGCCATCTTTGTCAAAGATAAGGTGGCTGAATGTGTTGGAGCTGTTATTGCATCTTCTAATCTATTCCAAAAGTTCCTGTGATTTTTGTTTTGCTTTGTTTTGTTTGGGGGGATTGTTTTGCTTTTTGCCAGTACCATATCGTGCTGTCCTTTGTTTTTTTGTTTTTGTTTTGTTTTGGTACCTGGGATTGAACCCAGGTCCTTGCAAGGCAGGTGGCGGCACCACTGAGCTAAATCCCCAGCCCATTAACATGCTGTTTTTATCATGGTAGCTTTGTAGTATAATGTCAAATTAGGAATTGTGATACCCCATGCCTTGCCTTTGTTGCCCAGAATTGCTTTTGCTATTCTAGATCTCTCCTAGTTCCAAATAAAATTTTAGGGTTTTCTCTAGTTCTATGAAGTATACTATTGGTAGTTTGATCAGGATTGCATTAAATCTGTGTAATAGTTTTGGAAGTATGGTCATTTTTACTGTATTGGTCCTGCCTGTAAAAGAACAAGAGATATCTTTCCATTTTGTCACGTCCTATTTGATCTCCTTTTTCAGAATACTGTAGTTTTTTTGTTTTGTTTTGTTTATTTGTTTGGTAGAGGTCTTTTACTTCCTTTGTGAGATTGATTCCTAAGAATTTGTTTTTCTTGATGCCATTGTGTAAGGTGAGGATTCCCGAATTTATCTCTCAGTGACTTTGTTATTTGCATACAGGAATGCTATTGATTTTTGTGTTGAGTTTGTATTCTGCTCTGCTACTGAATTTGGTTATTAAACCTAGTAGTCTGTTAGTGGAGTTTTCGGATTCTTCTATGTAGAGTATCATGCCATCTGCAAATAATAATAATTTAACTTCTTCATTTCCTATCCTTATTCCTTTTATTTCTTTGTCTTGTCTAATTGCTCTGGCTAATGTTTCTAGAACTATATCAAATAGGAATGATGATATTGGGCATCGATGTATTGTTCCTGTTTTTAGAGTGAAAGATTTCAGTTTTTGACCATTTAATATGATGTTGGCTCTTGGTTTGTCATAGATGGCTTTTATCAGACTAAGATAAAAAACTATTCAAATTTTCTGTAGAGTTTTTGTCATGAATAGGTGTTTGACTTTTTCAAATGTTTTTTTCTGAGCCTACTGCAATGATCATGTGGGGTTTTTTTATCTTTTTTTATCTCTCACCCTGAACTAAACTAAAATCAAAATGAATCAAAGATCTAAATATTAAATGGAAACACTTCAACAACTGGAAGATAAAATAGGTAAAACTCTTGAAGATATAGGTGTAGGTAAAGACTTTGTGAACAAAACCCTGATTGCACAGGAAATATTACAAAGAATCAACAATTGGAATCTCACCGTATTGAAAAAAATTTTGCACAGCAAAAGAAACCACTGACAGAGTAAAGAGACAACCCATACAATTGGAAAAAATTTTACCAACTATTCCTCAGACAAGAGACTAACATCTAGAATATATAAAGAGCTTAAAAAATTTAGACCCCTCAAATTTAAAGACCCAGTATAAAAATGGGCATTTGAAGTGAATAGAAACTTCTCAGATGAAGTACAAACAGCAAATAAATACATGAAAAAATATTCACCAGCACTGGTCATTTGAGAAATCTAAATTAAAACAACACTGAGATTCCATCTCATTCCAGAAAGAATGTCTATCATCAAGAAATCAACCAATAACAAATGCTCGCAGGGCTGTGGAGAAGAAGAAGCCATTCTCTCCTTTTGGTGGGAATGTAGATTGTTGCAGCCAATATGGAAATCAGTGTGGAGATTCCTCAAAAAACTAAAACTAGACATTCCAATTAACACAGCTATTTCCCTTCTTATCTTCCTGCAAGAGTTAAAATCATCAGGGGCCGGAGATTTAGCTCAGTAGTTCCACTGCCTGCCTTACAAGAGCAAGGTCCTGAGTTCAATCCCTGGTACAAAAAAAAGGATTTAAAATAATCATACCACAGTGATATATACATATCCATGTTTATAACAGCACAGTTTGTAATAGTTAAATATTGGGAAAAGCCCCAGTGACCATGAACAGATGAATGGATAAAGGAAAATGGATTTTATATACAATGGAGTGCTACTCTGCTATAAAGAAGGATAAATGAGGGCTGGGGATTATGTCAGTGGTTCTGGCACGTGCCTCACAAGCTCAAGGACCCGAGTTTAATCCCTAGTACCAGGAAAGAAAGAAAGAGGGGGGGGATGAGAAATTTTTAGGTAAATGGATGTACCTTGAGATCTTACTTTTAAATGAAATAAATCGGACACACATATTTAAATATCACATTGTGTATCTGGTGTGAGAAACTAAAAGTGTCACTAAGGACCAAAATGAATGATAGATATTGGGGAATAGAAAGAAAATGTTCTAATGAGAAGGGAGGGGAGAAGCAAAGGAAGGGAAAGGAAAAAAGAAATAGAGGAAAAATGGAAGCAAAGCTTTTTTAAATAAAGGGAGGTAGGAGCGTTGAAAGGAGGTGAGGGATTGGGAAAAAAAGAATGAAAACATGTTATGTAAAGGTACAAATTCCCTATGATAAGTATGAGCATTATGTATATAAGAAGAGTACCAATGAAATTAATTTTTTAAAAAGATTTTAAAATGTGGTGAAAAATGTGGGAGTTAAAACTTTGTGATTGAGTTTTCATTGACATAAGTCATGTCATTAGCTAAGTGGGGAGCAGAGAAAATATGCTGGGATTTTTGGGGTAGCAGGAAATAGGTTGGTATAATGATGTTAGAAAATGTGAAAATAATTTGACCTTAGGGAAATCTAATTGGACTGCCAGACAACACTGAGTCATACATCAAAGATGAGCCCAACTCTGTTGTCAGTTATGTCCAGAAATTGGACTACAGGTCAGATGGACTCAAACTAAGGTATACTCAAAGCTGTCTCAGTCCAATTCATGATGCTTCTCTTGAGGCCACATAAAGAACAATAAAATGTGTGACTTATTTATTTCACTTAGGAGTACATTTTATTGTTCTTTATATGGCCTCAAGAGAAACATCATGAATTGGACTGAGACAGCTTTCTCTGGTGTGAAAATCTATAATAGTACATAAGATCCTAATGAGATAATTGACACTGTGAAATAAGAAGAAAAGGGCTAAAGGTGTAGGGAAAATGGGAAGGGTAGGGGAAAGGTAATAAGGGAAAAGAAAAAAAAACATGAAAAAATGGAAATAAAGTGTTTGTAAATGGGGAGGGGAGGAAGGGCTGAAGGGAGGGCAGGGACAAGGGGAAAAAATGAGAACCAAGACCTGTCATGTAAAGGTACAAGGTCCCAATAATGAATGTGACTGCACTGTATAGCTAAAATGTACCAATAAACTCAATAAAAAAATAAAAAAGAACCATAAAATGCAATGCATTAGGTGGACTGGAAATTAACCTAAAACTGAGACTTCAGAAAGAAAGAATGACTCTCAATAAATTTGGAGAGATAAAGACTTCCAGGGAAAATAAAACACTTCATTAATTTCTCCACCTTTCCATGTAAATCATTCTTTCGGTAGCTACATTTTGTGATGAATGTTGATTACTGAAAACGAAGCAAGAGACAAGCTTGAGAAAATTAATATTATGGTATTTAGTTCCAATTTTCCCATCATTCAATACATTCTTCCCATCAATATACCTGAGAGAAATAAGTGGCCTCAAGCAAACATACTTCTGGGTATGGGCTTAAGTGTGAGAAGAAAGAAGCTGGTAGAAGAAAAAGAAGTACCACTCATCAACCCATGAGAGCTTTGGTTGTTCTCCAGGGCATCTCTTCTCTTCCTTTTTAAGTGGGTTACAATTTTGATATATTTTGGAAAGTAAATCACAACAAGAAAACTTAACTGTCCAAATAGATCCTATGAAAGTTTTATGGGGGTATAGAACAGTTGTTATAGAACTTTCACTATCTGTATGATTTTGTTTTCAAGAAGTTCATTAGCATGTTCTAAGATAATCTTAAAACTAAAATCAATTCATTAGAAAGTCTCTCTCTCTCTCTCTTTCATTCTCTCTCTCTCTCTCCCTACCTCCCTCTGTTCCTCCCCACCCCCACTCCCTCCAGGCAAGGTTGCACCTAAGGTAGCTGTTAGAAATTGCTTAAGTCAAATAATTTTATAAACTGCCCTATGTAATCCACTACAGTTCTCTGTGCATTCTCCAGTTAAATACACGTATGTATGATAGGCTCCCTTTCTCAGTATACACATTGGCAGAGTTTTGTTGATTTTTTAAAATATAAAAGTGACAACAGCAGCCTAAATAGCTTTCTAGTTCTTCCTGAAAAAAGTTCAAGAGATATATTATTGTATGCAGGTGTTCCTTTAAAAAAGTGGGCATGCAATGCCAATGATCTATTCAGAATCCAGGTTTTTAGTAGAGATTTTCAAGGTCCACAGTATAAAGAACTATATCATGATACAACGAAGATTAATGACCCTGGAAATTATTTAAAAAGTAATGGCAAGAGAAAACTAGTGGAACTATTTTTATCTTATTTTATGGCATAAGCCAACATTTGTGTATTATTTCTGTTGAGTTCTCCTGATGATTTTGCTTGGATTCCCTCCTAAAGTAGCATTCAGCTGGGGGGCTGGCTGGGCAGGAAGATCTGAGGTAACCTCAGTCACATGCCTCGCAGTTGGTACTAGCCTCCTTGTGGGCTCGTATCTTCTAGTAGGCTAAACTGCTTTCCTCACATTAGCCTCAGGACAGTTTCCAAGAGGAGGAAGGTATAATGTGAAGAGTGCTCGATGTCACTAGCATTTAAGAACTGTGAATTAAAAGTACAATGAGTTATCACTTCATTCTCAGGAAGACGGGTGAGAGAACATAAACTAGTACAGCCACTATGGAAAATAACATGGAAGTTCTTCAAAAAATTTAAAACAGAGCAGCCATATGATTGAGCTATCCTACTTCTGGAAATAAGTCCAGATGTTGAATAGGTATCAACATCCTTATGCTCTTTGTAGCATTATTTGCAATAGCCAAGATATAAAATCAAATTAAGTGCCATTAAGAAATAAATTAATAAAATGTGGTACATATAAAATGGAATAGTGTGAAGTCTTTAAGAAAAAAAGGAATCATCACTTGTGACAACATGAATGAACTTGGAGAACATTGTGTTGAGTTAAATAAGCCAGACACAGAATCATATGTACAATGTGACCTGATTTATACATGGAATTTTAAAATGTTGAACTCAAAGAAACAGAAAGTAGAATGATGGTTATTAGAGTCTGGTGTTAGTGATGAGTTGGGGATTGGGGAGATGTTGGTCAAAGAATGCAAAATTTGGGTTGGATAGAAAGAATAAGTTCAAGAGATCTATTATTGTATGCAAGTATTCTTTGACTTATAATAGAGTTAGGTCCCAATGAACATGTCTTAAATTGAAAATGTCATAAGCATGCATTTAATGCATTTACTGTATCAAACAATAGTTTAGCAATGCAGTGCATTGTAAGTAGTGTACCCTCATGATCTGTGGCTGGCTGAGAACTGTACGTTACTGTTGCTGCCCAGCATCAGGAAAGAGCATCATAGAGAATGTTGCTAATTCAGGAAAAGATCAAAATACAAACATAAAAATATGTTTTTTCTGCTGAATGTATAACACTTTTGCATCATCATGCAATCAAAGAAATATCCAATTGAATCATCTTAACTTAGGGACCTTCCGTACTTGAAAATGACTAAGTGAAAATGACTAAGTGCACGCTTGTGATCCCAGCACTTGGGAGACTGAGGCGTGGGAGATTGCAGTATTGATTATGCCCAAAGCAAGCTGTAAGCAGTGCAGGCTTCTTTGAGAAGCGAGTCTGAACAAAGCTTATGAGCTGAGGTCAGAGTAACTCACACCCAAATTCCATTTCTACAACTAAAACTTTAATAGAAGGACAATGTTCTAATTACAGCCATATTTTTTACTATTCTGTCCCTAATTCAAGAATGCTTTGTCTTGTGCTCTATGAGTCTTGCTCGCATTAATTTCCATAGAAACCACACAAATGTGCATCTTCTCACATAGTTCTGCCCCTTGTATGTAGCTAACCTTTACTCCAAGTGATTACCAATAAAAATCAGTGACTTGGACTGGCCTTTGTCCATTGTTTGTCATCCTGGTGCCCCACTTTCTGTCTCTGTTAGTTCTGTCTTTTTGTTTTTATCTTCAGGCTTGCATAGTACACTAAGCAGGAGACTGGAGCCTACTGCATTGGCATCTGGTACCATTTCAGGGGTTTGCCAGTACTGAGGCAGTTTTGCCACGAGTACGAGGCCAGCCTGGGCTACATAGTGAGTTCAAGTCCAGCCTGAACTTCAAAGCAAGTCACTGTCTCAAAAAAGCAACAATAACAAAAAAATAAAAAGGAAATTACTAAATGAGTAGATTTTAAATGTTCTCATTTACAAACTGTGGCTCTTAACAAATATTCTGAGAATTGTATTAGTAGCAAATTTGTTTATTGTCTTCAATTTAGTTTTGAATAATTTTGTAAAGGAGTTTAGGCAAGTGGGAACATTTGTATCAGTGAAATAAGCCAGACCATTTTTCAGAATAGTTCTTTTAGGTTATATTGTGCTCACCATAAAAAAATATATGATAATAAAGAAATTAACCAATAACAAATGTTGGCAGGGATGTAGGGAGAAAGGAACCCTTCTCCATTGTTGGTGGGAGTGCAGACTGGTGCAACCACTATGGAAATCAATATGGAGATACCTAAAAGACTAGGAATAGAGGTTCCATTTGACCCAGATGTCCCTCTGCTGGGTATCTTTCCAAAAGAATTAAAAGAATCATACCACAGTAATATATGCTCACCCATGTTTATAGTGGCACAGTTTGTAATAGCTAAAATTTAGAAACAGCCCAATTGTCCATCAGTTGGAGACTGGATAAAGAAGATGTGGTTCTTCTATAAAATGGAATACTATTAAGCCATAGAGAATGAGAAATTAGAGTAATTCATAGGAAAATGGATGCATATTGAGGTCATACTCTTAAGTGAAATAAATAAGTCACACATGTGTAAATACCAAATAAGTAAATACCAAAAGTGTAAATAAGATCCAAATGGAGTCAGGCATGGTGGCACATGCCTGTAATCCCAGCACTTGGGAGGCTGAGGCAGGAGTATCACTGTGAGTTCAAGACCAGCCTGGGCTACATAGTGAGTTCCAGGTCAGTCTCAACTACATAGTGAGACCCTGTCTCAAAAAAAAAAAATCCAAGTGGTATAATTGACAATGTGAAATAGGAAGAAAAGGGCTAAAAGTGTAGAGGAAGTGGGAAGGGTAGGGGGAAGGAAATAAGGGAAATGAAAAAAATATTAGAAAAGGAAAAAATGGAAAAGTTTTTGTAAATAGGGAAGGGAGGAGGGGGTGAAGGGAGGGCAGGGATAAGGGGGAAAAATGAGAACCAAGACCTGTCATGTAAAGGTACAAGATCCCAATGATGAATGTAACTGTACTGTATACCTAAAAAGTACCAACAAACTCCTATTTTACATGTAGCCATATAGGCACTTTTTTTTTTTTGAAACAGGGTCTCACTAGTTGAGACTGACTTGGAACTCACTTTGTAACCCAGGCTGGTCTCGAAATCCTCCTGCCTCAGACTCCCAAGTGCTGGAATTACAGGCATGTGCCACCACTCCTGGCTCATATAGGCACTTTTAAAAGTGCAGTTTGTAGTTTCATCAAGCTGTCTTTT
>NW_022900951.1:16949569-16953896 GCF_012274545.1 Fukomys damarensis | reverse complement strand
ATATTAAAAGTCTTTAGTTGTTTTGATATTTCTCAAGTAGACAAATATTTTACTTTTTTGTTAGCATGAATCACCATGACACATGAAGTATTCCTTGATTAGTTTTGTTATGGTCTTCTTAAATCCTGAACTTTATTCAAATTTTTTTTTTAAAAAGAAGAAAATTACTGTTAGAAAAAATGAATTTTCTAATTAGTGTCTTAAAATTTTTATTCTTTCAAGTGATCATTAAATTCTTAAGCTCTTCAGAGCACTCTTGGGATATAGAAAGAAGCTTGCGTTAAAAAATTGTTACATTTACTATGTAAGTGCATCTATGTATATAGAACACTTTAAATATAAACACTTTCTTCTTTCTTTCTCTATTTTTTTTTTTGCAGTGCTGGGATTGAACAGAGGGCCATCACATTGAGCTATACCCCCAGTCCATTTTAAAATGTTTTTTGTTTTACTTTGAGACAGGATTTAACTGAATCACTAAGTTTTCCAGGGTGGGTTCAAACTTTCAATCCTGCTACCTCAGACTGCCAAGGTGCAAGGATAGCAAGTGTGCACCATCATGCCTGGTTTGAATGTGGTATCTTTATTAATAATATCGAGATGGTTAGGCCATCTTAAATTCCTTGCTCTTCATGCTATATAGCACTTTCTATGTAAAACAAAACTTCAAAAAGATAGCAAAAATATTCAAGTATTGTTTTTCCTTTCTCACTAGCTTTGTAGCAGCAAAAGGTTAGTAACTATTGGGTGTCACCTTTTTAACCCTTTCAAGACCTAAAATTTGGAGGCCAATTGTGTAGTCTTTAAAGACAATGATGGATTATGCATGACTAGTCTAAGACTGCCCTTCATTCAATATCAGGATCCTGAAAGAAGAATATAAAAATTCTTAGTTTTATTAAGAAACTAACTTAAAGTTTAAAAAATGGTATTGATCATTTATTATCACCATTATATTTGTAAATTAAAACTTTTATATTATTAATCATAAAGTCTCTTTAGCTATTATAAAATCATTCTTACCAACTACAAAAAAATAGCCATATGTTTGTATCAAATTTGTGTCTTTTTCCTCAGGCAGAGTGGAAAAATAAACATCTTTCAATGCTTTTGCTTCATCCTCAATGAAGTTATAACAGGCTTCTATAACAGAAGTCTCGGATAATGGAATAGTCATGAGATTTGGAGTCAGTCAGTCTACTAAAACACCTGTCTGGCCACTGGCTAAATAAAATAAATTAAATATCTTCTTCCCCAAAGTTTTCTCTCCCCACATGGACTCCAGCCAAATGGACCACCTTGTTATTCTTTAAATATATCAAACATGTTCCTCCCAGTTTCTCTGTCCTTTGCTGTTCTCTCTGCCAGAAATGCTCTTTCTTAGATATTTCATGGCTTGGTTTCTATCATTTCATTCAGATCTGTTCAAATGTTGCATCATATTGTATTGTGTTACTTCATATCAAGTAACATCAGATACTCTTTTACCTACTTACAACTATTTTCTATCTTTCCCTAATCTAGGCCTCATAAGGTTGGATCTTTTTCTTGTCTTGTACACTGAAGTATTTGTACTGCCCCAAAATGTCCAAGGAATAGCAAACACTCAAAAATATTTATTAATTGAATCAATAAATGCATGAATAATATTGAATTTCAGGATTTCTTTAAAGCAGCTTATTTTTTATTGTAAACTCAATCTTTATTGTACATTTAACTATACAGTACAGTTACATTCGTCATTGGTATCTTGTACCTTTACATAACATATCTTAGTTCTTATTTTTTTCCCCATTCCCCTAGCCTCCCTTCCCCCCTCCACCCTTCCCTATTTACAAAGACTTTGTTTCCATTTTCTTCCTTTTCTCTTATTTTTTCTCTTCCCTTTTTACCTTTCCCCTGCCCCTACATTTGCCCAATACCTTTAGACATTTTCTTCCTATTGCAAAATATCAATTATACATTTTGACCCTTATTTACACTTTTAGTTTATCACACCAGAGAAACTATACAGTATTTACACATGTGTGTCTTATTTATTTCACTTAAGAGAATGGCCTATATCCACTTAGCTATAAATATCTCTAGTTTCTCATCGTTTATGGCTGAGTAGTATTCCATTTTATAGAAAAACCACATCTTCTTTATCCAGTCTCCAACTGATGGGCAATTGGGCTGTTTCCAAGTTTTAGCTATTATAAACTGTACTGCTATAAACATGGGTGCGCATATATCACTGTGGTATGATTCTTTTAATTCTTTTGGAAAGATACCAAGCAGAGGGATAGCTGGGTCAAATGGAACCTCTAATTGTAGTTCTTTGAGGTACCTCCATGTTGATTTTCACAGTGGTTGCACCAATCTGCACTCCCTCTAACAACGGAGAAGGGTTCTTTTTTCCCTACATCCCCGCCAACATTTGTTATTGGTTGATTTCTTGATAGCAGCCATTCTTTCTGGGATGAGGTAGACTCTGAGTGTTGTGTTCATCAGCGTGTCTCGAATGACCAGTGATGTGGAACATTTCTTCATATATTTCTTTGCTGCTTAAAGCAGCTTATTAATGAGACAGCTGTAGATATTAAATCAGTAAGAACAGGCTCTATTCTGTGGTAGGAGAGCAGTATTATATTAATCCCCTTTAGGTTTACATAAATAAAGATGGTAAGCCAATATATCTGTATAAAATTTTTCCATACATAATTTTTAACTTAGTGTTACAATTCTGAGTTTTTTAATTACCAAAAGTCACATAATCTAGGATTCTAACTTCTTAACAAAATTGTATGTATACAGCACAATATTGTTGCATGTTATTGTACTGCTGGTCTCTAGAACTTTTTATCTAGCATGAGTAAACTCTAGTCTCATTTACAATTGCCCATCTTCTCTCTCCCCAGCTCCTGGCAACTGCTATTCTACTTTCTGCTTCTAGGAGCTTAACTACTTTACCTCACCTATGTTAAATAATGCAGTATTTTTCCTTCTATAACTGTCTTATTTCACATAGCACAATGTTCTCAAGGTTCACCCATGTTGTAGCATATGGAAGAATTTTCTTCTCTTTTAAGGCCAGGTAATATTCCATTACATAACACATTTTCATTTAGATTGTTTCTACCTCTTGGACTGTTGTGAAAAGTGCTGCAATAGTCATGGAAGTATAAATATCTTTTAAAGGTCCTGTTTGTAGTTCTTTTTGTTAAATACCTAGTAGTAGGATTGCTGAATCATATACTAGTTCTATTTTTATTTTTTTGAGTTAGAAACTGTTTTCCATAATCCCACCAAAAGCACATAAGGTTTCCAATTTCTCTGCATCCTAACACTTCTTGTTTTAAACAGTTATTTTTTTGTTGTTATGTTGTATTGTGTTTTAACTTATTATGGCCATCCTAAAAGATGTAAGGTGATATCTTTTTGTACTTCTCATTTTCATTTCTCTGATAATTAGTGAAGCTGAGTATTTTTGTATACCCACTAACTATTTGTAAGTCTTTTTTTTTTTGGAAAAATCTCTATGTAGGTGCTTTCCTCATTTTTAAATCAGGTTTTTATTTTCATGCTGAGTTACTCAAATTTCCTATATATTCTGGATATTAACTCCTTAATATATATATATATATATAGTTTGAAAATATTTTCTTAGATTGCCTCTCACTTTGTTAATTATTTGCTATGCAAAACTTTTTCAATTTGATAAAGCTATTTATCCACTTTTGTTTATGTTTCCCATGCTTTTGGAGTCATATAAAAAATCATTGCATAAGCCAACTTCATAAAATATTCTCCCTATATATTCTTCCTTTTTTCTTTCTTCTTTTTCCCGCTCAGTCTCATGCTCCCCCATGTTATTCTTCATCTCCCTTTTTGTTCCTCTTCCTGCCCTAATTTGGATTTCTTCTTCCTTTTTCTTTTCTTCTCTCTTTTTCCTTTGCTTGATTGTCATTAGTTTCAAAGGAAAGTGAGTACAATTTATAGCTTCCCTATTACTGTTAAGTTGTTCTATTCTTGTCTTATTCTTGCACTCTGTTTTTTCCTCTTGTCTTCAACAGTTACCTAGAGTTGGCGATCACCCGGCGGCGTGCGCGCAAGCTCCCGGCCTGCGCGGGAGCTCCCGGCCTGCGCGACAACAGACCCAGGAAGGACCCAAGGACCCCAGAGGGGTTTTTTTTCAGCTGCCTGCCTGCCTGCCTGTCTGCGATCACCCGGCGGTGTGCGCACGAGCTCCCGGCCTGCGCGGGAGCTCCCGGCCTGCGCGACAACAGACCCAGGAAGGAAGGTAGCCGCGCGGGCGCCCTTGAAACACCCACACGACGCCCCCCCC
>NW_022900951.1:16875135-16942678 GCF_012274545.1 Fukomys damarensis | reverse complement strand
GGAGATCATCCGGTGTCCTCTGGCTCCACCTGAAACATTCTCCTATTCTTTTACCTATCTATTTCTCTCCTCCCATCTCCTTATAAGTCCCCATGCTGAAGGGTAAAGTTGCTAAATTGAAGAGTTTATTCACTAAAAATATTTACTTAAAAAAAAAAAAAAACAGTTACCTAGAGTTTGCAGGATCATCCGGTGTCCTCTGGCTCCACCTGAAACATTCTCCTATTCTTTTACCTATCTATTTCTCTCCTCCCATCTCCTTATAAGTCCCCATGCTGAAGGGTAAAGTTGCTAAATTGAAGAGTTTATTCACTATAAAAATATTTTGGGCTGGTCCTTGATTTTGATGTAATGCACATGATTAAAAGTGATAGAGTAATAACTACCATAAATGTTCAGTTTCTAAGCTGTGTTTGATGCTATTGTGTTGCTGATTATATCAATTGGGCTAAAGAGTTGTGATTTATTTAATGAGTTGTCCTTTCTGATGTTATGAAAATGAGAGTATCTATGAGTCATTAGAGACTCAAAACCTAAAGAGCAGCTATATCAGGAAGATCAAAGTACGAACCCAGGAATTAAGCCAAGGAGAGCCCAACAACAAGAATGAAAATGAGAAAACACTTAAGAAAGGCACAAAGAGAGACTTCCAGTTCACCAATGGCAAATTCTAGCAGAAGCAAGATGGAAAAGTCTGATAGTCAACCACTAGGATGCCCTGAACTCATAGTACAGGAAGTAACAAAACAGATGAATAAGGCTCTAGAAAAATTGAAAACAGAAATGATTTCCCAGATAACTACAGATGGTGAGCACAATGAAAGACATGATTAGAAACTCTAGAACAGAAACTGACCAAAAATAAAGATGAGCTCAGCACCATGATAGATGCCATGAATGTCCAGTATAGGAAAGAAATGGAAACCATGAATGCCCAACATAAGAAAGAAACAGATTCCATCAAATAGATTCAAACATATCCAGGAGATTAAAACCTCTATTGAAAGCATTCACAGCAGAATGAACAAATGTGAAGATATAATTTCTGATATAAAAGATAGGATTGCAGTCAGTGACTGTGAAAAGAGAGATCTCTTAAAAACAGTAAGGCATCGGGCTGGGGATTTAGCTCAGCGGTTTGGTGGCCTGCCTTGCAAGCGCAAAGAGCCAAGTTCACTTAAAAAAAAAAAAAAAAAAAAAAAACAGTAAGGCATCATGACAAATCGATTCAGCAACTCCTAAATGATGCAAAGAATAACATAAGACTGATAGGAATCCATAAAGTTGCAGAAGAAAGTACAAATAACTTTTAAAAACTATTCACAGAATTAATGACAGAAAACTTCCCAAAGAGAGGGGAAGAATTTGACATACAGATAACTGAGGCATATAGGACTCCAACTAGCCATGATAAAAAAAAAAATCTACACCTAGACATATAATAGTCAAGATCCTGGAAGCTTAACAGAAAAACAAAATGTTGCAAGCAATTAGAGAAAAAAAAAACAAATCACATGCAAAGGAAAGCCCATCAGAATCACAGCAGAATTTTCAACACAAACCCTCAGGTCAAGCAGAGCTTGGAGTGAGGTATTTCAAGCCCTAAGAGAAAACAACTTCCAACCTAGACTGATGTATCCTGCAAAATTCTCTTTTTAAATGGACGGGGAAATAAGATAATTCCATGACAAAGAAAATCTAAGAAATTTCATGTAGTACCAAACCAGCACCCTAGAAAAAGAAAATGAAGGTCACAACACCATGAGGCCCAACAGAGCAAATCAATTAAGCAAGGCAAGAAACTAGAGAGGGGGGGAAATTAAAAAGAGCCAACAACAGGAAAATAACATGATGATGGTAAGTCAATATAAATCAGTTAAAGCCATAAATGTCAGTGGCATCAATTCATCAATCAAAAGAAATAGACTGGAAGAATAGATTAAGAAGCAAAATCTGGGCCGGGGATTTAGCTCAGCAGTTCGGTGGCCTGCCTTGCAAGTGCAAGGACCCGAGTTCAATCCCTGGTACCAAAAAAGCAAAACAAAACAAAAAAAGAAAAATCTTGCAATATGTTGTATACAAGAAATATACCTACTTCAAAAAGAAATTCATAGATTGAAAGTAAAAGGATGGAAAACAGTTCTCTATGCATCAGGAGCTAAGAAAAAAGCAGGGGTAGCTATCTTATTCACAGATAAAGTAAATCTCAACCAAAACTGATTAAAAGAGAGAAAGAAGGCCTTGTAAAAGGAACAATCCAAGAGGAAGAGATAACAATCATAAATATGTAGGCACTAAATATCAATGCTCCCCAACTATATAAAACAAATATTAAGGACATGAAAAACCAAAAAGCACTAATACAATTGTAGTGGTGGACCTAAATACCCCACTGTCACAAAGAGACAGATCATCTAGGCAAAAAATCAACAACAAAATACTAGAACTGAACCAAGCTTTTGAGCAAATAGACTTAATAGACATCTGCAGAGTGTTCCACCTCACAAAATCAGAATACATATTCTTTTGGGGTGCACATATGGGTCATTCTCCAAAAGAGACTACATACTAGCTTATGGAATAGGTTTAAATAATGGAAAGGAATCAAAGTTATCCTATGTATATCATCAAACCATAGTTCAATTAAACTGGAGATCAATAGCATAGAAAAGCATAAGAAATTCACAAACACATGGAAATTGAACAACACTCCCCTGAACAATCAGTGGGTCACAGAGGAAATTAAAGAATAAATTAGTCAGTTTTTACGAATAAAGGATAATGCCAATGCTACATATAGGAATCTATGGGACACAATGAAAGCAGTTCTATGGGGAAAAGTCATAGCAACAAATGCCTACAGAGGAAAACAGAGAGCTCACATAAACAACCTAATGATGAATCTTGGGCTCCTAGAAAAAGAAGAGCAAGAAAAACGCAAAGCTTGTACAAGGGAGGAAATTATAAAGATCATAGCAGAAATTAATGCAGAGGAAACTAAGAGAATGTTTTAAAATAACAATGAAATGAATAGTTGGTTTTTTGAAAGAATAAATAAAATTGATAAAGCCTTAGCCAACCTTGTCAAAAAAGGGAAAGAAAAGGCTCAGATCCAAACAATTAGTAACAAAAAAGGTGAGGTCATAACAGTTCCAGCAGAAATCCAGAGGATCATCATTACCTACTTCAAGATCCTGTATTCTAATAAAATGGAAAACACAGAAGAAATGGACATATTTCTTGATACTTATGAATTCCTAAAGTCGAACGAGGAAGATAAAAATTCTTAACACCCCAATTTCAATCAGTGAAATTGAAAATGCAAGTAAAATTATACCAACTAAGAAAAGACCAGGTCATGCTGGCTTCACTGTTGAATTCTACAAAACATTCAGAGAAGAACTACAGCCACTATGCTTTAAACTTTTCAATGAAGTTGAAAAGAAAGCAATACTTCCAAATTAATTCCTGGAAGCAACTGTTGTTTTTATTCCAAAACCAGGGAAAGACCCAACCAGACAAGAGAACTACGGGCCAATCTCCCTAATGAATAGAGATACAAAAATCCTTGATAAGATACTAGCAAACAGAAAACAGAGGATCATCAAGAAGATCATATACCCTGACCAACTTGGATTTATCTCAGGGATGCAAGTATGTTTCAACATACATGAATCAATAAATGTAATACGCTGTATTAACAGAGTCAAGGACAAAAACCATAGGATCATCTCAATAGATGTAGAAAAGCATTCAACAAAATTCAACTCCCATTCATGATAAAAACCTTGCAGAAAATTGGAATAGATGGTCTTTATCTCAACTTCATAAAGGCTATCTGTGAAAAACCAACAGCCAACATCATATTAAATGGCCAAAAATAGGTCCCGGGATTTAGCTCAGTGATTCTGCCACCTCCCTCACAAAGTCAAGGACCTGAGTTTGATCCCTGGTACCAAAAAAAACCAAACCAAACAAAACAAAAGCAATCAATAGCACAAGAATTTTGGGCCAGGGATTTAGCTCTGGTTCTGGTGAGTGGCTCACAAGCACAGGGACCTGAGTTCCATCCCCGGTACCAAAAAAATAAATGGCCAAAAACTGAAAACCTTCACACTAAAATCGGGAACAAGACAAGGATGTCCACTTTCACCACTCCTGTTCAGTATATTTCTGGAAGCATTATCTACAGCAATTAGACATGAGAAAGAATTTGAAGCAGTAAAGATAGGAAAGGAGGGGCTGGGATTTAGCTCAGCAGTTCGGTGGCGCCTTGCAAGTCAAGACAAGGATGTCCACTTTCACCACTCCTGTTCAGTATATTTCTGGAAGCATTATCTACAGCAATTAGACATGAGAAAGAATTTGAAGCAGTAAAGATAGGAAAGGAGGGGCTGGGATTTAGCTCAGCAGTTCGGTGGCCTGCCTTGCAAGCACAAGAACCCAAGTTCAATCCCCGGTACCAAAAAAAAAAAAGGAAAGGAAAAAGTTAAACTGTCATTATTTGCTGATGATATGGTACTCTACATAAAAGACTCAAAAAACTCTGCCAAAAGGTTTCTAGACTTAATTGACACTTTCAGCAGAGTAGCTGGATACAAGGTAAACACAAAAACTCAATAGCCTTCTTGTACATAAAATAACAGACTTATTAAGATAGAAATTAGGGAAACAACTCCTTTCACAATAGCAGCCAAAAAAAATGAAGTATCTCAGAATCAATCTAAGAAGGAAGCAAAAGACCTCTACACTGAAAACTAGAGCACTCTGAAAAAAGAGATCAAAGAGGATATGAGAAAATGAAAAGATATCCCCTGTTCCTGGGTAGGAAGAATCAACATAGTGAAAATGGCCATACTGCCAAAACTGATTTACAAATTCAATGCAATCCCTGATGGAAATTCCAACAGTATATTTCACAGAACTAGAGAAAATCCAAAAATTTATTTCAAACTAGAACAGACCTACAATAGCAAAAGCAATTCTATACAACAGAAACATGACGTGGGGTATCACAATTCCCAATTTGAAACTATACTACAAAGCCACTGTGATAAAAATAGCATTGTACTGGCAAAGAAACAGACCTGAGGATCAGTGGAACAGAATGGATATTATATAAATAACTCGAGATATACTCTGCTACCTTATCTTTGACAAAGGAGCCAACCATCCTCAGTGGAAGAAAGATAGCCTCTTTAATAAATGGTGTTGGAAAAACTGGATTTCAACCTGCCGAAGATTAAACTCGACCCCTATCTTTCATTGTGCACTAAACTAAAGTCCAAGTGGAATAAAAATCTAAATATTAAAAAAGAAACAGTAAACTGGCTGGAAGATAAGTTAGGCAGAACTCTTGAAGACACTGACATACTAAAAGACTTTATGAAAAAACCTTCAGTAGCACAGGAACCAGCACAAAGAATCAACAACTGAGATCTCATCTTATTAAAAAGTTTCTTCACTGCAAGAGAAACTACCAAGAGAGCTAAGAGAAAAACCTACAATATGGGAAAAAAATTTTACCAGCTGTTCTTCAGACAAAGGTCTGCTATCTAGAATGTATAAAGAACTCAAAAATATCAGGCCCTCCAAACATAAAGACCCAATTCAAAAATGGGCATCTGAAATGAACAGACATTTCTCAGACAAACAAGTAAAAGCAGCAAATAAATATATGAAAAACTCTTCAACGTCACTGGTCATTTGATAGATGCAAATGAAAACAACACTGAGATTCTGCTTCATCCCAGAAAGAATGGCTGCTATCAAGAAATCAACCAATAACAAATGTTGGGGAGGTTGTGGGGAGAAAGGAACCTTTCTCCACTGTTGGTGGGAGTGCAGACTGGTGCAACCACTGTGGAAATCAATATAGAGATACCTCAAAGAACTAGGACTAGAGGTTCCATTTGACTCAGCTATCCCTTTTCTTGGTATCTTTCCAAAAGAATTAAAAGAATCATACCACAGTGATATATGCTCCCCCATGTGTATAGCGGCACAGTTTATAATAGCTCAAACTTGGAAACAGCCCAGTTGCCCATCAACTGGAGTCTGGATAAATAGGATGTGGTTTTTCAATAGCATGGAGAATTATTCAGCCATAAAGAATGAGAAACTAGAGTCATTCCTAGGAAAGTGGATGCATATTGAGGCCATACTCTTAAGTGAAATATATAAGACATATGTGTAAATACAAAATAGTTTCTCTGGTGTGAAAAACTAAAAGTATAAATGAGATCCAAATTATATAACTGATAATATGAAATAGGAAGAAAAGAGCTAAAGTTGTAGGGGAAGTGCAAAGACTAGGGAAAAGTAAATAAGGGATAAGAAAAAAATATGAGAAAAAGAAAAAATGGAAACAAAGTCTTTGTAAATGGGTAGGATGGAGGAGGTGAAGAGAGGGCAGGAGTATGGGGAAAAATTGAGAACCAAAATCTGTCATATAAAGGTACAAAATCCCAATGATGAATGTAACTGTGCTGTATACATAAAAGTACCAATAAACTCAACAGAAAAAAATAAAAATAAAAGTTTTTGAACATAAAAAAACATGAAGAAGAAGATTTAAAAGTGGGAAATAAAAGGCAGACTACCCAGGGACCTAAGATTTTAAGAAAAGACAGATGAGTTCTTTACATTTTCTTGTTACCTCCCATATTTCACAGATGGTGGGATATAAAAGCTTGGAACCTAACCAACAGAGACACCAACAGATACAGCCAAAAACAAAACCATGTAAGGAAAGCCTGTTCCTCCTCACCGCAGGGCTGGGAAAAGGGTGGCTCAACAACAAAACATTTTTTTTTACCAATACCTACCCTACTCCAGCCAAACAAACACCCATGAAAAAAATTATAACTTTGAATTAGTAATTTCAGTGAGGACCAAGTCAGAGCTGTGTTTTTGTCTCTACCCTGTAGCAACAAATCAGTGTAAGTCAGCCCTTTCCTTCCCTTCCCTTCCTCTGAGTATCAGAAGGTCCTATCAAGGATTTGTGACTACATCTCTTCTCAAAGGCAACAAAGAACCCAGTGTCAGTGCCTTACCTATGCCAGAAAGGTGGTAGGGTCAAGGGGGGATCCTGAACTTCCACCCTACCATTTATAGTAAGGAAGTACATATAAGCATACACTCCCGAATAATCACTAAACCAAAAAAAGAACTCTAAAAAACTAATTTTAAATACATATAATTCAAGAAAAAGTAACATCAAAATATGTGGGGTACTGCTTTAGCTGTATCAAGAGAATTTTATATCATGGAATGCTTACATTGAGAAAAGGAAAAGTTTCAAATTAATAGTCCAATTGCTTAGCCCAAGAAAGTATTAAAAAGTGCAAAATAAACCAAAAGCATGCAAAGGACAGTAAATAGTAATTATGAGAGCAGAAATCAATGAAATTGACAACAGAGAAAATTAGTGAAGTAAAATATGGTTTTCAGAAAAAAATCAATAAAATTGATAAACTTTTAGGAAGACTGACAATAACTAAAAAAGAAAAAGTCACCAATATCAGATATGACACAAAGAATATCATTATAGGATCAGCAGAGTATACTACCAAGGAACTTATACTCTTAAAGAGATTCTACAACTTTGCTCAGGAGCTATAAATTATCAAAACTAAACCAAAATGAAATAGATAATCTGAATATTTAATAAACATTGAAGAAATTGAATTCATAATTAAAGATTAAAATCCTTCCAAAAAAGACATCTCCAGGCCAGATGGTTTCACTTGAGAATTCGACCAAATATTTAAAGTAAAATTAACACCAGTTAATACAATCTCTTCTAAATAATAGAAGATGAGAAAATATTTTACAACTCATCTTATGACACCAAAACCAAACAAAAACTTTGGAAAAACTAAAAGACAAAGAAAAATCTATAGACAAATCTTTATTAGGAAATTTGATGTAAACATTCTTAGGAAAACATCAACAAATCAAATCTAGAAATATGCAAGGAGATTTATTTTACACATGCCAGTTTCTTTCAACTTTAAAAATTCTATCAATTGAATTCACCATATTAGTAGGCTAAAGAAGTAGTCTATAACTTGGCTTCAAGATGATGAGAGCAGAGAGATAGGTCCTGACTGTGATAAAGGAAGTGTTTGGGGTTATGGGCTCTAGATTGGTTGGTTTGAATATAAATGGCACCTTTTCAGGTTAGTCCTTTACTACCTGCAGAACTGGTTAACTCAGATGGCCCCAAGATTTCCAAGCATCAAATACAGAAACTAGAAAATATAGTTATTATAAGAACTTTCAGTATTAAGTTGAATCAGTGTTGAGAGTGGACAACCTTACCTTGTTCCTGATCTAAGGAGAAAGTGTTAGATTTTGTAGATATTTTTCAGCAAGTTAGTTCCCCTCTATTCCTTTTTACATTTTTTTCTGAATAAAAAAAAAAGAGCCCACCAAAATTCTTCAAATTAGTCAACCTGAACTTGCTTACACTAACTTTTCTGTTCCTTCCTGTGAAAACAGGAATAAAGTCTCTTGTCCCTATTCTTGCTTTCTCTCTCTCTGCCTCCTGACTGACTGGCAAACTTCAGGAGCTCTCCTCCTCTGTGGTGTGCCCCTTTCTCTTGGATCTGAGAGTATAAAAAGCTATGTTTTCAATGATAGTTATCTCCTGATCTTTTGGCCTCACCATACCCAGATACTAAAGCATACAATTTAAAACAGTTCTAGACCCTACAATTAGACAAGAAAAGTCACATGAGATGAGCAGAAACAAATACAACTGTTCCTATTCACAGATGACCTGACCATGTACGAAATTTCAGGATCTATAAAACCAACACAAAATGAAAACCCTCCTAGAACTAATTAGTGAGTTCAGCAAATTTGCAGAATAAATGATTAATGCATAAAACATGAGTCATGTATTTCTACATTAATTAAAAATAGAAACAGAAATAAAACTTTATCATTTGTAATTCCTTAATAAAAACACTTAGCTATAAATCTAACAAAATCAACATAGGATCTGTACCCTGAAATTTATTATAAAAACACTGATGAAATCAAACAATACCTCAATAAAATGGAAGCACTGTGTTCAGTTCATGAACTGAATGACTCAGTGTAGTAAAGATGTCAGCTCTCCTTAAATAGATATGCAGGTTTGATGAAATTCCTATTAAAACCTCAGCAAGGATTTTTTCTTAACATAAGAAAGTTTATTGTAAAATTTACATTGAAAGATATTAGACCTACATAGCTAAAATAATTTTGAATAAGAGTAAAATATGAGGGGGCCGGGGATTTTAAAAAAAAAAAAAAAAAAAATTAGGAATCACTTCACTTACGGTTAAAGCATACTATATAGCTACAGTAATCAAAACAGCATGGTATTGTCGCAATAATAGACACAGAAGTGTGGAACAGAGTAGAGAATTGAGAAATAAATACATTTAAATATGCCCTAAAAAAAAACAACTGTATAGAGAAAGGACAACCTTTCCAAAAATAGTGCTGGTACAATTGAGCATGTATAAGCAAAATAAATAAGTAACTAAACAAATAATACACTTCAACCAGAGGAAAGGCTTATCATTATTATTATTATTATTATTATTATTATTATTATTATTATTATTAATTTGATACCAGGGATAAAACTCACATCCTTGCACTTGTGAGGCAGGTGATGGAATCACTGAACTAAATCCCTGGCCCTGAAATACTCCATTTTAAGTGACTTTCTACAATTAGCCAGCTATAAATATAAATAAAGAAAATATTAAGAAGTGAATATGCATTAGATTCAAAATAGCCTGTTAGCCTTGATTTTTTGAGATCAGTCCCTGAGAATTTTGCCTTAAACAGAGTTGAGTCTGGGGTCTTAGAAACCAAAAGGAGAGATGGGAAGTAGTGAAGAAAGACTCTACTTCTTTGCAGTATTAGCAGCTCCTGCCTCTATTGCTCATGGCTGCAGTCCAAACAGGAGAGTTTATGCTCCTTATTCAGGTGAAAGGCAGGAAAAGGAAGTGCTAAATTTCTTTACCAAAGTATTGCCTCTTCTGTTAGATCTATCTTCAACAATAAGGAAGGCAGAGCCTCTTTGTTAGATAAAACCTGAAACAATAAACAAGATTAAATCTCAATTTCTTATTGATGGGGTGAAGGGAGGGTAGGGTCAAGGGGAAAAAATGAGAACCAAAACCTGTCATGTAAAGGTACAAGAGCCCAGAATGTAACTGTACTGTATACCTAAAATGTACCACTAAACTCAATGAGAGAAAAAAATTTAAAAATTTCTTATTGATATGCATATACGCCATTTATATTTTTTGCTTAATTGACTTAGCTTTATGTTTTCTAAAATTATATTACTTAAAATTATAGAAAGTAGCAAGTATCTGATTATAAAATTAATAAACATTGATTAGAAAGACATTTTGGGAAATGTAGAGAAGATTTATAAAAAACACTCCTGATTTTTACCACCCAAAGACAACCACTGCTAATAATTTACATAAAAATTAACTTTAATTTTAATTTAATATAATCAGAAGAAAATAAACCAAAGTAAAAGTAAAGGAGTTAAGGAATATTTTAGGTGTTTTCTTAATTTAACAGTAAAAATTGAGAAGTTGGGTTATTAAATTTTGATATAGAAAATGTCATAGATATTTATAGATGCAAGCTTAAGTTTATAGGAAGGAAAAAGCCAAGTATCTTATAAAAATTTTTTTAAAAAATCATTGACAAGGTGGGCATGAAGGTACACACCTGTAATCTCAGAGCTCTGGGAAGCTGAGTCAGTGGGATCATAAATTGAAGCCTAGCCTAGGCAATTTAGCAATTTATTGAGAACTTTTCTTAAAAAAAATATATAAAAAGGGACTAGACATACATAAAATCACTGAAGCTAAAATTCACTGTAACCTCAAAGAGATTTATATTAGAATTTAGAGAACCAGTTCACCCTTTCTTCCATCTTGAATTATCTGATCATTAAAGTTGTACCTTTGTTAAATCTTATTTATTATTAACATATTATGTTTTAAATAATATATCATTATGTACTTCATACTTGACCTTGGACTTTCTTGTAAAGCTTTCTGTTTTTCTCATATATCCTATTGCCTTTCTGCATCCTTAATTAGAAGAGTCAGATTTCTTCACCTAATTAGCAGTGAGCTATAGTTGTGCTTCCATGTTCCTACTTGCGTAATTACCATTACCATAATTTGCAAGTCATAACAGCATCCCTTTGAAGATGTTCATTACATTCTTGACTGTATCCCACTGAGGTGGTGATGGCAGAGTATCTAGTGATATCCCAAATCACCGCTTTATGGCTTTATGATATCCATCTCCTTCCACCTTACTTATGCTTCATAAAAGATTAGCATTGGGTGGTAGATATTTGATTATAACGACTTAGACAAGCAGGCAAGCCTGTTCACCTCTGTCCTTCTCAGCTTTTGCCATGGGTAATATGAGAGTACTGGTTTAGGACAGTGTATTTCAAACCCTACCATTATTACTATTATTGATTTTTATGTAATAAATGTTTTTACAAGTGGAATTCTATGCACAATACAATGTGTAAACAAATTACACAATATATATATAAATGGGGTCAAATGTTCATTGGGAGATGGAAATTGCACAATGTTGGCCACTTGACCTCCAATTGTGCTATTTTTACATTCCTTTGAATGACTTTTACTGATTATATACTGTTTCAGGAACTCTTCTAGGTGCTATGGCTAGAAAAGAAAGACAAACATTAATTCTTGCCCTAATAGGGTTTTCAGGAAATAAACAAGAAAAATCAATACAATTTTGTTAGATTGTTCTAACTGTTGAGGAAAAAAAAAACAAAGAAAGGAGAAGGAAAGTGAGAGGTATGCATTGTACTGTGGACAGAATGTCAGGAAAAGCCTCAGTAAGAATTTGATATTTTAATAAATACTGAGCTGAAGGACATCTGGGGAGTGAGTATATAGTTATTTAAGTGTGCTGTATAGGGGTAAAAACACTGAGGCATGAGCGTGCTTGGTGATGTTGAGAAATAACCTGGTCAATTTGACAAAAGTGGAGTAAAAAAGGGGAAAAGTAGGACGGGACGAGGTCAGTGAGGTGACGGGGAATCAGATCATGAAGGACTTTCTGGATATCATAAGGACTTTGACTTTTAAACTCGAGTAGATTCGAAGCTTATGGAGGGCACCTTGGTTTGATTATGATTTGATTATGGCTCCCAAAGGTTCATGTGTTAGGAACTTGGTCCCTCGTATGGCAGAGTTGAGAGATGCTGGTATCTTGAAGCTATAGAGCCTAATGGAGGTTCTCTTCTCTGGCTTCCTATTTCACCATGTGATCTCTCTCTTTCACACATCTCTGACATTGTACTGCCATCTGCCCTGAGGTATTACAGCCGCAGGAGCCCTCAGCAGAGCTAGTATTATGCTGTTTGGACTTTTAGCTTCCAAAACTGAGCAAAATAAGCTCCCCTTTTTTCGGAGGCGGGGGAGAGTAGTCTGAATTGGGTTATGAGGCCTGGCATGAAGACCCTTTCTTTATAAGTATCTAGCCTCAGATATGTCATCATAGTAATGAAAAACAGACTAACACAGAAGGTTTGACTAGAGCCATGACATAATTTGACTTTCATTTTAATAAAATCATTCTGTCATGTGGAGCATATACTATTAGAAAAAATAAAGAAATTAGAGAGATCATTTGATACGTTATTTTGAATCCATATGAAAATCTATATGACTCTAACTAGAGTGATGCCTATTGTTGGGTCCTGGTGTATTTTGAAGATGGGGGAAGAGAATTTGCTGATGAATTGGATCAGATGTATATGCAATGACATGCTGGTAAATGTTTAACAACAAGATCAGAAGTAAGGGATAGGGGAGTCCAGATACATAATATTTTTTATTTCTATGATGTAGGTACTGGTTGATTTCAAGCTACCAATGTAACATCACTAAAACGTTTATGTGACAGTCTGAGCCAGCTCTAGAACACCAGTAGCTATGAGGAAAAGGGAGTGAAGAACAATTCCAAGTTCTTTGTCTTCAGCAACTGAAGGTATGGTGTAGTCATCAAATAAGAAGGGAAATATTATGGATGGATCATGTTTGTGGGGGATTTGAATATCAAGACTTCAGCTGGGGTTTTATCTCAGTAGTTTCGCCACCTGCCTTCCAAGCGCAAGGGCCTGAGTTCAATCCCCGGTACCAAAAAAAAAAAAAAAGAGTTCAGCCTTAGACACATTAGTGTTAAAATGTCACTTAGTCACATGGTGATATCAAATGCATAGTAGGATATATGATTCTGAAGTTCAGAGAGGATATTTGAAGTGTAAATATTAATATGGGAGTCAAGAACATATAATTGGTATTCAAAGTCATGAAACTGGATGAGAATGCCAAGAGAGTGAGAGCAAACAGAGAAGTTGTGAAGCCCAATGACTGAGCTCTGAATACTGCAAAGTTTGCATGTGAAGAAAAAGGAAAGCAGCATAGACAAAAGAAGAAAACAAAGCAGAAGTTAGGAGAAAACCTAGGTGAGTTTGATATTATGAAAGCAAAATAAAGGTAGTATATCAGGTGGAAATATTGATAAAGTTTGTCAAATACTACTGATAAGCCAAAAAAGATGGATTGAATATCTACTATCAAGTAAATTGCTCAGAATTTAGAACTTTGAATAGTGTTTTTAAATTATTGAATTAAAATTCAGTAACTTCTATTCTGAAGGTCTTCGTGGAGTCTATTTCTGTGTGACTCATCATTAGGATTTTTTTCCTGTCAGGTACTGCCTATCACATTTTTGATCTCCTATACCCTGGCATCTCTTCTATCCTACAGTATATCAACTGTTATTATATTCTTTTCTGCATCTACAAAACTTAACTCACTTTCACATTTATGGCTATCTTTTGTTATGCCCTTAAGTTTAAGGAAATGAGCCTCTACGCCAGAGTCAGCCCCACACTACAGAGAGAGACCAATGCCTCCCTTGAAAATTCCTAAGAGGATTTCTAGTAGCTGAGACTGGCTGAGGTCATCAGGCACTTCTGGGAAAGCCACTTCTGAACCCAACCAGAACCACATATTCCTTCTGCTTTTCTCACTCTGCTCAAGTGTCCTTTGCCTATTTTTCCCTTTGGTGATGGTGTGTGCTAGGAAGAGGTATAATGCTGTTCAAGAAATATAGTAGTGTGGAATAGAGTTCAAGAAAAGACATAGTTGAAATATGTATTGTGTTATGTTTACTCTATAAAATTCCAAAATGTAAGTTTATTATCAATTATAATTCACATTTGCCTGCATACTTTGCGTAAGATTGCATGTATGGTCATTATTAATGAAGCACAGTCGCAACCTCTGAGACACTGGAAGCCAGTAAAGTATTCATGGGCAACAAAATAAATGTGACCACCAATAAATAAAGGTCTTAGAAAACTATAGAAGGAAGATGATTGATATTATTTCAATACAAAGAGTGAAATGTCCTAGTGTCATGGATTAAAACAGTCTTGTTACCTTTCTCTCCCGATGAAAGAGATGAAGGTATTCAGGAATAGCATATTTGATAATAACATGAACAGATGATTCTTGGACATGAATGGAAAGAAATGGTGCTTAGATGCCACAAAACTCCTTATGTGATTGGACAATTAACAAATATGTGAATGCCTCTTCTCTATAAGTCTAAAGAGTCATTGTCAAATTGAATGGGCCAATAAATTTTATCATAAACTTTTTTCATTTTTTTTTGCTACCAGGGATGGAACTCAGGACCTTGAACTTGCGAGGCAGGTGGCAGCAACACTGAACTAAATCCCCAACCTAAGAGAGTGAGAGCAAACAGAGAAGTTGTGAAGCCCAATGACTGAGCTCTGAATACTGCAAAGTTTGCATGTGAAGAAAAAGGAAAGCAGCATAGACAAAAGAAGAAAACAAAGCAGAAGTTAGGAGAAAACCTAGGTGAGTTTGATATTATGAAAGCAAAATAAAGGTAGTATATCAGGTGGAAATATTGATAAAGTTTGTCAAATACTACTGATAAGCCAAAAAAGATGGATTGAATATCTACTATCAAGTAAATTGCTCAGAATTTAGAACTTTGAATAGTGTTTTTAAATTATTGAATTAAAATTCAGTAACTTCTATTCTGAAGGTCTTCGTGGAGTCTATTTCTGTGTGACTCATCATTAGGATTTTTTTCCTGTCAGGTACTGCCTATCACATTTTTGATCTCCTATACCCTGGCATCTCTTCTATCCTACAGTATATCAACTGTTATTATATTCTTTTCTGCATCTACAAAACTTAACTCACTTTCACATTTATGGCTATCTTTTGTTATGCCCTTAAGTTTAAGGAAATGAGCCTCTACGCCAGAGTCAGCCCCACACTACAGAGAGAGACCAATGCCTCCCTTGAAAATTCCTAAGAGGATTTCTAGTAGCTGAGACTGGCTGAGGTCATCAGGCACTTCTGGGAAAGCCACTTCTGAACCCAACCAGAACCACATATTCCTTCTGCTTTTCTCACTCTGCTCAAGTGTCCTTTGCCTATTTTTCCCTTTGGTGATGGTGTGTGCTAGGAAGAGGTATAATGCTGTTCAAGAAATATAGTAGTGTGGAATAGAGTTCAAGAAAAGACATAGTTGAAATATGTATTGTGTTATGTTTACTCTATAAAATTCCAAAATGTAAGTTTATTATCAATTATAATTCACATTTGCCTGCATACTTTGCGTAAGATTGCATGTATGGTCATTATTAATGAAGCACAGTCGCAACCTCTGAGACACTGGAAGCCAGTAAAGTATTCATGGGCAACAAAATAAATGTGACCACCAATAAATAAAGGTCTTAGAAAACTATAGAAGGAAGATGATTGATATTATTTCAATACAAAGAGTGAAATGTCCTAGTGTCATGGATTAAAACAGTCTTGTTACCTTTCTCTCCCGATGAAAGAGATGAAGGTATTCAGGAATAGCATATTTGATAATAACATGAACAGATGATTCTTGGACATGAATGGAAAGAAATGGTGCTTAGATGCCACAAAACTCCTTATGTGATTGGACAATTAACAAATATGTGAATGCCTCTTCTCTATAAGTCTAAAGAGTCATTGTCAAATTGAATGGGCCAATAAATTTTATCATAAACTTTTTTCATTTTTTTTTGCTACCAGGGATGGAACTCAGGACCTTGAACTTGCGAGGCAGGTGGCAGCAACACTGAACTAAATCCCCAACCCCAACATTTATTATTTTAAAATTTAGTTTTAATTTTAAAATGTATTTTTATATATTTTTTAGTATATATTCGTGATACATCATGAATATATTCATCATGGGAAGTTGTAATACATATGTATTACATCCTAATTTTTCTTATGTTTCCTTTCTCTCTTCCTCCATCCCAAGATGCCCTTTCCACCTGCAAATGCCTACTTCCCTGATTCCTATAACATATTTTGATCTTCAAATTATATATATTAGGTTTATCATGTAAGAGAAACCATGTGATATATTTAATCTTCTCTGATTTATTTCACTTAGCATTATGGTCTCAAGATGCCTCTATTTTCCTGCAAATAACTCAAACTTGTTTAAATAGATTGAAAACCTACAGAAATATTGTGTATGGTCCCACACACCTTAGGGAAGAGCTAATGGTGTATGTGATCCACTCACTAGCTTTTTAGCTCTTATACCCAGCAATTCCAAATAACACAGAAACATTTGTTTGGACAGTTTATCTTAAATTGGAAAATTTTATGACTAACAATGTAACTTTTAAAGTTTTGGATAAATTATTTGCTTGGAGATTGTAAGGTAGGAACATCTACCTGCTTCCCTCATGTCTTTCTAGTCTGTTATCTACTAAGGAGGCCTTAGCTTTTAAAATAATTTTCTTTCAATTAAGATTTGATTATGTTAGAACTTTTAAAATCAAAGCAACTTTACTAAGTGCCTATAACACAAATCTTCTTTTGGAAACTAGTTGTTGGAAGGCAATATATATTTGTAGAGTATAAAATAAATCAAAGTGTTATCCACAATCTGACAAATGACCTAAATGTAACTGTAAGTGAAATATTTGAGCTTGCTATAGCCACTTGAGAGAGTATTATGCCAATATTTTATAGAAAGTTGTGGAAGTCATGCTGTGTGACTTCTGAAGAGAGATCATAAAAGACAATAAAGCTCCCACCAAGCTTTCTTTCATGGGAAGCTTTCCCTTGAATCTAGCTAGCTACCACATTTTAAGGCAGTTTAAGCAACTTGGAAAGGACACGTGGTGTTTGTGCTGATAGTTTAAACTAAGGTCTCAGTCAACAATCAGCATGGACCAAGACACATGTAAGTGAACAAACCAACAGATGTTTCCATACCCAGACTTTGAAATGCTCCAGTTAGTGCTGAGAGGTACAGAGTTGAGCTGTTCCTGCCTAGTCCTACTAAAATTGCAGATTGTTAAACCATATTAACTTCTTTTGAGTCACTAAATTTTGGGGTGATTTGTTATGAAGCAATAGGTAACTAGAATGGGCTATGTAAACACAGGGAAAATAAAGCTAGGATATATTAGTTGAAAAATTCAAGAATCAATATGTAATTATACCTATCTAAATGACTTTATGCACCTTTCAAAGAATGGAATAAAATACCTAAATGCTTACAGATTTTATGTTGAAGTCACAATATTGATAGATACTTTTTCTCCTCAATTTTCAAATCTTCACATACATATATGGAAAAAACAACTAATCTCATTTGTTGTCTCATTCTGTTTTTTCTGCTTAATGTAAGTATTTCAGGAGCCATTAAAAAGTGAGTCTTCTTCCTATGGGATGACTCAGTCTCTCATTGTGTGCCAAAACATTCTCAGCAGCTTTTAGTGTTGATCAACCAAGCATACACTGAATGCAAGGCAGACATGATTGAAATGTATTCATTTATCATAAATTAAAGATCTTAATTGGAAACAGACACCCAATGCAGACATCTCCCATCTGCTGTTGGCAATGTTGACATTAGAAATGTCAGTACAGTGAAACTCAGTTGCGTATTCTGGGGACCACAAAATCATTAACTTTCATGTGAAAGGGTTCACACAATCAGCTCTCTCTCTCTCACTTTCTGACTGCAGGACAAGAGTGCCTTTATCACACCAACAAATGATATTTCTAAGAAAGAAACAATAAGCAACCAAGCTCTATTTTCATATACTCATTTACCTCCTCTCCTCAACAAATCCTTAGGAGTTCTTATTAAACAATAGTCAAATTTTGAACAAGGATCACATTCAGAGCTCTCTTGAATAAGTCCTTTATCCTCTGTACTACAAAACTTCTGAACCTCTCTGCCCTGGCTATGAAAATAAAACAAACTGATATCCCTGGATATAGCCAAAAATGATGAAAATGGAAAAATGATACCTTTATTCAACAGATAAAATAATGAAGTGATTCAAATGTGCTTTTGTTTTTCTCTACTCCTTTCTTCTCTTCCCTTCTACCTATACCTCTTGTATTTTATCTTCTAGATATATTCATTCTAGCATCAGTTTCTCTTGATTCTCAGGCCTCCTGTGAGTTCCTATAGTGCAAGATGATATTTAATTCTGCCTGATACTTGGACAAAATATAACTACCCATGTCCCTTTGTCTTAGTACCTTGTTTATTAAGTGATAATAACTGGTTTATTTAAATAAAGCTTTTGTACAAAATGCAAATATGCTTATTGCAAATTAACTTTATCAAGGATTAATTTACATGCAACAAAATGTGCCAATTTAAATATATAATTCAATTAGTTTTGAAATACTTTCAGACTCATGTAACCACGATCACAATCAGGATATCACAATCAAAAATTTCCCTTGTGCCCCTTTACAATTAGCTCTGCCCTGCCTCCCGGCAACCACTGACCTGCTTCTATTATAAATAAGCTTTCCATTTTCTAGAATGTCTTGTAAATGTAATAAACCTTATATAACTTTTTCTGTCTGGCTTCTTTCATTTAAAATGATTTTGAGATTCATCTGTGTTGTTCCTTTTTTGTTGTATGGTATTCCATTGCATGTATAGACTTTAACATTTTTATTAATTTGCCTGTTGGTGGATATTTTAGTTTTTTACAGTTCTTTGTCTATCATAAGTACAGCTATGAACATTCAAATTCATAATGAATGAGATGTTTCTGTGTAAATTAAAATATATCTGGAATAACATCAAAAGGATACACTATGTTTTCTAGTGGAAAATGCTACAAAAGTAATGATAAAAGAATGGAACATTTAGATTCAAACATGGGAATTGAATGGCTGGATTTGGAACATACAAACATTACTGTTGTTTATTGCAACATATCTAATTTTCTCTGTTGTATACTTAATAAACACACAGATATATTTAGGCTCTTCGGCATTATCTTACTCATTTATTCAGCTAGAACAGAAGATCTTATACATTGTATTTTCAAAAATGTAGTTTACTAATGTGACGTTGAAATATTAGTGTAGCTCCAGTCAAAAACATATATAAGTCTAAATGGAATGCCAAAGATTACTAACAACTTTTGAAAACCTTTTCAACTAGGCCTGTTCATTAGGAAAAGAATCACTTCTCCCTCCCTGAGCTGTTCAGTTGTTTATTTCATGAATGTACACATGGTATTTTTGTTCTTTGTCAGCACTGAACCATAAAAGTGGTCATTATGTAGAAGCTTTGAGAACATTAGTTCAAAAGTATTCAGTTTTTATTATGTACCTAATTTTTCACATTAAGATTGTGCACTCCTAGACATGAGAGCTTGCTTTCAAGCATTGTGCACTTCAGGAAGAGAAGAAAGAAGTTTATGAAAATAAAATATGTCTTATTTGTATTTGTATTTTTGGATAAAAGACAGCAAAGCTTAAAACATATGAAGGCTGTAGGAAAGATGCATCAAACTCAAGGATTTGGGAATTCATGAAATGATCAATTTGAATTAATTAGTGATTCTTTCATTGACTTAACTCCAGGAACATAGCCTTAATTTGAAATTCTTCCCAAAAAAGACTCTATCAATGGATCAAATTGAAGTAATTTGAGAGTTGGTCCCAGAAGTCCTGATGGGTGAGTAACAATTGAAGCTGGAAGGGGAAGGAGTAGTTTATTAAACAGGTTGTCACTAAGAACAACTAGAGCCCAATTCAAATGAGGGACTCTGGAAGCCAGTGCAAAACAATCTTCAGAACTGTCTACCGGTACTGCTTGTTTCCAAAGGCCAAGGATATTTTAATTTTTTTTACTTTTACTACTAAATATTTGTAGTACATAATAATTACATTCATTGTGAGGATCAGGAATAAGTGCATAACACATTTTAAATTATTTTACTTCTCTTACCTCACCTCCCTATTTGTTGATCCCCTTCCTACTTTTGTTTCCTATTGCTTATATTTTATTTTTATTTTGTTCTCATTGAGTTTATGGGTACATTTTAGGTATCCAGTACAGTTACATTCATCATTGGGCTCTTGTGCCTTTACATGACAGGTCTTGGTTCCCATTTTTTCCCAATTCCCCTGCCCTCCCTTCACCCCCCTCCTCCCTTCCCTATTCACAAAAACTTTTTTTTCATTTTTTCACTTTCTCATATTTTTTTCTTTTAAAGAGAAGCAAAAAGAAGAAAGAAAAAATTTTTGATCTTTAATGTACTTGTACTTCAGATTTCTCGTATAAAAGAAACAATGCAACAGTTAATGTTGTATGTCAAGTTTATTTTACTTAACATTATGGTCCAAAGATGCATCCACTTTTCTACAAAATGACTTAAATTTATCATTCATTATTGTGGAGTAGTACTTCATTGTGTATACACACCACATTTTCTTCAGCCATTCCTCTCTTGATGGACATATAGCTCACTTCCAAGATTTAGTTGTTATGATTTGTGTTGCTATAAACATAGGTATACGTGTATCACTGCACTATGATGCCTTTAACTCTTTCAGGAAGATACCTAGAAGGACAATACCTTGGTCAAATGGAATTTCCAGTATTAGTTAGTTAAGAAATTTCATTACTGATTTTCAAGGTGGTTGTACTAGTTTATATTCCCACCAATAATGTAGAAAGGTTCCTTTTTTCCCCAGCCTTGTGAGCACTTGTTATTATTTTATTTCTTTTTTTTTCTTTTTATTGAGTTTATTGGTACAATCTAGGTATACAATACAGTTACATTCATTATTGGGATCCTGTACCTTCACATGACAGGTCTTGGTTCTCATTTTCTCCCCTTGTCCCTGCCCTCCCTTCAACCCCTCCTGCCCTCCCCATTTACACACTCTTTATTTCCATTTTTTCATATTTTTTTCCTCTCCCTTATTACCTTTCCCCTACCCTTCCCACTTTCCCTACACCTTTAGCCCTTTTCTTCCTATTTCACATTATTAATTTTCTCATTAGGATCTTTTGTACTATTATAGTTTTTCACACCAGAGAAACTATTCGGTATTTACACATGTGTGGCTTATTTATTTCACTTAAGAGTATATCCTCAATATGTATCCATTCTCTAAATAATGAAAAAAAGAATGATATAAGACTACAAGAGCAAGAAGCAATTTAAATATGTTCAGGGACCATTTTCATCTTCAGAAGTAAGGTTTATTTTAATTTTACATCATTGCCTTTTCTCTTTTATTTCCTTTTTAGTTTTATCATTTTAGGATTCCCTATTTTTAATTTTCATACAGAGATTTCTTTAACTGATCATTATAATTAAGCACAAATTCACAAATTACAAAGTCGTATTTTGCTGAATCCTAAAGTTCTAAATTATTCATTCTAATTACTGTTTTTAGATTAGTTTATCCGAAAATTTCCAGTTTATTGTTGTTGTTTTTTATTTTGTACAAATAAGGCAGAGTTAGAAAAGAAAGGACATATGGAGATACCTCAAAGAGCTGGGACTAGAGGCTCCATTTGACCCTGCCATCCCTCTGCTGGGTATCTTTCCAAAAGAATTAAAAGAATCATACCACAGTGATATATGCACACCAATGTTTATAGCGGTGCAGTTTGTAAAAGCTAAAACTTGGAAACAGCCCATTTGCCCATCTGTTGGAAACTGGATAAAGAAGATGTGGCTTTTCTATAAAATGGAATACTACTCAGCCACAAAGAATGATAAATTAGAGTCATTCATATTATCTTCTTGATGATAGCCATTCTTTACACAGTAGAACGTAATCCCAGTATTATTTTAATTTGTATTTTGAGCACTTTTTCATGTATTTATTGGCCATTTGTACTTTTTCTTTTAAGAAGTGTCTCAATTTCAGTTGCCAATTTTTTGATTAAGTCTTTTATTTGGGGGGATTTAAATTTTGAGTTTTTTACATTTTCTAGACATTAGTCCTGTTTGAGAAATAGATGGTAAAAATGTTTTCCCATTCTGTAGTTTGTCTCTTCTCTCTGTTGATTTCTTTTGCTGTGTAGCTTTTTAATTTAATATATCCCATTTGTTGATTCTCGAAATTTCTTGTGCAGTTTCTGTTCAAAAAGCCCTTGCCTATGTCCATGTCTTCAAAAGTTTTACCCATTTTATCTACCTGAAAGTTAAGTGTTTCTCTTTCAATATTTAGATCTTCAATTCATTTTTATTTCAGTTTAGTACATGGTGAGACATATGGGTCTATATACAGTCTTCTGCATGTGAATAGTCAGTTTTCCCAGCACCATTTATTAAAGAGGCCATCTTTAAAATAAAAATGGACACAACATGTTTGTAGATAGGGAGAGGTGAAGGATTGAAAGGAGGGCAATGGAATGGGGAAAAATAAGAACTAAGATGGATTATGTGAAGGTACAAATTTCCAATGATGAATTTTATTGTATACCTCAAATGTACCAATAAAATTATTTTTTTAAAAAACTTCCTATCTGTGACACCTAAAAATAAAAAATAGGCCATTTTTCCTTCAGCATATGTTTTGGCCCCTTTGTCAAAAATCAGATAACTGAATGCGACTGGGGTTGTTTCTGCATATTGTATTCTGTTGCATTGATCCACATGTCTCTTTTTGTGTTTGTAACATGCTGTTTTTAATCAGTGTAGCTTTGTAATATAATGTGAAGTTTGAGATTGTGACTCCTGCTGTCCTCTTCTTGACCGGGACTCCATATGAATTTTAGAATTGTTTTCTCTACTTTTGTGAGGAATTCTGTAGGTGTTTTGATTGGCATTGCATTAAATCTATATATAAGTCCTGCAGGTATTGCTATTTTGACAATATTGATTTTGCTTATCCAGAAACAGGGATATCTATCCATTTTTGGTGTCCTCTTTCATCTCCTTTTTCAGGGTAGTACAGTTTTCATTACATAGTTCTTTTACTTCCTCAGCTAGGTTAATTCCTAAGTAACTTGAAGCTAATATGAATGGTATTGTTTTCTTAATTTCTTTCTCAGTGGGTTCATTATTAGCATACAGGAAAGCCATTAATTTTTATGTGTTGATTCTATATCCTGCTACCTTGCTGAATTTGTTTGCTAGCTCTAGGAGTCTTTTGGCAGAATTGTTGACTCTTCTGTGTAAAGGATCATATCGTCTGTGAATTAGGATTATTTAGCTTCTTCCAGATAAATAGATATGTATGCTATATAAATAGATATGTACTCCACATATATATTCGCATATATCCTTTCTCTGACATGATTTCTCTGGTTAACATTTTGAGTACTATATAGTGAACAGGAGTGGTGACAGTGGACATCTTTATCTTGTCCCAGATTTTGAGGGAAAGCATTTACCCATTTAATATGTTGGTGGTGGTTTTGTTATAAATAGCTTTTATCAGATTGAGATTAGTCCTTCTATAACTATTTTCTTCAGGGTTTTTATGATAAATAGATATTAGATTTCCTTAAGGGTTTTTTCTTCATCTATTTAGATGATCATGTGATTTTGTCCTTGCTTCTACTTTATTAATGTGCATATGTTGAACCATCCTTGCATCCCTGGGATGGTCATGATACATGATATTTTTTATGATTTATTACATTTTGCTTGCCAGCACCTTGTTGAGGATCTTTGTATCTGTGTTCATTAAAGAGATTGACCTGTAGTTTTCTTTTTAGTTGAATACTTCTGTGATTTTGGAATTAGAGGGCTAGCTTATAGGAATGAGTTTGTCAGTGTTCCTTCCCTTTCAATTTCATTAAAGAGTTTGAAGAGTATTGCTATTAGAACTCTCCTGAAGTTCCTATACAATAAGTGGTGAATTAATTGGACTTTTATTGGTACTTTTTAAAATCACTGCCTCAATTCCACTGTAATTGGATTATTTAGGGGTTTTATGCCTTCTCAGTTCAGTTTTGGTAATTCATATGTATCTAGGAATCTATTTCTTCTGAATTCTCCAATTTATTGGCGTGTAGATTTTCTAAAAATTTACTCACAGGCTTCTATATCTCAGTGGTTTCCCTCATGATTTCACCTTTTTAATTTCAAATTGCATTAATATGGATCTTTTCTTTCCTTTTTTGGTAACATTTCCTATGAATTTGCTTATTTTGTTTATACTTTTAAACAATGAGCTCTTAGATTCATTGACTCATTTTTGTTTTTTTAGTCTCAATTTCATTAATTTCTGAACTGATCTTTCATTTCTATATTAGCTTTGGATTTGGATTGTTCTTGCTTTTGTAGGACCTTGAGGTATATCCATAGGTTATTTATTTGGATTTGATTTGTTTTTTTGTTGTGAAGATTCTCAACTATAAACTTCTCTCTTATAACTGCTTTCATTGTATCCCTAAGTTTCTGCTATTTTTTTACTGGCATTACTGTTTGATTCTAAGAAGCATCTAATTTCTTTACTGATTATTGAAGAGTATATTGCTTAATCTCCATATGTTTGCATAATTTCTGTGTAGTTTTTATTTTTTGTTTTGGAATTGATTTCTACCTTCATTGCACTATGATCTGATAACATGCATGGCATAATTTTGATTCTTATGTACTTATTTAAGCAAACTTTATTGGCAGGCTAATATGCAGTCTATTTTGGAGAAAGTTCCATATGATGTTAAGAAAAATGTGTATTCTGTTGTTGATGAGTGAACACTGCACATATCTGTTAGACCTGGGATTTTGACTAAGATGTGTCATGAAAAAGTTCTTTTCTGATATTGCCTAGATGAGTCACTTATCTATGTTAAATTATCTCCTCATACTTCGAAAATTTTGTTCTATTTTTTTCTGTGAGCAGGGTTTTTTTTGTGCCATTCATGCTGCCTTCTCATTTTTATCTAATTCCAATTAATCTTAGATTAGTCTTCTTTGCATCACCTAGCAGCAGTTGGATCCATTTTCCATGTTCTCTTCTTGTTTTTGAGGTATCTCAGAGTATATGGTCATTTGCATAAGCCCCATCTTCTAGTACTGATACTTTCTCTTCAAATTTCTCACTTCTGCAGCCCATATTTTCAAAAGAGTTTTTTAAATCTCCTGGAATACTATTTGATGTCATTTTATGGACTCTAATTCTTTACTAAACTGGCATTCACGTATTGTGTCATTTTGTTTGGCCCAGGTAGCTTTTAATTAGTGTCTTCTATAAACTCACTGATTATTTTGTTTATCAAGTCCATTATATGTTTAGTTATATCATCTTTGAGCTTACCAAGCTCCTTATTGATCTGTATTTTTGTTGCTGTTTTTATTACTTGGTATAATTTAGCTATTTGGCTTTTTTTTTTTTTAGTACCGAGGATTGAACTCGGGTCCTTGTGCTTGCAAGACAGGCGGTGGAACCACTGAGCTAAATCCCTGGCCCTCTATTTGGCTTTTGATTTCATCCCATTGATATCTCATGGATCAGCTTTGGGGGAGTTAGAAATTTTTGGAGGCATTTTGATGCTTTGTTTTCTCATTTATTTGGGTGTTTGTGTGTGTGTGTGTGTGTGTGTGTGTGTGTGTGTGTGTGTGTGTAAGCGCACGCGACTGCAGAAGGCTATAGGTCAATTAAAGTGGACTTTGGTGCTAGTATAGCATTCTCTTTAGTTAGCATCTGCTTTTGAGTGATACACACTGGGCATGGATAACTATGGCTAATTAGGCATGGCCTTTGTGTCTGTCCCAAGATCCAACCACATCCATTAACTGGAGATTGTAGTACAATTGGCCCAGAACCTGGTTCTCTAGAAATGGACTGTGTTATTATGGGTGGCACAAAGAAAAACCACATATTGGCATACAGTAAAAATGAATTAATAGCTACACTTGCCAAGCATGGTGGTGCATGCCTGTAATCCCAGCACTTGGGAGGCTGAGGCAGGAGGATTGCCATGAGTTCAAGGTGCCTAGGCTACATAGTGAATTCAAGGCCAGTCTGAACCACATAGTGAGACCCTGTCTCAAAAAAACATAAAAATAAATAAATAAAACTATGCACCCTCCAATAGCACTGAAATTAGCAACATTAACAGAGTCAAAGACAAACTCAATGTTGACATACCACAAGAACCAATAAAAGCTACCACTGTATTACTCTTAATAATAGAAAAGATGCCTGTCAGTATCATATAAACACAAAGACAAACCAAATATTAACATACAATAAATATCTACTAATGTTAACTACTGTAGCACCATGAACAATAGAAAAATACCATAGTGTAAACTCAATATTTAAAGATTTTTAAAACTTAATAATAATACCAGTATCGATGGCACATTTACACTTCAGGTTTTAAGGTTTTAAGACCTTGTGTCTAGCCAGTGCCCTCCTAATGATTGCCTCTTGTGCCTGCCTCCCACCCAGTCAGTGATAGAGGTGACTTCAGAAAACCTGAAGTGTAAATGTTCTGTAGTTCTGTGACTCAGTCTTAAACAATTAACCCCTTCCCAAAATAATTCCTGGTTAAAAACTCTCAAGTATGGTGGGTCTTGCATTGGATTTCTTCTCAAGCTGTGACCTACCATGTAGAAGGAGTGATTTTCAGAGTGAAACTCCATGCTATTTTTGCACTTTATAAGAACTGTGGGCATTTCTTGGCACTAGTGCTGCCAGTCATTGTTGCCTGAGCTGCTTACCCTCTCTCTGTCAGTGGAGACAGCTTTCCTTCCCAGGGAGCTGTAGTGAGTATTTCAGGTCACTTTGTTCTTTTCTCTACTTTGCACTCCATGTCTCCAGTTTCTCTGCAGTTTGTAGTTTTCTTATCAGCGATCTTCCAATTTCCAGAGATCTTTTGCTCTTCACTAAGTTGCTGTTTCCCAAGTTTCAAAATTCCAGATCCCAGAGAGGCTGTATTTTGCTTCTGGTCTTTACTATTTTGAATCCCCTTGAGAGTTTTTTTTTCAACTCCTATTTGTCACTGGCACAGCCTTGACAGCTTTTAAAATTCTAGTCTGAACACCAACGGCTTCTGCTACAGAACACATTTTCTACTGTGTAAATTCTTTTTCATTTTGCCCCATTTAAAAGTGAGCATTGTGAGTCAATCACCCTATACATTTTAGAACACATACCTTCAAGTATAAACCAGCATTTATGTTGTATTCATCTTGCTAAATAGACATAATAATTTCCAGTTTTGAGTGTTATTAATTCTAAAGTCACTCTTTCAGATACAATACAAAATAAATGTAATTTTAAATATTTCATATATCATATGCACTGTGGAAGATATAGAACCATTGAAGAAAATTATTCAAGCATTAATTCTAAACTGCTTCACAGATGACTAATAAGCTCTACTTGAATTTTATTTGTAAATAAGAGTATAAATTACTATTGTTTAACATGAGGATTCATCTTAAGGTCTAGGATCTATATCAGAAATGAAACTTGAAAATATGCAATTCTGAAAAGTTAAGAGAAAAACCAAAATCGCAGTAGCATAAATATATTATGATAATTATCAATATATAACTGGCACAAAAGTTTAAGGATAAAACCATTATAGGAAACAATTTTCAGTCTCAATCTATTCTACTTTCACCACTAATTGTTTTGGTAAGGAAAATGTCTTATGAAACAGAATGAATGCGAGTGAGGTCAGCAAATCATAAGATATTCATTCTTTCAACATACTCCATATCTAGAGAATCTAGATGCAATGAAATGGTGAGTAATATCAAAGCACACTGCAGTGTCATCCTGCATACATCTTTTCATCAGTCTTAAAGCAAGATTCCATGGAGCCAAAAAGAATGTTGAAATCCCTACCAAAAACTCCTTTGCTGGAGGTTCTCTGTAATACCTGATCCATGAGTTTACTTTTTAATAATTATTCTTGTATCAGCATGAATATTTTCCCCTTAGTGTTCTTTTAACTTTTTTTCTCTCTGTGTTAATATTGGTATAAATGTATAGCATTTCCTCAACACAGTAAAATTATTTTTTGTTCTGTCAATGGTTCCCAAACAGACCTGAAACTCATCTGTCTCGATATCATAAAAGAACATCTGTGGCATTGTACAAGTGCTGTGGAAACTTGATAATTGAATTTAAAATATTTTTATATTTTATTTTTATATAATTTAGGTTAACACTAAATTGGATTGGTATTAATTAAAGGGAGGGTTTACACAATAAGATCTTGAAAATCCTCAAATTTATGGAGGGATTGAGGCAAGACTAGTGAGGCAAAGAAAGCACTCCTGTAGGGTGTTAAATGTATATAGAGTTACCAAAATCCAATAATTGAAATAAGTATTTTAATATAGTACCTTAAGATAAAAAAGTAATGCAAAAATCCATCATCAACAACACATAAACATTTTTAGCAAAGAAAGAACAAGTATTATTGATTTTTTTTTTTTTGCCTCAGGATCCAATAATCCTAGGAAAGGCACTGTTTCTGATCTTATCTCTACTTAAAATGTTCATATTCTGTTCTGCAATCTCTTAGGATGTTTGCTTATATAATTTATTGTGTGGAACCTTAATTCATCTGGTTCAGGCAGCATATTTTATCCTTTAGTTAGTCCAGAACAAATTTTACTACTCATGTATTGATGAAAAGCTCTTTTCATCAAATTACTGACCAACACAGTACAAACCTTGGCCATCCAGAGCAGCTGTTGATTATTTAACCATACCAATGCATACCAAATGAATGTCAGCCATGATCATATCACCAAACACAATCTGGGTATTGTAAAAATGTCATGGATGACTAAGGAGTGAAATTCAGTAAAATTTCACAGGTTCTCATGTCTGAGGTTGTGCTTATAACTTTTACTATTAATGTTTTCAATAGCTCTATTGCTTTTCTAATACATGAAACATACACATTGTTAAAATATTCAAAAGAATAGTCAATACAATGTCACAATCGAGGTTTATACTATATTAATGTTTTGGCATAAAATCCTTTCAAAAATCTTTCTGTACTGATATAACAGCAGCAAATAAACATATGGAATAATGTGCAACATCACTAGTCATTTGAGAGATGCAAATGATAACAACAGTGAGATTCTACCTCACCCCAAAAAGAATGGCTGCCATCATTAAATCAACCAATAACAAATGCTGGCGGGGTTTTGAGAAGAAAGGAAACCTTCTTCATTAATAGTGGGCGTGGAGACTAGTGCAACCACTGTGGAAATCAATATGGAGATACCTTGAACAACTAGGATTAGAAGTCCCATTTGACCCAGCTATTCCCCTGCTGGGTGGGTATCTTCCCAAAAGAATTAAAAGAATAACACCACAGTGGTACATGCTTACTCATGTTTACAGTGGTACAGTTTGTAATAGCTAAAACTTGGAAATAGCCCAATTTCTGATCAACTGGAGACTGGATAAAAAGATGTGGGTTTGTTTTTTTTATAAAATTGAGTACTATTCAGCCATAAAGAATGAGAAACAAGTTATTTATACCTAAGTGGATGCACATTGAGATCATACTCTGGAGTGAAATAAATAAGACACATGTAAATACTGAATAGTTTCTCTGGTGTGAAAAACTAAAAGTCTAAATAAGGGTCAAAATATATAATTGATGTTGTGTAATAAGAAGAAAAAGTCTAAAGGAATAGGGGAAATGGGAAGGGTAGGGGAAAGGTAAATATGCATGCACTTTTATATAAGTGGGATCATGCTATAACTGATGTTTAGTAACATGAGTTTATAAAGCACTCAATATTTTGGGTGTTTTCTCTGTCCATAAATATAAATTTACAAAATCATTTCATATTATTCCATTACATAAAATATAGTTGATGTTGTCATTAGGCTGCTTTCATCCACTCAAATCTCTATAGCTTGTTCGATGGGATCATTTCCAGATCCCATATACATTGCTTCCAGTGACCTTCACCTGTGACCTTATTTAGGGTCTGTGCCTTGGCCTACTGGAACTGTTCCACTAAGGTAATGGAAAGCTAGAAATACCTAAGTATTTGCATATCCATATGGTAACCAAGATTAACTGGTATAGGCATTTGAAATCCCAGCACAGTTTGTCTCACGGTGGGGTAGGACAAACTCTGAGGTGTAATTGATACTACAAAGCTCCCTGAAAAATTAAACTAACAGTGCTATTCTTAGAAATGTAATGAGACGTATATGAAACTAAAATTTTCTAGTAACCACAATAAACACTCAAGAAATAGAAATTAATTTCCAGAGAGAAATAGAGAAATTAATTTTATTAATATCACTTATTTAACTTAATATATAATTTTAATATGGAATTAAAATTAAACGTTAATGAAACATTTCACATCTCATACCATTGAAATCAGATGTATGTGGTGATATAGAAATGAAATGGAGTGTGTGGCCACATTTCAAGTGCTCATTAGTTACATGTAGTTAGTTAGTGACCACTATTTTAGTATAGATCTGGAGAATCCAAATTAAAAATAAGCTACCATATTTTAATTGGTACCTTATTAATGAATACTGACTTTTTTCCATTCCCCTTCCATTGTTTGATGCTCTGATGAATCTTTGGTCATTTTATACCTATATGATTATTTCCTTAAGAAAAAAATACTAAAAATTGCTTTGTTGTATCACACTGCCCTGGAGATGAACAATTGTCCGTTTCTACTCACACTTACCAGAAGTAGATCCTTTTCACATATTTGTAAATCTGATAATAAGACTTTAAACGTTAAATTTTTAAATATCTCTTCACCTTTTAGCAAATCTAGAAACAGGGCTTCCCTTTTTTTCTTCTCATTAACCTTGAAGACAGTAGATTAATCGAGAATTTCTACCACTTTTTTCATCCCAGGCATAAAAGAATCTGCACACACATAAATGTTTAATATTATAGCCCATAAAATAAAATTCTACACTGTACTTCTACCCTCTACTAAATTAGATTAGGGAATAATACAAAAATATCTGTGAGACAGTTTCATTGATTACTCCAACCCAGATCACTTGTAAATGTCTGATTGTCAAAAAGAGGATTAAGAAAACTAGAAGCAGTTACGGTTTAACAAAACTTGAGGTCACAGTAAGAAAAAAATATGCTGTGGAATACCAAAGTACCTTGTAAGCATTCCAGTCTCATGGTGTACTGGCTAATATTACCTGTTTTGGAGGGGAATATATCTAATGGACAATATGGATATTGATTTTTAAATAAGGATGATACCTAAATAAATTTAAAGTAGCCTTGCAAAACAATGTCTTGGGATCTAAGTTGTTTATGAGTCATTTTGAAGTAAAAGTGAAGTCATTTGACATGACTCAGAATTGATGGTTGCTGAGGACCAGTGATTAGTAGAAATGCCCTCTTCCTGACGTAAAGGATATCATTTTCTCAGGTGCTCATGAAAGTCTATATTGAGCATGCCTAAATATTTAACTCTTTAATTTCAAACAATTATATCCACTGGATCAATGTGTCCTGTTATTTGGAAAACATTTTGTAACTATATTAGCTTCAAGGACCACACGAATATCATTCTTTTTTTTTCTTATTGAGTTTATTGGTACATTTTAGGTATACATTCATTATTGGGCTCCTGTTCCTTTACATGACAGTTCTTGGTTCTCATTTTTTCCTCTCGTCCCTGCCCTCCCTTCACCCCTCCTCCCCTACCCCTTTACAAACACTTCATTTCCACTTTTTCATTTTCTCATAGTTTTTTCTTTTCCCTTATTAGCTTTCCCCTACCCTTCCCACTTTCCCTACACCTTTAGCCCCTTTCTTCCTATTTCACATTGTCCATTATATCATTAAGATCTTATGATGAATATCATTCTTAAATGTAGATGTTCCATAGCATTCAGAATAAAAGTCTTTATTTCACCCTACATTCCTATACTCTAAAAATGTGTAAGTTAAAGAGATTTCATATATTCCAAAATGAGTTTTTGAACAAAGAGTTGCATGATTATGTAGCTATGATTCTAGAAGCCACAATAAAAGCTCAAAAAAATAGAGAAATTATTTTTATTAATATATTTTAATTGATTTAATATATGTAATTTTAATATAGAATGAAAATATAAATATTAATGAAATATGAGGGATTTTTTCTACCCCATGTACTTTTCTCTCTCTTATTTTGTGATGCTGGAATGTAACCTAGGGTCTTGTGCATGCTAGCCAAGTGCTCTACCATTGAGCTACATCCCCCAGCTCTCATCTGTACTTCTTGAAGCTCAAGCTTTTACTAGGGTGCTGTTTTTCATTAGCATAAAAATAACAATAAACCCATAAACATTCTTCACAAAATGATTTGTTCCTTCCAAAGCTATCATCTATCACCTCAAGCATTTGACTATAAACTTGAAAAAGAAAGCAAATGATTATGGATTTTTTCCTTTTTCCTTTTTTGGGGGTGGGGGAAGGATTGAGACAGGGTCTCACTGTGTATTTCAAGCTGGCCTTGAACTCACTATGTAGTTAAGGCTGTCATCAAACTGTTAGTGAGCCTCCTGCTTCAGCCTCGGGAGTGCTGGGATTACAGGCATGCACCACCATGCCCAGCTAGATAATGGCCTATTTTAATACACACAAACTAAAAGCTCATTTAAAATATTGGATATAAAATATGTGCTTGTATTTATTTATATTAATGTCATCATATGCATTCCTAAACTATATCACTACAATTGTTAACATAAGATTAACTTTATTCAGATGAGGATTATATTATGGATTACTAGGATCATGGCTTAGTAATATCCCATTTTTACCCACAGGGAGGATTTAATTATGTTTAACTTTGGGATCTCATTTTGAAGAGTTGTAGAAGACTGTCCTGTCAGAAAATGAAGACTGTGTTAGAGATTTCAGAGAGGAAAAGTTTATTACAGGAAGCTTTTCATAGAAGTGATCAAAGATCTAAGGAACCAAATAGGAAATAGACAGCTAACTCAGATGTTAGTAACTGCATAATCCTAAAGTTGGAGGGAGAACAGCAAGGTGGTATTACCAAAGCCCAGGAGTCAAAGAAACAGAATGGGAAATGTAATCATGGCATCCCTGACCAGGGGAAGCTGAGACCATGGCAAAAGAGCCTTTATGAAAAGAACAGGAACCATAGAGGAGATGCAGTTATGACTGAGACATTAATCAAACACAGAATGAAGAAGAAATATTGTATATCTCCTCTCCCTTCACCATCAAGTCCTCCATCAGGATGTCTAATTGGGTTATTATATTTGGAAACCAGTGGGCAGAGGAGCCTGGAATATGCTATTCCTAGCTATAAAGAAAGGGCAAAAAGGGAAAGAAATGGATCTGAAAGTAAGCAAACAAAATCTGGGACAGTAGCCCATATACAAATACACACATTGCAAACAAATTTGATATTTACCTTTCTTATATATTCTTTCAAATACTACTGTCTCTTTTCCTCATAGTTTCAGTGCATTTGAAAATTGTTTTATTTGAGAGTATTTTGTCAAAATGAAGAGAAATGTGTATTAGGCATGTTCGTGGAGGAGTGAGAAACTCACTTATAAACACAATTAGGTCATAAATGCTGAGTGTGGCTGCTGAATTATATGAATAGTACACCCTTCTCAGGTTTCATCTAAGAAATGGAGGTGCAACCTAGAAAGAAAAAATCCAGAAGTAAAAAGTAGAAACTGGATTTTTAATTTCTAGAACTTTTGATTTTGTAATAGTAAATTAGCCTTTTAAAAATAGTTTCTTGGGGCTGGGAATTTGGTTCAGTGGTTCCACTTTCTGCCTCACAAGTACAAGGGCCCGAGTTTGATCCCCAGTACTGAAAAAAAAATTTCTCTAGGTGTCATAGCTTCACAATTATATTACATGACACCCAGAAGTACAAAGAAAAATTTTGGGCCTTTCTTGCAGATGGGAATTCATTCGGTTGATAATTTTTACTAAGAGTTTTTCGTGTTAAATTGGGTTCCTCCAAACTTCTATGAGGACTCTTATAGTTCATGTTTTCTCTCTTATTTCTCAAACTGAGATTTTGCGGAGATAAACCACTATTGAGTTGCTTCTTTTAGGGCCCTAAATGTCTTCACTTCCTCCCACACACTACCATTTACCATTTAATCAAAATAAAGAGATCTGACAGACTTTATCTTTACAAAAAAACTAACAGTATAAAGGAAGGTTTCCAGTAATTCCTTAAATTCTTTCTAAAAGTGTAAAAGATTATATGTCCATGTAGCATCCTTTCTCTACTTTGTCTCAGATGCTCCCTTCTCCATCTTCACTGGAATTTTCCTTTAACAGATTAGCAATGATGATTTCTGAGTTTGTATAACTTAATATTCACCCATGAAGTCCACTCTTGATGTCAAATTCTGAATGTTTTAAATTAGCACATGAATAAGGTAATTTGGTCACTACACTTTAAAATCACTGAGTCTTTGATGAAGATAAAGACATGGATAAGTTTTGTCATCCGTGAGCCCACTAGCAGAAGAAGGTTTGGGGGCTCGGACTGGGAGGGTAAGACGGAATCACCAGGCAGACTCAGGGAAGGTTTCTGGAATGCTTCCGCTTTATTCAGAAAATGCACAGTCTTATAAAGGATCAACCATGGGGGGAGGAGCATGGGAGGAGCATTTAACATTTGGCGATATCTTGTTGGAGGCACAGTGAAGTGATTTTTCTTGGGCGAGGCGAAGGAGTCACGGACTAGGGGCAGAGGTGTAGCCTGTTGGACCCAGCATGTACGCACTTAGGTGAGTTAGCTCAGCCTTAGCAAGGTCTCCTAGTTAGCTCAGGAGACAGGAGTGCAGCATACCTGGCCCAGCCAGGCTTGAACTTCTCCCACAGATAAGCAGATAAACTGATAAGTAATGACATTGCAATAATTATATTCAAGTAGAAGATAGCTTCATTTAATGAAGAATTTGTAGAAATGTTACAGTTTTATGGTAAATTGATTTTCATAAGATTTTGTTATGTATACCTCAGTAAAGATCTCATTGAAAATGCTGACTAAAAGTTTGACAGTTGGCATTGAAGGCTCTCTGTGATTTCACAAGAGAAGATGGAAAAGAACTTTTTGTAAGGTACTAGGAAAAGTAGCTTAGGCAAAAGTATGGGCATTTATTTTATTTTTTCCCATAGATTCATGTTGAGAAGCTACTGATGCTGTCTTAGAGAATTGGGACAAATCTGTAAGACAGGCAGACACAACTGTGTTCTATTTATTCTTTCTGAGTAGCAAATAATTCGAAGTTTAGCAGCTTAACATAACTATTTTATTATGTTGATGGATTCTGTGGATTAAGAATTCTGTTGGGCACCATAGGGGTGATTCGTCTTTGCCACAAAATGTTTGGCCCCTCATCTGTAGAGACTAGGGGCAAATAAATGACTAAAACTGGAATTATTGAAGCTTTCTTATTCAGATGTTTGATACCTGGCTGGGATGATATGAAGATTAGGACTGCCAACTGGCACACCTACATATGGCCTCTCTGTATGGCTTGGCTTCTTAAAAACACAGGAGTCACAGGATAGTGGGACTTCTTACACAGTACTTTGGTGTACAAAATGCAAGCATTCTAGTGAAGAGGAAGGCACTGCATTGATTTTTATGCCTTGGCTTTGAAAGTCATAGTACTCTGTCAACCAAAGCAGTCATAAATCTGCCCCATTTAAAGGGAGAAGAATCACACTCTATCTTTTGAAGGGGGGAGTAACAAGTATACATTCTACAAAACCATGTGAGATAGGAGATATTATAACACATATGGAAAATACAACTTGGCATACTCTCCTAGAGTTTGGTACTACTGGAAAATTTGCATGTTGATAAGTCATACAAGTGAGTGAATTGAGTGCGATGAAGAAAAGAAATGTGATTGTAGAAGTACAAACAGCATAAGAATCTGACCCAGAATAAGGATTGTGCAGTTTCTATGAAGTACCAACCCTTGAATAACTGTCTAAAGGATGAGTAGGAATTAACCTGGAAAGTGTTTGGAGAATAGAATGGGGCAGTAAAAACATTTTGAATGAATTTAACAACCCATGCTGAAGTCCTGTAGAGCACGAGGCAAAGTAACTAAAGTACTAAGAAGAAAATCAAACATGAGACAGGGCTATAGAAAGATGTAGGAAAATGACTTTATAGGCCATGTAAATGAGTTTGGTCTTTATCCTTAAGACAATGAACCCTCTGAAAAATTTTAATAAAGGAAGTAACAAAGTTAGAGTTAGCTTTTAAAAGCTGTAATCCCAACACTCTGAGAGGCTGAGGCAGAAGGATCACAAGTTGGAGCCCATCCTTGGCAATTTAGCAAATTAGTGAGATCCTGTCTCACAATAAAAATAAAAAAGTGCTGGGGATGTAGTTCCATGTAAAGGCCCTGGATTCAGTCTCTGAAGAAGGAGAGGGAGAGGGAGAAGAAGAGGGAGGGAGGGAAAAAAGGAGGGAAGGAGGGCAGGGAAGGAGAAAGGGAGAGAGGAGGGAGAGCAAATGAATTAAAAGGAGCTGAGAGTTCAGAAAAGTAGAGAAAAAGTTAGAAAACTCTTGCCATAGTCCAGGCAGTAGATGACTACAGCCTGTGCTGGGTTGATCACAGGGTAAATGGAGAGACATGAAACTTTTCAAGGGATATTAAAAAGTCAAATTTATAGCATATGAGAGTGAGAAAAAAAATTGAAGTAAGGATCTAGAAGGCATCTAGGGTAATATCTAGTGTTACGATATCTAGTTGCACAAGTGGAAGGATACTGAGCCACTCACTGTGTTGAGGAACATAGGAGGCAGTTTGGTTGTGGAATATCAAGAATTTTGCACTTAGGCATATTGAGTTCAAGTTGGACATGTTGACATCCAGCGTGACATATTGCTAGGCAATTGGATGCTCACAGGCATTTGATTTGAAGATACACATTTTAAAGTTATATCCATATACAGAGCTACTGATATCCTGAGTGTAGAGGACATTAGACCCATCATCATGTTGCAATTTGTTGAAAATTTTAACTATTTCTGACATAAAAGGGAACTTTTCCTCCTTCTGTCTTTCTCTCCTGCCCCAGAAAATTTTTGAGGGATACATGGCACTCCATGTGTGAAAGTCTGATCAAACTCAATCAGCTCATTTCTTAGACAAATAAACAAACTTAGAGATAGTTAAAACTGATATGGAACTTGAGCCTCCTGACAGGTCCCCCACCCACCCCTAGCCATTGCTCATCATACTCAGGAAGTTACTGAAAGCTTATCTCTTTAGTTATCCTGTAGCAAAACAAAAAGGTTAGTAACCTAGTCTATCTGGAGCTGCATAAAAAATGTACCTTCTCTGAAATCTTACTGAACTGTTGAAATTATAGTTACAAGATAAACCTAGAATGACAAATCTTTTATAATAGGTTGATGCAAAGCAGTCATCCAGCAAACTTCTCCTTAATTTTCAGAGATATGTGACACAAAAAGGCCACTTGCTCCCTTGGTAGTATCATGGACTTCTCTTCCCACTTGTTCCCTGTATCAGTGACAAATTTCTCTTCCCACTCATTCTCTCGATCTGAGACAGATATGAATACTCTTCTGAATGTATTAACTTACACCTCAAGCAATAATGTCAATCTGAGACATCTATGACTCCTAAGACTGTTTCTTTTATGCCATCCTAATTCTGACCAAATAGAATAGGTTTTCCATGCTCCAACTTCCTCATTATTGATTTGAAGTACTGATAGTATTGGAGAATAATATGTTATTAAATAGCTTTGAATTTTTATAAATTAAGCCACAGTTAAATTTATAATCTAGTTGTCTTTAGCTTAGAATTTGTTCTGAAAATGCATCAAAGAATGTGCTATATCGGTGGTTCCCAAAGTTTGGTTGTGGGATCACTGTTAACTCATAAATGTTCTTATAGTCCTATATTATGAATATTTTATAACCTATCAAGGGCTATGGTTTCATTTCCTTAGAAAACCATTGGTCTCTTTAATGGAAATTCGTTTTTCAGCCACTGCCCCTTCTTACCTGTGTACACATACAAAGATCATGACTAACTTGACAATCAATGAGTAGTCAATGTTAAGAAAGCCAATATAAATAGATTATTATATATACCCAGGTCATCATACATCCCAATTTGCTCAGAACAGTTCTACTTTACACCTGTTGTCCTGGTTTAAAGATTGACAGTACCACTCTGGCTCTCATATGTGTCCTGGACTAGATGATTTCTAACTATGCATCATTAACTGTGCTCAAAGGTTGAATATATTATATTTTCACTCTTCATCATTTGAGTTGAAAAATGAATTAGGCTTCTATGATTAACAGCAAAGCCTGCAACTGAAAATTCATGAAGGAGAGAGAAGTGGGAGGGTCATGATAGGCCACGAGTGAGTCAACATTATGAGTAATTCAAATGCATGAATAAGTAAGAGCGTGAGGAATTACTGTAATTTTGAGGAAGGAGAAGAGGCTCACAAAGAAAGCCAGTGTGTTTTGTGCAACGGCAACTCTTAGTGAATACTTATGAGATCCTGAGGCAGGACAAATTTGCCATAAGGCTGAATCTCCTTCCAGTGCACCAGTTCTTAGATTCCTATCAAAGCATTTTTATCTTTGATTATTCTATAGTTTGAGTCCCCCTAGAAGCAGACCTTAGGACAAGGATTTGAGGGAAATTAAATTATTTGGGTGATGACTACAGGAAATGCTAGTGGGGCAGTGAGGAATTGAGACAAGAGAGAGAAGTCCATATAGGTATATGAGTGAGCCCATTACTACTATAGGCAACTAGGGCTCGATGATATTGGGAACCCCTGTGACACAGGGCAAATGATGACTCTGAGTAGTTCACTCAACGAGAAAGGCTGAGACATTTATTCTCCACCCCTAATCATCAGTGGTAGAAGGTTGCTCCAGAACTGTTAACTCTGGCACTCCCAGCTTGTCCCTGCACAGGCTGAGCCTGCTCCTGTGACCAGAGGAAATCCTCAAACACAGAATCCTATGTGCTAGAAGACATCATTAATGAGAACACTGGGTACCAGCAAGATACAAATGGGCACCAACAGGACCTGCTACACTGATCACATTTCAGGTAGTCTCAGGTGCTCCTCTTTATTGCTATAGAAATTGCCTAAGACAGCCTCCAATCACTTATTTTACTTTTGCATTCTCAAAATATTGACTTAGCATCTGCCATACTATTACATTTTATGAGTTTAATTGAGATAATAGAAATACGTAGGGTAGATCACTTTAATACAGATATTTAGACTTATAATAGTGGCCTCTGAATTTATAGGCTATATGAGAAGTAATTGATTAGAATGAACCACAGTGATGTTGAAATTTTCTTAAGATATATATCTTTCTGCTCTGTGTTTAACAGGGTCATTTCCAAGCATTCTCTATGTCATAGAATCATGGAGTTGAAAATATCCTTAGAAATTAGCCAATACAGTCTCTATTGCAAAAATTTCTTCTACATCAGTAGATGGACATTCAGATTGAACTTTAAGTGACTAAAAACTTTCCGCATTTTTTTTCTTAGGAGATAAGCTGGAACTTATTTACAGTGACATACTTTAGTTAGGAATGAAATTTATGAAACTCTCAGCAAGCTATTAAAGTACATTAACATGTTTATACAATGTTGATCATTTTTGTTCCAACACAGTTTATTGTCCCCCTAATTCAAAAAATGACAAATATAGACATAAACAAGATATAAATAAAAAATTAGCCACTCATCTTCTGAAATCGGGTATTTGGAGTGATTATTATTAAGCTATTAGAACTTTATTTAGGAATGATCAACCATTTTAACTCAAGCCTCCCTGCAGAATTAATTTTGTTCTGTGATGAACTAAGGTCCACAATCATTTAACATACTGAAAGCCATTTTGCAAAAATAATCCAAATGCTTAAAGTAGATGTTTATAAGCTGAGTAATTAAAACTTCTCTAGTAAAAAAAAAAAAAAGTGAACCCTAGCTGTTGGATCGTCTTCACACAGATATTCTCTAATAATATGCTTATTATTTAACTGTGGTACAGTGTATGTAACATAAAATTCATCATTTAACCTTTTTAGGTATATAGTTCAGTAATGTTAAATATCATTACAGTATTGAGCAACCATCACCATCATCCATCTACAGGAATTTCTTAATTTTTAAGCACTTAAATTTTGTACCTAGTAAATAATTACTTCTTATCTCTCTCTCCCTTTATTCTGCCAACCACATTTCTGCTTTCCTCTCTATGAGTATAACTACTAGAGGACCTCATCAAAGTGGAATTTGTCCTTTTGTGAATGGCTGATTTGAAATTGTGCTTCATAACTTTTCCTTCCAGACTCACTAAAGGTGGTAAGGGATAGCAGGTGTGCTTTTGCTTGCCACTGAACTCAGCCTCTGGTGAAAATGCATATATCCAAGGCATAGTTCACTGATAGTTAGAAAACAGCACCACACATATCTCACCCTCTGACCAAAAAACGTCATTTTATTGTCCTTGCAAGAAGATTCACAGAAGGTCCACCAGGTGCTTTATATAAAAATAACAGTTCCCTAAAGCTGCCTAACCTAGATTTTAAATTATGTAAGATGAGTTACTTGGAAGGAAAATGCTGAATAAACACATTCTAGGATTGTAGCAATGTAGTCATCCTGAATTTTTTTCAAGGATACGTACATTCTCCAAAAGATTCAGAAGCAAATTCTCATTGGTGTCTGAAAATCTTGGACATCTCATTTCCTTGCTAGTGATTGGTTTGGAGGGAAGTGTGAGTCCTGATTCTGGTCAGTAACTAAGCTGAGGTTAGCCTGATGGCTTCTGAGGAGGTGTGTCTTGCTCTTAGTAAAGATTCACATGGGAAACATCTACCCTTTTCCTGTTGCAGCATGTTTTCACTCCAGTATGTACTGCTACTTTGTGACCATCAGTACTACTGGGCTTAGTCACAAAGCTGCTATGCCAAGGATGGAAGAGCAGAAGTAGGAAAACCTTGGGAATTTGAGGTTTCAGTGAGTGCCTAGAATAATCCTGAAACAACCCCGCCTCGGTATTTTAGGTAATGCGATATTATAGGTTTTCCTCACTGTTTAAGCCAATTCAGATATAGCTGTCCGTAACTTGCAGACACTTAACTGAAGTAGACTGTGTGATACTATAGTATGGTTTCTCTGGAAAGCAAATGCTAAGAAAAGGTCTAGTTCACAAGAAGTTTCTTAAAGAACATCTTGTGGAAGAGCGGGGAAAGAAGCAGAATAAGGTAAAGTGAATTGGTAAGCTAGACAATGACAGCCATGGGTTGGGAAGACCCAAGTTGGACCCAGGTAGCACACCTATATACTCCCATCAGTTTTAGTCACTGGAAACATCCCCTTGGGAAGGATGTAACCTTGGGCAGCAAAGGACATCTCCAAGGGGCTAACTGAAAGTTGTCTGTACTAACAGAAATCTCAGCAACTGGAGCAAGTTCTTCACTGAAGAGAAATCTGGATGGTGTACAACAATGCCTATCGCACAGTATTATCAGGACCATTCAAAGAACAGATGCTTATCCCAGGCCTATAAAAATATACCTTTGAAACTTGCATGTCCTGCCTAACTTCTGTTATGCTATAGCTTATGCTACTGATAGCAGTCATATTCTTACTACATTTGCCTTCATTTAATTTCCTTTTGCTTGACTGGCAAAGGTTAACAATTTAATTGTCTATGAATGTCTACACATATGACTAAGCTATTGTGCTTTTGGGTTTATTGCAACCAAGTTGGATTTGGATTTACTGAATAAATAGCTAAGCTTCCTTCACTTTCTTGCTGGCCATTCACCTTTCTGAAGCTTCTTCCTTGGCCTTTCACATACATCTCACTCCTTTGTCTCACAGTCCCCTCTCCTGTCATCTTTTTCTCCTCTTAATCTCTTGTCATCGATACTCTCTGAGAGCAAACTCAGCACCAACTCAGCCCTTTCATCAATGCTTCATGAATAAATATGCTCTTTCAACAGTTCTTGCTCTCCTCCAATTCTACTGTATGCTCAGGTGAATTTAGTACTAAATTTTCAACATCAGCTCTTTATCTTTAGAAGCATCCCATTCTGAAATGAGAAAAACTGAAAGCATTTTCTCTAAAGTTGGCAATCAGACAAGGGTGTCTACTTTCATCACTCTTACTGAATATAGTACTGGAAATTCTAACCACAGCAGTCAGGCAAGAGAGAAATAAAAGATGTAAAAAGAGGAAAGGAGGAAGTCAAATTATCCCTGTTTTCAGATGGTATGATTCTATACCTAGTACATCCTAGCATCCACAAAATTCTCTTAGAACCGATAAACAAATTCAGTAAAATGGCAGAATACAAAATCAACATACAAAAATTGGTAGATCTCCTGTGCACTGATAATGAACTCACAGGAAAGGAAATCAGGAATACAATTCCATTCACAATAACCTCAAAAAGTAGGAATAAATCTAATAAAGGAGGTGAAAACCTCTATAATAAAAATTATAAAAATGGAAGAAAGAAATTGAAGATGACAATAGGAAATAGAACTTCTATATCCGTTGATTAGGAGAATTAATATTTTGAATATTTTCATAGCAGAAGAAATACACAGATTTAATGTAATCTACATCACACCAATCACATTCTTCACACAACTAGGAAACAATCCTAAAATACATATGGAAACAGAAGACTCCAAATGGCCAAATCAATTCTGAGCAAAAAAACAAAAAACAAAAAATAAGTGCCAGAGGCATCACAATATCTGATTTTAAATATACTATACAGCCATCATAACTAGCATACCATGGTATTGATGTAAAAATAGACATATAGACAATAGAACAGAATACAGGACACAGGAATAAGCACACACATCTACAACCATCTGATTCTTGAAAAGAGAACCAAAGCTACAAGTTGGATATAAGATAGCATCTTCAACAAATGGTTCTGAGAAAACTGAACTTCAACTGTAGAAGATTAAAACTGTCTCTCAGCTTGCATAAAAATCAACTCAGAATGGATCAGAGACTATCCAAATGATCAAATACCTAAACTTAGAAACTGCTAGAGGAAAATATCCAATATTTAAGATGTTGATATAGGCAGCACTTTCCAGAGTATACTCCAATAGCTCAGGAAATAATAGGAAGAATTGACAAATGTCATTACTTCACATTAAATGTTTCTGCACAACAAACGTAACAGTCTTCAGAATGAATAAACAACCTAGAGAATGGAAGAAAATCTATGCCAGCTATTCATCTGATTGGATTAATATCCAGAATATATAAAGAACTCATAGAACACCAAAAGAGCAAATAAATCAATAAATTGTCAAATGATCTGAACAGATAATTCTCAAACGAAGTACAAATATCTAGTAATTATATGAAAAAATGCTTAACATCTTTAGCCATCAGGGAAATGAAAATTAAAACTACATTGAGGTCCCATCTCACCCAAGTCAGGATTATTAGTTATCAAGACAATAAAAAAATAATAAATGCTGGCAGAGATCTAAGGGGAAAATAACCCTTATTCACTGTTGATAGAAATGTAAATTAATATAACCACTGTGGAAATCAGTATGGATGGTCCTCAAAAATTAAAAAGAGCTAACATATGATCGAACTCTACAACTCCTGATATATACCTAAAGGAATCAAAGTCAGCATACCATAGAGATGCCTGCATACTTGTGTTTATGGTGGTACTATTCATAGTAGCCAAATTATGGAGTCATCCTAGATGTCCAGTAATGGATGAATGGGTGAAGAAAAGATAAAACATAAATGCAGTGGAATACTATTCAATGATAAAGAACAAAATCATGTCATGTGGCAAAAAATGAATAGAATTAAGAGATCATCATGTTAAGCAAAAAAAGCCAGCCTGAAAAAAACAAGTAGACATATTTTCTATCATTTGTGGCATCTTGGGGGGGGTCAACACAAAAGTAGAAGGTGGCTATTACAGAAGTGAACAAGGGAAAGGGATGGGGAAATAACAAAAAGTAATAGGGAAGGTTGATATGATCGAAGAATATATGTATACATGGAAATGTCACAATGAAACATATTGATTTGTACAATCAATATGCAGTAATAATTATTATGGTAAAAGCACTTCCCAAATGTCTTTATAGGTCCTAACTATTTCCAAGTCAATACAGCCTAAAAACATTTCGTTATGGTTCTCCATAAAACAAGTTCATTTCTTCAACTTCCTAGTTGTGATTCTATTTTCCTCAATATCTCATATCCAAAATATTGGGTTCACAGTTGAATGCTAGAAATATAAGACAGGGGGAAGTTATTCTTTTGTTTAATTTGACTGGTTTGTCTTTAAAATATTTTTACTCATGATTTTTGCTGTTATTTTGTGAGTATTTTTTATTATCTTGATAATATTCTAAAAATACCTCTGATAATACTTAGCACACTACATCCATATAATCCATATAGTTAACATTTTTCCTGCAATAGACTGAAAGTGCCTTGAGAGCAAGAATTGCACCATTGTCCTTTGGCTTCCTGTGTTTAGAACATGCTTACTATAACATAGCTATTCCATAAGTAGTTTTGGAATAAAAGAATAATTCATCCTAGTCTAAGAATTTGATACTTCTACACTACATCGGGGGCATCTTTACAGTCTCTATAGTGTTTCTGCTATTCAGTATAACATCTTTTGCACCCTCTTTTTATTTCAACTACAGTTCTATTCAACAACTAATATGAAAACTGGCTACTGCCAACAGCATCATACTTCCGATACTCTGAGATGCTCCAAGCTTTATTGGCTCCAGGATTTCCCTAAAGCTTTGGGAACAGCTTATCTCAAAGGGTTATGCAGTCTAGTTGTGTAAGAGCCTGGGAAGGAGTGAAAAAATTTCCCTCTACCCTTTCATATCTGACACCCAGGACCCTGCAAATTGAACAGAATAAAAACGGATTAACAGAAAAAAGTCACATTTTGTTTGACATTAGTTACAGTTTGTGTCTATATGTCCTTCCAAAGCCTCATGTTGTCATAGGCTTTTTCAAAATTGGCCGAATCTAGAGAGTGTTATTAATTGACTATGCAGTGCTAGGCCCAAATGCACTAGGATTAAGGGTGTGAGTGCTACCAGCCCTAAGTAGTCTGAATAAGGTAAAATGGACAAGAAGACCGTGTTATGGTCTCTTGGCTTTTGTGGTCTTCTGTTATGAACTGTTGCCCCTCTGCCACCCCTCCTTGAAACCAGCCAATTATGCACTGAAACCTCTATGAACTGTGAGCTGAATAAACCTTTCCCCCTTTTAATTTTGGGTGTTGAGTATTTTGTCTCAGCAACAAGAGAAAAGTAACTAACACGATGTTAATATTTTTACATGGTACAGAGATTTCATAGAATGAGAAGTGAGGACCACAAAGAAGTAATTGAACACAGAGACTTATATATAATTTGAACAAAAGGAAATAAATTTGTGGAGCAGTGACAACACAAAGCAAAGGTGATTTGAGCGTCTAGGCATGGTATAATGTGAGGAAGTAAACATGGAAGAAACTAATGGAAGATAATTATTTAATAAGGTTTGTTATGCATGTTATGTCTGGACTGATAAGTGTCTAGAGTTGTCTTAGTGAGTCCTGTGATTTTAAGTCTTTCTTCCCTTCTGGGCAAGAGGTGGGTGGTAGAAATGACTTCAGAAAGGGAAATTTATACACTAAGTTTTGGCATATAGAGGACGAGGCTAGATAGCCTTTTCCACCCTGTATTTCTGTCTTATTGTGGGGTGGAATATTCTGCTACCATTCCAGGTGAAGCCTTTAATCAGTGAAGGACTAGAAAGTGTAGGCTAAATGACTTAGCCTCTTTGCTAGGAGGTATTGTGTAAGCACTTTAGTGAACCTAGTAAGATCCAGCTCCCACTTCCTATAGCAATGACCTACATAAGGAACCCTTAGTGTACCCCTCATCTTTATCCTTTCCTCACCAAATTTTCTGGTGAATTTTTGTATGAATTACTACCTTAAAATCAATCCTTTCTTAGACTCTGTTTTTAGGGAACCCAAACTAGTGCAGTCTCCTTGTTTTTATTCCTCCTCAATCCCTATATACCTACGATGATGATTGGTGAGTTGCCCTGAACCATTGCTTTCTCACATTATTTACTACCATTCATAGACATTTCTTGCTATGATCTGGACATACCTCCACCCAATTCATATGTTGAAACTTAATCACCATTGTGATAGTATTAAGAGATGGAGCCTTTAGAAGGTTATTAAGTCATGAGGGCAGAGCTATCATAAATAGGATTAGCACTCCTAGGAAAGGGGTTCCTATGTCCCTTCTACCAGATGACACAACAAAAAAATTCTGTCTTAGAAACAGAAACGAGGGCAGTGATGGTGAATCTTTTAGAGCTTTAAATGATAACAAACAGCCCACTGTGGCACACGTGCCATAAGTTTGCCAACCATTAGAGTAGGCTCTCACCAAACAGTGAATTTGCTGGGACCTTGAGCTTCAACTTTTCATACTCTAGCAGTGAGAAATAAATTTATGCTGTTTGTAAGTTGTCTGGCTTAAGGTATTTTTTAACAGACAAAATGAAACTATTACCCAATTATTAGGTTTGCCAGATTTATTAAATAAAAATAGAAGGCAATCAATGAAATTTGAATTTTAAATAATTTTTTGTATAAGTATCTCATAAAATATTTGGAATATACTCATACTGGCTATATGTTGTTTTAATAAAATTTAAATTTACCCAATGATGACTGTAACATTACTGTATTCCTAAAATGTACCAATAAACTCAATGAGAAAAAAAATTTAAATGGGCATCCTGCCTTTTATCAGGCAGTTCTGCTAATTGCTTCCTTATCTTGCTATCTAAACTCACATCTTTTCATTTATAATTTTCCATGATTTGTCCCTCATTTTGCCAATATAATCTCTTTCATTTCTTCCAAATGTAAGCTCTCCCTTCTAACTAGATTTTTAGACCAAGAAGTGCTTCATCATATTATCATTAAATTTTCTTTGCTTCTCTGAAATACTTCACAGTTTTCAAAGTATTTGCCTGAACATTATCTTACTGGTTTCTCTCAATATCTTTGTGATACAGCTTGGACAGAAATTTTAATGTAAAGTTTGTGAAAGCTGAGACTAGTAAGAGGTTTGAACTTGCCCAAGGTGAACGGCTAGTTATTAGAGATGGACACTCAAACCTAGGATAGCAATCTCCAAGTCTAGTGCTCCTTCCATATATTGAGTAGATTCCTATCCATATTATTTTTTTCTTCTGTTGTTGTTGCTGTTGTTTCTTACAGAGTAGGGAGCAAAGCACTGAGAAGTTCATCGAGGGAGGCATGGGGTAGTCTTAGTTCCCCACTCTCAGTTTGATGGTCAGCAAAACATGTACCATGACTGGGACTTCATTTCTTCCTCTATAATTGAAGCTTTTAGAGTAGAAACTCTCTATTTTCTAACTGTATTCTCTAGCCCATGCTCATGCAACTAAATAACCCAGAGCTGAGGGCAGAGAACAGCCCGTTGTCTCTTAGACAGCTCTATCATTCTTCAAATATTTGTCCTAGAACATCTAATACTTGTCTAAGTTTCATAAGGAATGATTTAGTTTTATTTGTTCTTATGAATAAAATGTTCTGTTCTCTGCATTTAAATGTTTAAAATGGGCAAGTTGAGTGTTGTATGCTGTAAGAGAAATAATACAAAATTGCCAGTGGTTTGTGGTAATTTTTCTTTCCTTGCCCCTTTTCTCTTGATAAGAAATTTATTCTGTACCCAGGGTTAAGCAAGAAATAATTATTTAAAAGCCAAATATGCATTATAAGTTGTGCTTATTGATTTAATTAATAAATTATTTTCATAAGCCAAAGAACAAGAAAGATTTTCCTTTCCCCAGGATAAATGAATGAATACTTCTTACAACCTTAAAAAACCCTCTTGTAATAGAAAAGGAAGGGAATTTTTGCAACATAGTTTTGTTTCCACCATGGATTTGACCTTTACTACAAAATTTCTTAGGTCTTATCACCCTTCCTTGTTGAAGGATGCTAAGTAAAAGTGTAGCACATTGCAGTTTGGATACAAACATATATATAGGCTCAATTGTATCAACATGACCTAGCTCTGTGACCTAGAACAAGTTTCCCAATCCCAGGGAACTATAGTTTCCCTTTTCTCATGAGGTTGTTTTGAAGGTCAAATGAGATAGCATGACCATTCCACAGTGAAAGGAGAGAACATGTGTGCAGTGCCCACTATATCCCATATTAGAGCTGTGGTGGATTAAACAATGGGCAACTTAGAACACCCAGCTGAACTGAATCAGTATGGTTTGGGCATGGAAGACCCACCTGAGGCTTGTTGCCAACAGTATAAAAAGAGAACTAGAGGGGAAGACTGTGTGTGGGCTGTTGATTTTTTGGAGAAGCTTGCCATGGGTGGTTTTCCTGGTGCAAACTTGGCTGTTCTCTCTCATCGTCAGAGGAGCTCAGATCCTTGCTATCCCTGGGAATGGCTGCTGTTCTCATCACAGGAGCTATGATCTTTGCTATGAGCATTGTTTCCTGGTTCCAGTGTAGATCCTTCAGCCTGGTGGCACAAATATTTCACACCACTGATGCAGGCTTTCTGGCTTCCCACCACTGACCTTGGGGCCTTCCCAGTGCAGATTCTTGAGATGGCGCTCTGAGCCACTGGCTGGACTCATGGAGGACATTGCTTTGGATTCTAAGCCTTTAGCTGGAATTCTGTGGGGCATTGTTGTGGGATCCAGGCCCTCAGTTGGATTCTTTGGGTCTCTGCTGAGTGGCTAGATCTCTTGTACTCTTCATTTGACTTTTTGGGTGACTACTATAAAATAATCCTATAAATTATGTGCCTTGTATTAAAACTATTCCCCTGCAAACCCTGACTACAGCAAGAGTGTACTCATTCATTGGCACTTGGTAACTACACGTTTTTCAGTTACTTAGTAAGCCTTCTATCAAAGAGACAAGTAACAGGTTTTTCCGTAGTTATCAATCATCACTTGGTGTTGAGGGCCTCCTACTCTTACAATGGGAAAGCAAAGCCCCAAGTCTGTTGTTCCACACTTGTTACCGTATTTTACACATCATAGGAAATGTATCATATACAAAATTGCAACTTACAGAAGAGAATCTGTTTTTCAGTCTCCATGGTCTGTTCTCTGGGATTACATTATTCTGAGTGCTGTGCTTGCAACTTTCTTGGGCCCAGGCAGTACTGCTAAGATGCGTCTTTGAGATTTTCCTATTATGATCTTCCAGGCACTGTGAAATTTTGTCCCTGTCCCACTGAACCTTAAAACTCCTTTTCATGCCCAGGGTACCACCATTTTCCTTGCCTTTCCCCATGAAGATCTAAAGAAGAAAAAGAAAATGAAAAAGAAACCCCTTCCATTTTATTGTGAACCAACATAGCACTTGACTCAGAAACATAAAACTATATTCCTGTCTCCCCCAGTGTCTTTTCTCAGTTGCATTTTATAATCAGTCATCTTATGGCACACACATATTTCCACACACCTCCTATTGGCAATTTTCTACTCTAGAAAATGACCTGTTTGTACAAAGATCACAATCAATCACAGAAGAAATATATAACTGTCATCATGTGCTAAATGCCTCATCTTCACACTGGATTAGATTGTCTTAGATGGTAGAATCCAAATTTTATGTTCATATGCACAAAATGCAAAGATGAAAGGGACACTAAATTTATAAAACCCTGATTTCATAGTCCATTCTGGAAACTGCTTCACAATTTCTTTGCCAAGAATTAATTCATCTCATTCATCTCTAGTCTAAATATCTCTGGTTACCTTCTCTTGTTATCAATAAAAGACACTTGAGTAATATTGCTGGTTGGTGTTTGGTAAATGGACTTAAGAAAATCACCCAAAGACCACTTCTTCTTGCACTGAGCAACTTCCAATTGTGTGTATATGTTGGGGGGGTTCTAAAAAAATCAGACCATCACAAATTTACAGACCAATCCAAAAATGAACATCTGAAATGTATAGACATTTCTCAGATAAAGGAGTAGAAATGGCAAATCAATGTATGAAAAAATATTCAACATCACTGATCATTCAAGAAATGCAAATTAAAACAACACTGAGATTCCATCTCACTCCAGGAAGAATGGTTATTAAGAAATCAACCAAAAAATGCTGGAGGGGCTGTGTGGAAAAAGGAACGCTTTTCTGCCATTGGTAGAAGTGTAGACTGATGCAACAACTGTGGAAATCAGTGTGAAGATTCCTCAAAAAACTAAAACTAGAGGTTCCATTTGACTTAGCTATTCCCCTTCTTGGTATCCTCCTGAAAGAATTAAATGCATCATACCACAGCAATATATGCACACCCATGTTTATAGTAGCACAATTTGTATAGCTAAGTCTTAGAAAATAGCCCAAATGTCTATCAACAGATCAATGGATAAAGAAGATGTGAAGTTATTTTTAATGCAATGGAGTACTACTCTGCCATAAAGAAGGATACACTTGAGACATTTTTAGGTAAATGGATGCACTTGAGACCATGCTTGTAAGTGAAATAAATCAGACACATGTGATTAAATATTGTGTGGTTTCTCTGGTTTGAGAAACTGAAAGGATGACTAAGAACCAAAATGGATGCTAGATATTGAGGAATAGAAAGAAAATGCTCCCCTGGGAAAGGGAAAATGGGAGAGGGGAGAGGGAAAGGAAGGAAGGAAAAAGATTAAAAATGAATAGAAAAAAGTGGAAACAAAGCTTTTATAAGTAGAGAGGGGAAGAACAGTAGAAAAGAGGTGAAGGAATTGGGGAAAAGAGAAGAATTATGTTGTATTATGTACAGGTATAAATTCCCTATGATGAATGTGATCATTATGTATATCTAAAATGTACCAGTAAAATTAATTTTTAAAAAGGAAGTGAATGTATTTTGCCTGGCCAAGAGCCACCTCACATCAAATGATTGTCTTATTTAAACTTAATTTAGTTTTTAAGAGAAAGCAAGCTGCAATAACCTAGACATCTTCTGTCTTTTTCTGATTTTTCAGCCACAAATGCCTCTGAGTAGGCAACTTCTAACAGAGCATGTCTGAATCTGTAACTAAGACAATGCAGGTAAAAGTATACAATGATTTGTTTTATTATTAATCATTAGTAAAGGATCAATCAATATATATATAAATGTCAATTTGTTAGAAATGGACAAAAGATCTGTTTCTGGCATTATGTCAAAAGGATATTGGAGAAAGCATATCCTAGCATGATGGTGTTTGAATGGTAAAATAGCTAAAACAATATCTGCTGAGCTTAAATTTGATAGCTGAGTAGGAAAGTTAATATATGGGCAGGGACAGAGGTCTCACTATGTGTTCTCCCTCTCTTCTCTTTCCTCATCCATCCTCAATCCTCTCAAGAGTCTTGAACATCTTGAGAGTATATTTAGGATTCTTTGGAACATAATTTGAAAATTAATAGCAAACTGTAAAATAGGCAGACTGAAGCAGTTGATGAAGTCGTATTATAATTTGGGCTCCTAAATATTAGCTGTATAAATCAGTACAAATTACCAGGACTCTGAACCCCTTTTGGCATTTGTGCAATAGAGATAGTGCTGGAATTGAGGTAGATGAGATAATGACTATAATGAGTCATGTGAGCGTGCCTGGCATATAATAGTTATTCACTGCAAATGGCAACTGCTTTTATTGTCTAGTGAAATACTTAAGAATCACATGTTGAAAACCATAGCTTTTTCTGAACTTAGTGATGTCCACAGAAACAAACTCTGCATCTTTTATGTCAGGTGCTTTCAGAACCACAGTTTTTTGTTTTCTTGTTTGTGGTGCTAGTGATCTAATTTAGGGCTTTACTCATGCTAGGGGAGCACTCCACCTCTGAACTATCAAGAACCAAGATCCAAGATCCCAAGCCCCGAGATCCTAGTTTTAACCCAAACTATGAATGTACTGTATTATGGGTGATGATCCCTATGCTGATTTGAAATCCACATATATATAAAGAAGAAGACAATAAATAAGATTGTCATTTGAAGAAAAATGTAAAGAGGGGTAAGAAGACACTTTTGCTATGAGGAGCTAACTTTAGCCTCAGTGAAACTCCCAAAGCAGCTTTCCTTAGAGCTAAAGTCTTATCATCCTCCAGTATCCCTAGTCCAAACAACTTCAGTGCTTGGAAGGAAATTAGACATCAGTTAGTTGCAACTCATTTCACTTGGCAACAAACAGTGAAAGGGGAGACGGAGAGGAGGGGGACATGTGTGTGGCTTTTGAAATGTAAATACTTCTGGTGAGGTAGGCCTATTAAGTTCCTAACCATTTCCTGTGAACTCCACTGGTGTTTCCTTTGTAGGGTGAGGAAGTACTGTTATCTGGTATGGACTAAGTCACCAACCAGGTTGGTAGTGAGGGGTCTGAGATAGGCAGGCCCAGCCTCAGGCCTTCAGGCCAGGGTAGTGAAAAATTGAAAGACCCCCTAGAAAAGGAGATCCTATAAAGGGATTTTTACCATTTTTGTACCCTCATTGGAGCTGACTAAGCTTCATTTGCTAAGAATCTCAGCAAACTCAGTGAGGGGTTGATTGATACTCATGCCTTCACATATCTCTTTCCCATGAATCTGTTTAGTCCCCTACTCTAGTGTCTGAGACATTCTTAGCAATGTCTGAGAAATCTATTCTCAGAAATTTACTCCAAAATCTGGAAAATAATTTATTACATATTAATATTCATCTTGGGAATACTCAGAAAATTAAAATTGTACAGCAATCAGGTAATTATTAAGTAAATTATGGTAAGCTCATAAAACAGAATTTGAATTACTTCATTTTACTGAAAAGTCAGGACATAAAGTTGTCTATTCAATATGATTCTAAAAAATTTTTGTCATTATTGAGTTTATTGGTACTTTTTGAGTATACAGTGCAGTTACATTCATTATTGGGATCTTGTACCTTTACATGACAGATATTGGTTCTCATTTTTTCCTCGTACTCCTACCCTCCCTTCACCCCCTCCACCCTCCCCTATTTACAAAGACTTTGTTTCCATTTTTTCCTTTTCATTCAATATAATCTTAACTATGCAAGAAATATTTTAGAAAAGGACAGTGAAAAGAAATGATTGTTGCTTATGGTTGATATTTTCTTCATTTTGTCTTCCAAATTTTCTATGGTAAGTACGGATGCTTTTTACAATAAGAACAATTGTGGATTTTATTTTGTTTTTTTCTTGTCTTAGGCTTTTAATTATTGTTTTAAGAATATATTAGCTTCCTCTTGAAAATAAGAAGGGAGATAAACTCAGTTAACTTCAGACAGGGTACATCAGATTCAATAAACATAAACTGAGTTTTTACTAAGAGCTGGGACTGGGCTACAGATATAAATGAAACTACTGAGGTCCCTCCTAGGATACCTAAAGGTTACAGTAGTAAAGAGTACAGTAGGAACTCAATCTTTGGGAACTGGTTTATTAGAAAACCTCACCCTCCTAGCATGCTTCCAGTATCACACCCTTGAGGTGGTAGTAGGAACAAAAGACTCCAAAATGTAACCCATTTGGGTCTCCTTACTGGCCCTCTATGTTTACCAAGGACATCCCAATCTTTGGCTTCTGAATTTTGTGATTTGTAATTTTCTTTTTAAGCACAGGCCCCCACACCTTCAGTAGTTCATTTCTTATACTCAGTGTAGTTAGTATATGTATTTTATTCCTTATATCATTTTTTGCTCATGCCTTTATCACTCTTGCTTCATAACAATTTGGAGTACACTAGCTTATGTCTTCTTCCACAAACATACTTTTGGTTTATGTTGCCTTCACCCACCAAACAGAGATGAGCTAGTTGCAGTTCCTTCCTTCAAGGGTCTCATAAGCCTGGCAAAAGCGCTGTGAAAAAGAGCATTAAGGGTATGTCCAAGGAAGGAAGAAAAGATTGATGTTGTCCCAGAGCATCAGAAAAATTCTCTGTATAAATGGATTCAGGATGCTTCTGGGATAAGATTTTCTTCCTTAGAATCACAGCTTTATAACTAGTATAGAGCTGTTGAGAATTTAAGACATCACTTTCCAAACCAACATTTTACAAGTGAGAACATTACAGCACTCTGATTTTAAGTGAGATAGTCAAGGTTTCAGAGATTCAAGACTAGAACTCAGATCTTATTCCTCCTGGGGCCACATTGTTTACTGTCCTGCAAATCAATTTGCTAAAGGGAGGACAGAAACCTTCTTAAGCTTTTTAGAATAAGCATCCTTATCCCCACTTCCCTCAAAAGCAGGATCTTCAGGAACTAATGGGAACAAAAACACTAGTTTTCTGTTTTGAAGAAAGATTTAGGGATCCTTAGAATTACATTGACCCTGAGGTTATTCCTAGAGGTCATGATGGAAAAACAAACAAGAGTCAATTACTATTTTGACTTCAATTCTCTGGGGAAAAATTTGAAACCATTGCCTCCTTTCATCTCTTGAATGGTGTTGACTAAAGGAGGAGCTGATTAGAGCTCTTACTCCAGAATACTGAGCAGCTCTGGGCAGGCATCCTGCATTCCAAGCTGACCTGCCCCACCAGGAACTACAGAGTGAAAATAAGCATTGATCCCAAAGCTTTAATATCCCCTAGCAAAAAGAGTATATTTACTAAGATTGCTATAAAAGGTATTTGTCTAATTAGAGAGCTTTTCCCCCTTTTATTATTAAGCAATTAGACTACACTTTACTACATTAAGTAGTTTTTATAAATTCAACTGCAAGCATATAAATTCTGTAATTGTGTAATTGTACATCGGGCACAAAACCATAGATTTTCTTCTGTTTTGGCTTGACCATTTTTAAAAAGCAATTTAAGATTTTCTAAGCTAATGCTTATTTGGTGAGTGTTTTTAAAGCCTAGGGTAATACATATAATTTAGCCATTCTTTGGTCTTAAATTCAAACCAGAAAAATAGTACAAATTCTGCACAAATATATATCAAACATTTATTCTGTTCTTCTTCATCTCAGAGCCCAAGGGATAATTATTTTGTTTCACAATGTGTTTTAAGTACAATGGTAACACAGTGTCATTCTTTAGCATAGAAACCACAGAATTATTCTAGTCAAATAGTTCCACACACCTTCATTTAAATATGATAGCTCATATGCATGCAACTGAATTTATTTAATTAAATTATGTTTGCATGACAGAAGTGAGAAAGAAAAGTAACAATCATCAATTTGAATATTAATTTGTTAGGTTAAATATACTACTTGTAACAACATAACATTGCCAATATTTGACCATTATTACTTACAAACATGCTATTTTTGGACATGTCCACTTATAAAATATCAAAATACTTTATAAGTTACATGAGTTACGTGTTTTACTATTAATACTTGTGTGAACTTAGGCAAAACTCTAAGATTTTGGGATGCTATCTTTCTTTCTTTGATAAATGTGTTCTACTAAAATTCAAGCAAAATTTTAAAATCTTTATGAAAGTTGTATCACTAAACAAAATTAGAACAAATTCAATAATGAAGCTATTAGGCTAAGTAAGTTGAGATATGTCATTTTGAATTTTTATATGCTCTAAGAAACCTTTAAGTACACTGAATTAGACAAAAAAGAACTAATTAACTGACTGGTCAGATAATAATTATTAATAATACTATTGATAACTACCATTTTGAGTACATATAAGTCATATACATAAGCCCTTTTTACTCATTATTTCATTTGATTCTTATACCACATAAATGAGCAGTGGTATGGTGATAAAGATTTTCACCTTGGTAGAATTCTAGCTACCAACCTGACTTTACAAACATGACAGAACTAGGACTAGGAAGAGATGTGTAGTAGCAAACTATCATATAAATACACTAGACATAAAAAATCTTCAAAAGCATAGAGAATAAAAAAATAGGAAAATAATTATGAAGTGATGAGTCATATGTATTGTTTTCATTTTAGTATTATTTAAATTTATATATATGGCAAACTTCATTGTCAACTTGATTTGTTTGGGAGCCACCCAGGGGATTAGTAAAATATACTTCTGTGTGTGTCTGTTGGGTCCTGGATACAAGACCTTGGGGTCTTTATCTGGCACTTTGACCCTTCCTCTTGGGCATTATATTCCCCTGTTCTGCTTCCTGACCATCATGAACTGAGGAGCTTTGCTCTGCCACATCCTTCCACCATGATGTTTCTGTCTTGAAGCCAGCTGACTGTGCACTAAATCCTCTGAAACGGTCAGCCCAATAAACCGTTTCCTCTTCTAAATTGGGGGAGTCCAGCTATTTTTCTTTTTCTTCCTTACACTGTGGATTGTTATCTTCAAACTAGTTACTCAAAGAGTACAAGACATGGACAAAAAAGATTTACAAAGAAGAAACAAACATATTATTGCAAAACTTTCTTTTCAATAAACTATGAGAAACTAGCAGTGTAAGTGCAACAAATTAGCCACTTGAAAGCTGAATAATGCCTCTGTATTTAAAAACTAGCTTACAAAATTTCTGAACTTACACTAGTTTTCATGAACTGAGGGGATGGTTGTATATGAAGTTGATTTTACTACCCAATTTCATTGAAAATAGGTAATAGTAAGATACACAAAGTTAACTTGCAAAGATAATCCACTAATAAATTCTAATGTCAATTTGCCAGACTACAAGCCTTAACTCCTTAATTATGAGAAATGTATTTAAGGAATAGAACCTATATAATCTATGTTTATTGTAAAGTGTCACTAACCAAGGCTAAAATAAAAGGGGACTTAGTTCCAGATGAAAATTTAAAGGAATGTCTTCTAGAAGAGATCTGGTTGGGGGAAAAGATTCAGGTCATTGGTGACAAGTTCCTGTTTCATGGCATTCTCTAAAGTGAGTCAGAAGTAACTAGTAATTGAAAAAAGGGACGTTAGAACAATGAACAAGCCAATCTATTCTTAGACAGCATGAAGGGGAACTGAGGTGTGAAATCCTCATGGGAGAGGCTCACAAGCCTGAAATACTGTATTTAAGTGATGCTGTCTCCTTGATTCATCTGCACAGGGGTCCCTACAGATAATAACACTTTCTTCCAATTGTTTTAACCAGATAAAAGAAGGAAAATTCTACATTCATACTGATAACTTGTTGATTCCTGAGTGATTTCCAGTATACTACTTTATAAAACAATTTAAATTAATTGTATTGTTAGAGCATTCCATCTACTCAGAAGTTTAAATCATTTTAATTTGGCAGTATTTCACTGGTACTATTGGCTAAATACTCTATGTTAAACATAAATGGATAAACTTTTCATTTCTATCATGAAAACTCAATCTCACTTTGACATTGCTGAGACACAAGATTAGTGTATTGCCATAGTATATGCTGTGGAATTATGAGCTTTATTATTAATATTTAGAACTGCTGGGTTTCTGGTTGATCCCATGTTTGAGGCTATGGGTGAAGTTTTCTCAGAATGCTGGTACTCAGATTTTAGAATTCTCTTCATATGAGGTATTAGTCTTAGGTTACTAGAATTTGCCTTAGTATTGGTATGGCCAACCTTTGCATTGGTCTTTGGTGCACTTGGATTTTGGGTACTAGAGAAGTTTTATTTGATCACTTATGGAGGCCCTTTATAAAAGAAACTTATTCTCCAGAGGATGTTCAGTTCTTATTACTTACTAATTACTCATTAGTTATTACTTAGTCTTATTATTTGGGTTCAAATGGTGTCTTGAGGTGATGTTCAGTGACATTAGTTCACATGAAATTATGCTTTTGATAGTACAGTCAGTGTGACTGTTTACTAGAGCTGAGCTCAAAATTAATCTCTTCATGACAGCTGTACAATGACTTCTTTGACTATCATTTCTTGCTTTACAATGAGATTCTAAAAGTTCTTGAAGGCACATATAAACAGATCCAAAATATTATGTCTTTTAGTATTAAAGCATTCTCAGACATTGCTAAGAATGGGTTGCAACCAGGAAGGCCAAGGAAACAAACCTGACCAGGACCTTTGGAGGTCACATCCTGCCACCATGTGCCTCCAAAGCTAGACATGGAGCTGTGATATTTACTGTTTGCCTTGGTGGGTTTTGTTTTTGCTTTGGTCCTATTCTCTTTCTATTCCTACCTTTTGGAATAGGAATATTTACCCTGTACCATTATATGAAGAATTTAATATGTTTTAAAATTTTTTCACAGGGTCTTATAGGTAAGACTTTTCCTAGACGCTTAGAGCAGACTTTGAACTTGGAATTTTGAGCCATGATGAGACTGTTAAGACTTTGGTGACTCCTGGAGATGGACTAAGTGCATTGTTTCTTTATGAGATGGAAATGAGCCTTTGGGTGCTAGAGGAAGAACATTATGGTTTAATTTGAGATGTCCTACAAATGGCTCATGTTTTCATAGGCAGGGCTTTTAGGAGGTGATTGCATCATGGGGGCACTATAGTCATCAGTGGATTAACCCATTGATGATTTCATAGTTGAATGTACCATAACGAGATGGGGTCTAGGCGTGGGTCACTTGTGTTGTGCCTTTGGAGGGTTTATCTTTCACTGTGGCTTTTCTACTCTCTAGTTCCTGGATGCCACTGGTTGAGCAGCTTTTTTCTGCCATGCCTTTTTTGTCATACTGTTTCTGCCTTGGAGTCATTCAACAATTTACTAATACCTCTGAAACCATGAGCCAAAATCTCTCCTCATTTAAATTACAAGTTTCTGATATTTCATTCAAGCAATAGAAGGTGACTAATATAGTGATGCACTTCAGGCTTGTAGGAGTCTGATGATGAGATTCAGCTCTGTACTTTTTCCAATTTCAAAATAAGGAAAATGAAGTTTCCAATAAAGCAAAGAGGTAGAGAAATTATCTGAGGACAAGTCAGAGGCTACAGGTCACATCCAAAGGGCATCAGTAAGTGATTCAGAAGGAGAGATTTAACTAGAGGAGAGTAAAAGTAGGACAGGTTATGTAAGCAGATACAGGTGAGAATGCAGGGCCAGAGAAGTTTGCATTTGGGTGTTAAAATTGACAGAATGAAAGCCATGGTAGATTTCATAGCACTTGGCATTGAAAACAGAACTCTTGGGCCAAGAAAGTGGCATTCGATCAGACTTTCCCTTGGTGTGCTTTGTGTGGGATTATAGGTATTAATCTTCAGATATAAGTTTGGTTTATGACCCTAACACTTGGATAGCAGGACAAAGAGAAAGGGGTCTATGGTGGAAGCTTCTTCATCTAAGTTCAACAAATCTGTATTAGTCATCATTGTTTTTTAAATTGTGAAACAAAAATGTCTTTCTTGTCATAGAACATAATAAAGAGTGTTGTCTCTTGGTGTTGTACTCTGCTTTGAGACCTGTGGAGAGAGGGTGAGGAGAGGAGACAAGACCAACTCCAAGGAGGATTTTGGAGAATCACTTCCACTTTTATTATGTGGCATTACAGCTTCTATAGCACAGATCCAATTTACATAAGGGAGGGGATGGCAGAAGGGGTGTGGGTGGGCATACAGAGATTGGCTGAGCCTGGAGAGTCATCAGTCATTTGGGAACTAGAGGGGTGCAGCGAGTGTGGCCAAGAAGGCTTTCTACACACTGGTTATGGGCAGCTTCCATGCCCCTTTTACTGTCCTATAGCTTGCTACTGGACTTTGTTATGGCCCACCTTACTTAGCCAGGATTCTGAAGCACCCATAGTTCCCCCTTTTTCCTTTGACTGAGGGCCTCAGCCAATAGTACTATATTCATATGTGTTGAAGCTTGAGATTTTATGTGACAAATCTAATTATAACCTACAAAACAATCAGGGCAGCAGCAATAGAAACATAGGGGAATCCTAATATTACATTTTTTACCCAATTTTAGAGGGCATTCCATCCCTTAGCAACCCCAGTCCATATAGTGTCCCAGGTTTGTGAAAAATTAATTACATCAAGAGTTTGGCTGTCATTAATATAAAGAACATCTTGAGTTAATTCCTTTCATCTTGCTCTAAACCCATTATCTGAAGATTTCCACAACTTAATTGCTAAGCTTAGAATATGTCTCTTTACATGCTCTATAGGATGTAACACAAATGGAGGAAAAATTTGCATGGCAGCGAGCAGTCAATTTAGTCTCTAAGAGGAATAAAACTTCTTGGAGCATATCCAACTGTGTTTGGAGAGAGAGAATGTGAGATGACCATCTTTGAACAACCCAGCACTATGGTGGAGAGCCAAGGAAGTATTTTTTGCAAGAGCATTGACAGTGGCGGCAGTGGTGACTTGATAGCCGCAGTGGTAGCAGCAATGGCAGCAGTGGATATAGAAGCTATCATGGAAATCAAGATAGCGGTGATAGCTGATACTCCCAAATCACGGGGATGCCTAGGGTGTAACATTATCTCAAAGAGGGGATCAGCGCTGAGCCATTTCTGTTTAAGTTCAGTCAGCAGCCAGATTGCCAGAGTTCTGCCAATATAAATAAACCAAGAGGCAGAATGATTGATTAAGTGAGGGGTAATGCAGGAAGCCAACTGGATGGAGGTGTTCTTCTGGAGAGGTGTTTATGTCATGACAAAAAAGAACAGGGAGGAAAGACAGGCAGAGAAGGGCAACAGAGTGGCCTTTGGCTGAAACCAGAAAGAGGTATTTTTCGGGTTGAAAGATGTGGTTGCATTGAATGAAGCATTAGCTCCCAGCGCAAGGAAGAGAGGGGACCAATCTATGGGCTTTTGGAGCCCTATTAAGCGAGAAGTGACTGAAGGGCCCCAAATACAGTGAGGGTGAGCTCCACAGTTGACATAGGTGTTAGGAGGGGTTGTCTGATATTGTTTCTGTGGGACAGACACATTGATGCATTTAAGTGGAGACCAACTCATGGCCCCTCAGTGAAATGTTTGAGAGCTACAGTCCTGCAAAAATCAGAAGGAAGGGAGTAACAGGGACCATTGACACTAGCGGGCCCTTGGAACATGCAAATAGGTAAGGAAGGTGAGGGCAGGGTTGTGAGGTGGGTTAGAGGAGGACTGGGACCAGGCATCAAACCAGGTGAGAACTACATCAGGAGCAGTGGCCTCTGTTTTTGCTAGATATATGCCATTGTTATTGGCAGTGGCATTATTTGTGAAACAAACAGAGGGGACTAAGGTCAGGGTGGTATTCCATATTGATCGAACAACGTCCAAGGATGCATTTCCTGTAATCCATGTGAGATGAAATAGGGTATCATTTCCAAAAATCCTGGGTAAGGTGCTGTTCCAATCAACTGTAGCAAAAATAGAGGGGTTGGGATTAAAGACCATACTGTCTTGGCAGCGCTATTTGATGTTAATGCAGTGCAGATCAGGACTACCAGCCTGGTATAGGGTTGGGGGTTCCTGGAGGGGCCATCCTCAAGATTTGGAGAACCAGGCTCTTGATGGCGCCCCAAGTGACACGTTGAGAGTTTGACTTTGGAGTCTATGTCATTTGCATCGAGGAAGCAGAGGATCTTTTTCATTCAGGGACAGCTTGGCCATTTGGGTTTTCAGCGGTGAGGTGGGGTCTGACATTGCAGGCAGGGACCTAAATTGGTTGGGGAGAATCCTGTGGGAAGGATATAAGAAAAACCTCTCCCAACTGTGAGTAGAGGAACAGGGCCTGACCATTGTTATGTGTAATGGGGTCCCCCCAGTTAACTAAAGGTAGTTGTTGAGTATCTTTAAGGGGCCCCCAGTATCTAAGAGCCTGGGACTGGCTCTTCTTATCAAGAGTTAGGAAGTTGAGAGTAAATAGGGTTAGGATTAATCTTTCATGTGGGGTATGAGCCAGGGCTGAGTGTACCTGTTTTCGTAAGGTCTCCTTGAGCATTTTATGAAAGCACTCCACTATGCCCTGGGCTTGTGGATTATAGGGAATACCGGTACAATGTTCAATTTTCCAATGGGAACAGAACTGTTTAAATTTTGTGGAGGTATAGGCCAGCCATTATCGGTTTTTAATTTGAATGGGACCCGCATGGCAGAGAAACATTAGAGGAGATGGTAGGTAACATGGTGGGCCTTTTCTCCTACCAGGCAGTGGCACAGGCAAGGCCAGAGTAAGTATCAATCATGACATGAACATATTTGAGTCTCCCAAAACAAAAGATGTGAGTCACATCCATCTGCCTTGAGGCTTTCCCTCTGAGCCTGTGTGGGTTATTTCCTGGGTGTTGTAGGGGTCTCAAGGGCAATAGTGGTCCACAAGAGGTACGGGTGCATACAGTCTGTTTTGTTTGTTGGAAAGATAAGGATGGGAGTAATTTATGGAGGCTATAAGCGGACTGGTGAAAGATTCTGTGCAGTCAAAATGCTTCTTATAGAGGGCCAGCCACATGGAAACAAGGTGCCTTATCAATAACCTCATTGCCCTTAGCTATGGGTCCTGGTAAACCAGAATGGGATCTGATATGTTGGACATATAAAGGGTATCTTCTTGCCTATAATAGCTGTTGTGTCTTTAGCAAAATTGCATCTAGCAGACATTATGGCTGGATTTTTAGGATTGTCCCATAAAGTCCTGGCAGGATTTAGGCACAATAGCAGCTGTCAGTAAACAAATTAATAGGCAAATGAGCAAAATGATCAAGGGCTTTAACAGTGGTGGCCAACTCCTTCACTTGAGGGGACCCCCCCAAAAGTATTCTCCTAAACCTTTATCTGAGGGGGTTGTCCAGGATGGAGAAAGGCAGCAAACCCATAGCAGGACAGTCTGCTGTCAGTGAACACTGATTGGGGCTTGGGGAATGGCCTGGTTTTGGACCAGGTTTATAAAATCTATCAGTAACAAAGATAAGCCCTTCAGAAGTGGATATTTAGGATAGTGATGGTATCTGGGAAGCCTGCAACTGCAGAAGCAAACATCAAATCAGAGTATAGTAGATGAGGGAGATTTTCTAAGTTTAAAAGGACAACGAACACTTAGAGCACTCTTTTTCAAAAGTGGATTATCAGCGTGCTGATGATAGACAAGGGGTTGGTAATCTTTTTGTTTGTGAAAGAGGAGGCCCAGTGAAGCCATTCAATGGGGCCATGAGTTTGCCAGAGACACACAAATGGGGTTCCTAGTGACTGATGTAAAATCAGCCCAATAAGGGGTGAATTTGGGTCAAATCTGCAAAGCATAGCACTGGGAAGGGTAGAATTAATCACACGGAGAGCCTGTATAGCCCCAGGAGTAAGGGTATGAATGGAGCAAGGGTTTGTATCACCCCTGAGAAGATTAAACAGGGGGCAAAAGCAGCAGTGGGGATCTTCAACCATGAGTGTACCCAGTTAAGCTGTCCTAGGATCTGTTGGAGCCGCACCAGGGAGATGATATTTGGGACTGTGATAGTTGGGATGACAGCAGAGACCTCGGAAGGTGATATCTTAATCCCTAAAAAGGACGTGAGTAGGAGCCTCTATCTTATCTGGGTGGACTGTAAAGCCAGCAGCCTTTAGGGTGACCATCACGTCCTCAACAAAGATCGCAAAACCAGCAGGATTGGGGGAGGCCAATAACAAATCATCCATATATAGAGAGAGAGCTCACGAGCAGGGGAAAGTTTGGCATTGGCTAGAGATGAGCAAACAGCCAGCTGGCAAATTGCAGGGCTATTTTTCATCCCCTGTGGGAGCACCTTCCATTGAAAGTGTTAGAAGGGTCCTCTGCTATTAAGACTGGGTACTGAGAAAGAAAACCTCTATCTGCAGGGTGTAAGGGGATAGAAAAGAAACAGTCCTTAATATCGATGCAAGCAATATGCATGGAAACAGAGATAGCAGATAGGAGGGGGATCCCTGCCTGAGTCACATCCATGTCCTTCATGGACGCATTTATAGCCTGTAAATCATGGAGAAGATTATATGAACCCTTCTCCTTTTTGGGGATGACAAAGACACCATGGCCTAGGGGAGGGCTCAATATATCTCAAACCCAACTGTTGTAGAGCCTGTAATTTAACAGAAGAGAGAAGCCACTGTTCTACCCAGATGGGACTATTACAGTGCTATTGAAGCTGAATAGGCAGACTGAGGGATAAAGCAGTGGCCCTTAGAATTGGGGCGGGGAGCTTATCGTCTAGGAGATCCCCATAGGCTGCTCTGTCATCTGTCATGATAACAGCATCCATCTGTTCTAAAAGGTCTTGCCCCTGTAGGTTATTGGAGAGGTCAGCCATAATCAAGGGGAAAAACATCCCTCGGTGGTCATCAGGATGAGACCAGGGGATTGGATTTTGAGTGGTTTTTGATGGGCGGGTGCCTCTGACTCCCAGAATTAGCAGGCCATTAATCAGGGGCCAGTCAGGGGGAACCTCCTCCTCACATAAGATCATGCGATCCACACAAGTATCAAAGAGCATGTGGAATTTACGGCCAGGGCAGAAAAGTGTTAGCCATGGCTTAAATGTGTCAATGGGAGTGGTCCAATTACAAGTATATGGGCCAGGGTTATTTAAGTCCAATTGATTTGAGGTACTGAGTTGGCTCCCTTGGGTTGGGGCTAGGAGTTTCCCCCTTTGGAGTTTAAAGGCTGTAAGGGGGGTAATGGGGGTACCGTCCTTGTGGTACTTGCATTTGCAGTCTCTTTTCCAGTGATACCCCTTTTTAGATTTAGAGCATGAAGTGTTTGATAATGAGCCCGGACTACCAGGAGGTGAATTTTGTAGGGCAGCAGAAGGGCAAGCCCATCTGACATGTCCAGGTTTATTGCGTCCCCAACAAATGGAGGCTACAGTTTGGATGGGCATGGGAAGGGGGTCTGTTGCTGCATCTAAAGCACCAGCAAGGGCAGTAGCTAGGGTTTTGGTATTATGGTCCAATGAGACAAGGTCTTTATTGGCCAGTACTGAGTCATTGAGTGACTTATTCTTTAGAGGGGTTATGAGTGATCATGCCACAGAGTGACAACCCTCAAAGATAAGCTCCTTTATGAGCACATCTCGCACCTCCAGCAACTCAACTTTAGGGGTCACCGCCTCAGCCACTTGCTGGCAAAAGTCTGGGAAAGCCTCATCTGCCCTTTGTATCAGTTTCTTTAGAGAAGGCCTTGAAGAGACTGGCAGTTTGCGCCAAGCCGTGATGACACATTGGTGGACCTGATCGAAATATAGCCCAGTGCCTATAACCTGTACTGCAGGATCAGTGAACAGTCTGGCCCTATGGAGAGCATCAAATGAAATAGCAACATTATTGGCATGATTACATTCTGCCTGTTGTTCACACTGTTCTTTAAGGCCTTATATAGCAGAAAATCTCCAGGGGCAAGGAAGGCGCAAGCTAAATCTTGCCAGTCCCGAGGACAGTTAAGGGAGTATGCAAAGTTGTCCAGCAACTGTAGGACATATGGGCTGTGAGGTCTGTGTTCTGTGACCACCTCACAAAAATCCTTCCAAACTTTAGGGGAATGGAGATACCAGGGCAACGGATTGTGGACTGTTGTCTATGGGTTTGCAGGGAAGGCACTAACTTCTGAGGGGTGTCTGCGGGGGCAATGTTGTTCTTGGAGGCAAAATTGGGTGAACAACCAGGAAAGGGCCTCATCTTCTCCACCAGAATCCTGACTAGAATCTGAATCTGAATCATCGCCCTTCCAGGAGAAGATGGTGGCACCCCGTGTGGGGACAGCCATGTTGGATGACACATATCTGTCTCCAGCGGGGCAAGCACCAGAAGGGGAGGTCGGAAAGATGCTAACTTCCCTTTGCGAGGTGGCTTTGGGGGAGGAGCTTTGGTGGCCTCACCGGAATCCGGAAGCTCATCACTCAGTGGCGGAGTGGAGGGCTTGCAGGGGAAAGAAGAACGCGGAAATGGAGGAGCTTCTGCCATTTTCTCTGGGGAGCAGGAGGTGCCACCATCTTGGGGATCAGGATTTGGAGGGGCAGTGGCCACGAAGTCCTGAGCCCTGTCATTCTGGAATGCTGAAGCAATGTACAAGGGCAGTAACAATGGGGAAAAAGCACAGAGGAGCTGAATCTCTCCAGGAGTCTCGGCTCGTTGGGCTTTGTGACGTGATCCCAAATATCTTTATCAAAAATATGGGCTGCCTCAGTCCACAGGGATGTGGCTAGAAGCATCCCAGAAATCATGGGCCTGAATGCTAGATAGGTGGAGAACTCTGGATCTCAAAAGCTCTCGAAGGAGCCTGAGTTGTGACTCTCTCTGATGAGAGGAAAGATTCCCCATCCTGGCAATGGGGTTCACTCACCTGTCAGAACATAGTGGATTGCTCTCCAGCAGGCCCCATGTTGAGTGCCAGATGTTGTCTCTTTGTGTTGTACTCTGGTACTCTTTGAGACCTGTAGAGAGAGGATGAGGCGCGGAGACAAGACCAACTCCAGGGAGGATTTCGGAGAATCACTTCTACTTTTATTGTGTGACATTACAGTTTATATAGTGCAGATCTAGTTTACATTAGGGCAGAGACAGGCAGAAAGGGTGTGGGTGGCATACAGAGATTGGCTGAGCCCGGAGAGTCATCAGTCATTTGGGAACTACACGGGTACAGCGAGTGTGCCCAAGAAGGCTTTCTACACACCAGTTATGGGCAGCTTGCATGCCCCTTTTACTGTCCTATAGCTTGCTACTGGACTTTGGTATGGCGCATCTTACTTAGCCAGGCTTCTGGAGTGCCCATAAAAGAAAGAAAGAAAAAAGAAAAAGAAAAGACAACATAATAAAGAATCTGCAGGAAAGGAAATCAGGGTTAGTACTGCCAATTTGTATTCAGGATTCAGGGAAAATAGAAGAAGGAATATTTGGTGAGTACTTTTGCAGCAAATGCCATCCATGAATTGCCCATGCTACTTATGCATTAGTGTGCTTTAGCCAACTTCTACTTGCCAGTATTTCTTTCTCTCTTCCAAAGAGCTTTTTCCAGAAGTCCACTCTGCCTTCCCATAGCAGGCCATAATTTGCACCTCCAGGAGAAGCTCTCTATCAATGACTGATAGAAGTGGGTGTATGAATATCCCAGCTGACTTCATTCCAGAGGAGGCTTATCCAAAGCAAGTGTTTTATTTTGTTTTTTTGGTGTTGTTTTTTTTTTTTTTTTT
>NW_022900951.1:16865439-16875072 GCF_012274545.1 Fukomys damarensis | reverse complement strand
GTTTTTTTTTTTTTTTTTTTTTTGGTACTGGAGATCAAACTTGGGACCTTGGGCCTGTGAGACAGGCGGTGGAACCACTAAGCTAAATTCCCCAAAGCAAGTGTTTTATACCAGTTCCTAGTTTCTCTAGGGTATTAAACCTCAGTCACTATGGCAGCAATCTTAATAACCATGCCCTTTATCAGCTGCCTTTTTTTTTCTGTTTCTCTCTCTAACTTTTCTAACTCCCTGGTTGCATTCCCTGAACTTCCTCAGTAAACATAGTCACTGCATTCCTTGTCTTTAAATCCATTTTTGAGGATCTTAAACTGGGCAGCCTGTTATATGGCCTGCATTATCTAATTTAATTCCAACAGTATTTGTGAGCAATGGGCATCATTATTTTCATTTCTAAAATGAAGGAATTAAGGTTCAGTATACTCAGATAATTTAGCTCAAGTAATTATTTTGAATAGCAAAGCTGGGATTTGAACACAGGCCTTATCAAGTTTAATGCACAGTAGCATAGGGAGAGGAATAGCTATTTAGCATAAGATTTTAGCACAGAAAAATTCTTTATTGCTTTTATTTCCTGCACTTGGAACTGAATATTTTTATACTACTTATTTTGGGGGCAATCATTTCTGTTTTGTTTCCACAGATTTTAGTAAACTTCCCTTTGAAAATATTAGTCTGTCTTTTCCATGCTGTAGTAGACAAAGAAAAAGTGTTTTCATTTTCTTCCAATTACAGGGAGAAATGAGTGTTTGGCCACTAGTGTGTCTGTCCTACTCAGCCTGGTTATCATTATTCTGAAACTTATTACTGCTCAGACCTTATAAGGTTTGGTTTTACTAAGGAATCCCATTCATTATTGAGGACAGATAGCAAAAATAGTTTCTGGGGAGTTAAATATAGAAAGTGCAGACCATCATCTAAATGTCAGTGTCATAAAGAAAATGACAATGATTCATAGAGTATCAGAACAGAAAGAAATCTGAAATACCAGGCTGTTCACTTCATTTTACAGATGGAAGACAGGAAACTCAGAGAGGTTAAATAACATGCTAGAAGTCACAATAAGGCAATACAGAATAGGAGTAGGACCAGATCCACTTAATTGTTTTTCTATCCATGATACCATACCGACTTAGATTTTATTTTGTCAAATTCCTACCACAAATATTCAAGCCCAGATTTCTTTTAATATTTCAAATGTCCCAATGGGCCACACCAATTCTGACCTCTCCTAGAATATTCTAAGAGGATGGGTATGAGATTAGTGGTATTTTAAAAATACTTCTGTGTTTCTTTTACTTCTGCCTTTTCATTTCTTGTCCCCCAGAGACATGTTTTCTATTGCTGGTAGAAGGATTTAGGCTGGAAGGGTATCTGTATCAGTTAAATTTTGTAGCAGTTTTAGAATATATCCCAAAATTCTTTGATGCTACTCAAGAAGGAGGTTCTTTATTCCTTGCTTTTGACTATGAGCTTTGTAATAAAGTATCGGAGAGCTAAGGTTAGGCCAGTTCCTGGAAGCTTCTACCGTCTAATTTTTTAAATGTTCATTCTTGGGACCCAGCACCATGTGTGAGGAAACTAGTGACCAAGAAGAATAAACTAGAAGAGAATCCCATGAGCTCTAGCTGGCTGACCACACCAACTAGCCATTCACATGAAAGAGCCCTCTTACAACTGGATCTTCCAGTACCATATAAACTGTTGCATGTAGAAGAGAGATGTGGCTTTCCTGCTAAGCTATATTCAAACAGTAGGTCTGCAGGCAAACAAATGAGTGTTGTAGGCCAGTAAGTGTGAATTTATTTTGTTTTTAGTGGTAGTAGTACTTATATAACAAAAGATAACTGGAACAGTTATTTCCACAAAAAATGCTATGCCATAAGCCATGCAAAAAAATCCATTGGCTTCAAATAGCACTCATTTATTTTCTTAGATCCTCAGTTCTTTTGCAGCGGCTCTGCTCCTTGTTTATTTACTGTGGGACACAGGGCAAGGGGATGCACTACCCTAGAGAAGCTGTTCTCATTAGGATATCAGAAGTCCAAGAGGAAAAGCAAAAGATTCAAATCTCCTCAAGGGCCAGGCTCAGAACTGGCTACTGTTGTTTCTGCAAAAGTACCATTGGCTGAAGCAAGCCACATGGCTAGACCCAAAGTGAAAAAGAAAAAGACTTCATCCCTGTAGTCAGAGAAACTACAAAGTTATAAGTTATGCAACAAGGATAGGGATATAAGAAGTGAAATTTGGGATCAATTGTATAATTTACTGCAGTATTGCATATAACCAAGCAACTTTGAACTAGGTTAAAAATATCTTTTTTAAGGCATTAACAGATTCTATGAGATTCACTAACAGGGCTTTTGCTGATTTTAGAAATTTTAAGAATAAAATAAAAGTAAAGGCAAGAATTAAAAAGAATGTACATGTTAATAACCTTGAATGGGCTGGGGAAAATACTAAGATTAGAAGAAACAGCTAGTGGAAAAACATGATTTTTTTTCTCCCTAAATTGGACTGTATGATACAACCTGGAGTTAAACACTTTTACCTTTTTAAAAATAGATTCTTCCAAGGGAAGTGCTTATCACATTCTCAGTAAAATCATGGGTTTCCCATGATGATAAAAATACTGTGTTTGGGCAATAGTAGAAAGATATAGCATTCTTCTTCACCTTTCTATAGGTACTAAAGATTAAATTGAGAATCTAATTTATAGTCTGTTGAATGTGTAATTTCAATAACTTGATTTTTGGGCTGGGGATTTAGCTCAGTGGTTTCACCGCCTGCCTTCCAAGCACAAGGACCCAAGTTTGAGCCCCGGTACCAAAACAAAAAACAAAAAAAAACCTTGATTTTAAGTGATAGCTGAAGAAACCTAATACTACTGATAACAGATTTGTTCCGTATCAACTTAGCTAGCTTAGATATATACTTTCCAGAATTCCCTTCTCTGTAGTTTTTAGTTTATTTGACCCACAAGAGATATTTTGGTTAAGACTTGAACAGTGCAAACTCTTTTTAAAATTGTATTGATATATTTAATACATAATAATCATATTTGTTTTGATAGCTTGATCATTTTCCATTTTCCCCCACCTTTCCTAAACCTTCCCCTTTCTCCCTTTTCCTGATCTCCTTTCTCATTTCTAAAAAGTCTGTTTTCTACCATTTCCCCATTTTAATCTTTAATTTATTTATATTTGGGCTTTCTCATATAAGAGACTCCATGCAATATCTAACCTTCTATGTCTGATGTATCTCACTTAATATTGTGGTCTCAGGATCTATCCATTTTCTTGTAAAGTGAATGAATGATTTATTTATGGGCAAGCATCCATATTCTTTATAATTCAAAGGATAGTATAGGGAGCAGGGTCTGCTGCAATCCCCACATACTGTTGCTATTTTGCTGGCTAACTGTGGTAGTGTGAATTTCTTGCTTCCTTCCAGATGCCTTATAGATTCTCCAGTTCCTTCTAGGTTACTGTATGTAGCTCTGGGGCAACAGTCAGATCTGCAGTTCTAATTCTAAATATATCTCCCATTTCCATATTCAGCTTTGTCATGAAGAGCTCCAGGTCCTCCTTCATGGTACTGCATCATTGAAATTGGAGTTTGGGGAACAGTTAGGGACTGACACATGCTCTAGCTTGTCTTTGTGTGTTCCAGCCTTTCCTTGTCCATTCAACAACCTGTCCTCCTGATTCGAACCTAGCAGCAGACAAAAGCCAGTAGTAAAAGCTGTTTTAATCAGCTTTCTTGATTATGTAAGATCAAATTCTTGTACTAAATTTCTTATTTCATATCATCACTGATAATTTTGCTACTCTGATAAAAACCTGACAGATACAAGGACCTTATATAACACTCAACATAATTTATATTTTCTAATTTTTTCCAACTATTCACATCTTTTAATCTATAATGAATTCTTATGAGGTATCAGTCACTTTGTTAGGCACTAAAGAATACAAGATGAATGAGAGAGATGGTTCCTTTCCTGGAAAATTCAGTTTGACTCCCATATACATGGTGAGCTGTTCAGTACAAAGAATGTTATTAGTATCTAGAATATGTTTATGCTCTCAAGCCAGGGTGCTCTAGTGGTTTCTCCATAACCTCTCATTTGTGTCTGATTCCAGCAGAGCTGCCTGATAACACATGTGTACAATAATAGGGAATAGAACAATGTGACATTTATTTGCTGCTGCCACTCAGTGGCATGTCACAGTCTTAAGTGGCCTTGAAATGGTGAAAAAAATTCTTATTATTCCCAGAGCATAATGCCAGAGCTAAATAAAAGAGGTATCTCCAGTAAAGTAATCTCAATCAAGTGGTTAGAAATGCAGCATTGTCACTGAGGAAAAAAAAATAGCTCTTAGGCATCAAGGGTCTGGTAACAAAGAGGCAAAGAATATTCAGACTTTGGGCTGTGGAATATTCAGCACCAAACTTAGTGCCCCTGGGATGTAGCACAGATACCACATAATTAATCCTAACTAGGTAAGAAAAAGCTACAGTGATGTGGCTCCTTGCAGGAATCTCTTATGTGCACATATTTCTAAAAGTTACAAATGTCCTTATAATTGATTCACTATATTATGACATATGTATGACATGAAGTACTGTGCAGGTATAAAAAAGAATGAGGTATATGTATATGGACTGATGCTGGGCAACATCTCAGAGAAACAAATCAATCAAGTAAGGGGTCCAGCTATGCACAGTGTGCTACCAGTGGATTTCATGAAGGAGTAAAAATAACCTGCATGAATAGCTGCTTGAATAAGTATGGCATATCTTTAGAAGGATTAAGGAAAAAAACAGTAACACTGGTACTCTCTGGAGGGGAGAACAGGTAGTCATAAGAGGGAGATTTTTTTTACCAAATACTAATACCCTTGTATCTTTTCTAACTTGTTGCTATGTGAATTTGATACTAAGACTTATCCAAAAAAACAAAAAGTACAAAAGTTAGGAGGAAAGTGAAGAGAGGAATGCAAAAAGCATTCGACATTAACCCACCAGTCCTGGGAGCCCAGGCCAGAGAACTGGTACTGGGGGTGTTAGGATATGCCCAGTAGTCTTGAAACTTATCATAACATTTGTCCAGATGCCAGGTTTAAAAGTGCAGGGAAATTGGTGTTTGAGAAAAAGTACCTTGCTAACAATATAGTGCCAATCCAGTTTGGGTGAAGAGGTGAAGTATAATCATTTGCAGTGAAAATGGTTACAGATTATGATAGCTAATAATTTGATAGAACTAATGGTTCCTCTTTTGACTAGATCCCCAACATAATGGAGAAACTGCAAGCTTGGGAGTTCTGCTTCAAAGAGCACCCCATCTATGTACCATATATGCTATTGAAAGCGAAACAAAGCTCAACCCCAAATCCAAACATCCTGCAAAGAAGGCAAGAGATAAGTGCTGAGACAACTGTAAACTCCTCCCAGCTAAGAGCTAAGAACAGAGCTACTTGTTAATCACCTCAGCAGAACACTCAGGTAACAGAATACAGCTGTGTATGACAGAGCCTCGGGGCTTAAAAAGAGTAGTTGATGGAGTGAATCCCATTAGAACCTTCTGGAGACTGGTTCATACACTCCCACGTCAGACTGCATTCCTCAGAGAGTGCAATTCCCATCTCTTGTAGGAGAAATTAGCCTCTCATTTGCTTTCTCAATCGCATGTATTTCCACCTTCATGTCTGTCAAACTACCAACACAGAAATTCCAAAGGCAGCTACTTTTTCATTTAGAAGAAAGTGACGCAGCAAAGTCTTCACTCTTCCTTCACGAAATGCCCCAAGCCCCAGACTCTAGAAAGCAGTTTTCCATCCGAAAATGCACAGCACGGCCCTGTCAGATTGCAGTCTTGGTATTTGTCATTATGCAGATTCTAAATGCCCACAGGGAAAGAGGAGATGAAAGGCTATAGGACCCTCAGGCAAATGGCAAGTCCTCCCACCTCAATTAGCCTTTCCACCACCTTGTCACTAAGGTTTAGAGTGTAAGTAAAAGAAAGCTGTAGCTGCAGGGTGCCCCTCTGCCCATCCCCCTCCTAGCACAACCTACTTTCATCTCTTGCCCTATAAAAATAAATAGGACAGTGTGAAGATAGAGGGAAAAAAGAGGCTGAGTCACAGACCTCACTTTGCACCTTGACTCTTTTTCTCTCCCATTTGAAGACCATCCTTTATCAGAACCTTCCTCGTTTCCATTTAATGATCTTTCTTTTTAGAAACTCTATTTTACTGAGTCAGAATAAGATACTCAAGGCAGAAAATGCTCTGTCATGAAAAACATACCAACCTTCTTTCAAAGCATGGTTTTATACAATTATCACATGTTTGAGTTTGGAGACACCTTAAACATCATTTTCAAATGACTGAAACCCAGAAAAGATAGCTGACCTGCTGAAACTAGTTGCTGAGCCAGTACCAGAAAGGAAGTTGTTTGAATCATGTCCATGATGTTTATCAATAGACTTCAAAGTGAAAATTATATTTTTAATTTTTATTCTTGTAGTGTAGGCCTTATACTGAAGCTTGGGCCTGTTATCTTAACACTTCAAAATAAAAAGCTACTTATCTAATGATATTAACTACTGAGAAGACACTTTCAGAATCAGAAAGTAACTGAACAGGAACAAATACTCCAAATAAATGTCAATCAAATGTTTCACACTGCAAGGTCATTCATTTCATATATAGAAAAAGTCTTCAATCCCCCTCTCAAAGTCTATTTACTTTGCATGCAATTTAAGTAAGTTTAAATATTTTATTTTCTCCTCATTTGTTCAATAAACAACTATTGAATCTCTGCTATGGACCATCCACTGGTCATGGATATTAAAGATTTAAAGATAGACAAGGCACAGCCTTGGAACTTACACTCTAGAATTGTAAAGCTTTAATTCCAAGGCAATATGTGTATATAGAGGTTGGTTCAAGTGCTATCAGAGCATGCAGCCCAGCCTGGAACAGTCAGAGGAGATCTCAGAGAACAAATAAAGTCTAAAGTAGGGCTTGGGGGAGAAGTGATTGTTTATTTACCATGAAAAGAAAAGAAGGACTTATCAGGCAAAGAGAACAGAGAAGAAAAGGTACACAGGCATGGAAAAATGTCAAGTCTTCCAGGAAGTACAAGTTATTTTAATACTCAGGACTTTAGACTGTCTGGAAGGTGACAGAATCAAAGAAAAGTGATCATTAATTTTTGTGTTTGGAAGGAAACCTTGGTGAACTTATGATAAGTGGATTGGGTGTATCGGGAGACTGTGAGACTGAATGGGAAAGGGCTGTTAGACATGGTTAATCTTCCTATACAGAATGTGGCTGTAACATGGGGTCTGCAAACCCCTTCAGTGTCTATAAATCTTAGAGCTCTTGATGGATACTCTGACTAACATGGCAATGGTTTTGGTAGCCAGTGTGAACTGATTTTCCAGATCTTGTTACAGTGAAAGTAGAGATGTGCTATCAGTACACTTTTACTGATAAAATATCCATTAAACAATAAGTTCTGTTTAAATACATATAGAAATAGATGAAAAGGCTTTAAGATAGAGTATACACAAAACCAAAAAGCCCAACTTTAATTATTTAAAATCCAGGATGAAAACAGAAGAAATGGGAACCCAATAATAATCTTAGTCATTTCCTTGCCACTGAGACAAAAAAACCAGACACTCACAACTTAAAGGATAGGTTTATTTTGGCCCATTTTTAGAGGATTCAGTCTACTAGCTCCAGGGCAGGAAGAAACAGTGGAAGGGTCATGCTGAGGAAAGCTGCTCAGATCATTGCTCTCTGGAAGCAGAGAGTTGGAAGAGGAGCTGGGACCAAAGATAACACCTCTCTAGGTCACACTCCCAGTGACCCGCCTCTAACCATGCCCCACCTCCAAGCAGGGCACACCTCCCAGTAAGCCAGTCACCACCCAAAATCCCCACCTTTGAACACAGAGGCTTTTGAGGGACATACCAGCTCTAATCATATCACTAACAACAAAGACACAAAGGAAATTCCAGGTTTAATGGTCCTTAATCTTAGAGTAGAAACTACTTGATCAGTTGAGATGTAAACAGTTTAAAATAACAATAGCTGCTTTTATTGAGCTGTAGTGCTAGACACTGAGACACTGTGCTTTGCTCTTTAAATACATTATCTGTAATCTGTAACAATCCTACAAAAGCAGGTAATATTTCCATTATATGGTTTTAAAAACACAGTAAAAAATTTGTTAAGTAAACTGCTTAAGGTTGCCGTGCTATTATGAAGACAAAACTAAGATAGAAACTCAAGTTTGTTTGAGGCTAAATCTCTTGCTTTTCCCCACACCATTATATGTTTGCTGAATTTATGAACAATGACTTAGTTTATAAATCACTTTCATGGACATTATCTCATCTCATTATTATTTATGACAGGTTATACCCATTTTGCAAATAAAAAAAAGGGGAAATCATTTGATACGATTAAGCCTCAGCTTCCTCTGTTGTACAATGAGATAATAATGTCCACTTTAGGTTGTTGTTGGGGACCAGAAGTGTTTACAATGTCTAATTATTACTCTACCCTCAGTACACAAGACATGCTAGCTATGTTACTGTTATTTCGTAGTCATGAAATGCCCAAAGTCACATGGCTTATAGGTGGCATATCATATATAGGTATTCTAATCTTACTACAGTGTTTCACCTTCGACAACTGGATCCAGTGAAGCTTTAGGAGGATTTAAACTGGATAAGCAACATAAAGTGTAAGCAGGAGCCAGGCATCCCAAAGTCCTTATTTCACAATACTTTGCATGGTTTCCTGAACTCCACGTCTCTTTAGAATCGCCTGGGATTTTTAAAAATCCAGATGCTCAAGTCACACCCTAAACAAATGACATGAGAATCACTAATGGTGAGGCCCAGGTATTAGTGTTTCTTAGGGCTCCCCACTATGCAACTAGGGTTGAGAACCACTGCTTCATAAAAGAATATCAGAGTCAATAGAACATAATATTCTTTATGAAATGTTCCTGATTCCCAGTGGCTTTATCACCAATGGGTATTCTAATTTTTTAAAATGTTGAACTTCAAATTATGTTCTGCTGCCAACAAAGTACATTTTCATCCCTTTTCAGGCCATCAAAACACAAATGAGTAAGCCAAACAAAAGCTCTCCACCACTGAAGACTTAAATTAGATTATCCAAGATTGTGCCTGGTTAATGGCACAATTTAGTCTGGAGACATCTGAGCCTAGTACTCAGTTTTGTGCCTAGAACTCTTTTTAGTCTATTTCTCTTCTTTTAGGTATCAGAAAGTAAGAGGAGTGTTTTCCTATGGTCCCCATATTAATTATTTGAATTTCTTTAAGATTCTCTATAAGGAAAGTATATTTAAACTGAAGTTTGAGCAAACAATGATTTGCTGGGAAGAGAAAATTCAAAGCTGCTCATTTATTGCTGGTTTTAATAAGTGGCATCTGTATGGAAAAATATTAAGAATGTTATTTGATAGTAGTGTGATTATCAGGCTAATTTCATTCCTGATTCTACTAGCTTCTTGAAACTGTTTACAATATTAAGACAGAAGTAGTTTCGGGAAGGTTTTTTTTTTTTTTTTTTTTTTTTTTTTTTT
>NW_022900951.1:16859219-16865133 GCF_012274545.1 Fukomys damarensis | reverse complement strand
TTTTTTTTTTTTTTTTTTTTTTTGTACTTGGGATCGAACTCAGGTCCTTGTGCTTGCAAGGCAGGGGGCAGAACCACTGAGCTAACTCCCCAGCCGTCGGGAAGGGGTTTTTTGATCAACTCCTCCATGTTACCTCACTAAAATGTGACTTATACACAGTGTAAGCAGGGAAGTGTTCTATTCATTGTTTCCAATATCAACTGAGTAATCTCTTCATGTCTATAGCAGAAAAGATTACAACTGTGAGACAGTTTCTGTTTCAAATTAGTAAAATGTAGACAAGGTCATGTTTTAATTTAAATAAAATCCTACAAGCCAACCAAGACTTCATTACTTGAGACCTTAAGAATATGAAGTCAAAAGTACATTTTCCAATGGAGAGTGCAAAGAAACAGGCTTGCAGGGACTTTTAGGGAAAAGTCTGTATGGATTTAGTATCAACTAAAGGGCTACTGACCTGGTTGCTAATTCTAGCCATCCTTGACTTTCCATTAGCCCAGTATTTAAAGTGGGTGTGTCCTAAATTAAGAACCATATATTTCTTACAAGAAATTGTATTTACAAAATAAAATAACACAAACACCCCCTCCTCCCCAATACTGGGTCAAAAGAAGTATATATGCATTAGAATACATTAATAATACATGACACATGTCACAAAGACAAGCATCCCCAATCACTCCGTATTCTCAGTTTTCAATTACCAATATGAGACATTTACAGATGATATAAAAAACATCTTTAGTAATGTTATTGCCTGGTTCTCTAATCCATAATACTTTCAATATGTCTACCTCCATCTATTTTTTTTTCAGTCAGTGCTAGCACTTTTTCCTCATAGATTGGAAGCTGTTGGATCTAAAGTATAGGCTAATCCACTTTGTTAATTGCTGTCACATCATTTTGCAGTTACTCAGAAGTCTTGCTGATGACTTAATTATTAAGTATCCTGAAATATCAGGTGTGCGATTTGAAGTGGAAGTGTAACAATAGGCCATTTGCTCTAATGGGATTTCAACAGGGATGAAACTAGAAGGATAAATATGGCTCTGCAAGTCATTAGGAATATAGGGCATTTAGGTTCCAAAGGGGTTCCTAACAAGGAGAATTCTGTACTAAAGACATAAAAAATTGCAGGTATTCAGTTTCCATAACTACTCCAGAGAAAGATATAAATTATAGATTTTGATGAAGAATATATTTTCCATTCTTAAGAAATAAATCATGATCTTGTTCTCTTCTGTTTAGGAAAACATTTTTCTCTCTGGAAAAAAAAAGCAACAAAACATGCTTGATTTGTAGTTTATTGGAAAAACTCAGCCAGGCCATTTGTTAAAAATAAGCATACAAAACAGACTAGAATCTAAACACTGTAAAACTCTGCTCTTCTCTTTCAAAATTGCTAGTGACAGGGATGAGTTTATGTGTATAGGAGGGGATGCCACAGTTAGTGGAAGAGAGATGGAATCCTAGGGCAGAACAAGAAACAAACTGAATCCTTTACTATGCACATAAATCATGTTTGGCCTAGGGCAGCTGACAATTTGCAAGGCTAACCTATAATTTTTTTCATTCTTGGAATCTCTTCAAATTCTAAACTAGTTTTATATAATCACCCAAAGCCAGTGATTTTTTGTTTTTCTTTATGTTGTTTCTTCCTCCATTCATCAGCAATGATCACAAACACACCGAGTAAGAAAATTAAATGGGCAATTCTTGGTGCATTACCTTTTTTATTTTTCACTCTTTTATTGATTATACAGATTAACAAATTTCCTTTTGGCAGATTCCTACATGCATATAGCATGATTTATCATTTTCACCCTCACATTACCCCCTTGCCCTGCCCTCTCCCTTAGTTTCATATTTTTGGGAGAAGGGTTTCAATGTATATAATATATTTTACTTACATGCACCCCCATTACCTGCTTAGCACCCTCTTTCCCTCCTATTCCCTTCCTCTTGTCTAATAATAGTCTCCCTTTATAGTGTGAGGATATCCTAAATCAATACCTTCAGGAAAGGGTTTAATTTGCCTTAAGGAGAATATAGATAGTCCTACCATTCTATGGGTATTTACTTTTTAATAAGGCATTGTTAGACCCATTAGGAGAGCTGTGGTCACACCTATTACAGTAGAAGAGTTAGATATATTAAGCAACCCTTTCCTTTTTCACTCACTCCATATCTCATTACTTGAGAGAAAACTTCACAGAAGAAAAGCTTGTGGTAAAAATGTGTGCGTCTGAACCATAAGCATATAGGGCTAGCCTTATGAGCTATAGATATGTTTTATGTCATTATACTGAGACATTCCATCCTTTTAGCTTTATTCCCTCAGTTGTTTAAGGTATTTCATTATGTGAAAAAAAATGTATCTGAGGGCTCCAGTTGACATCTCAGCTATCAATATTCATGTGCCAGGAAACCATGAATTAGCTCATACTCATTTACTGGGAACATGAACCCTACACAGTGGGTATTCTTTTCTGAAGATATGGCATCAGCTGCTCCTGGAAAAACAAGAGGAGTTATTTATTGAGAAACCTGATCTGTATTGGCAAACTTTTATAGTTAGGAGTTTAAATGTCCCCCAAAGACCATGTATTAAAGTTTTGCCTCTATTGAGAGGAGGTGGAACCTCTAAAAGGAGGGATTATGTGGGAGGGCCTTAGATTGTTGAGGGCATGCCTTCAAAGAGGATTTGGAGACCCTATCCCTTTCTTTTTCCTCTCTTTTCTTTCTGCACAACATGCTCCTGCCATGATGTGCTGCTTCACCCCAAGTCAAAAAGCAATCATGGACTAGAATTTCCAAAACTGCGAGACAGCCAAGAAAAGTCTTTTTTCTTTATAATTTAATTATCTTGGGTATGTTAGTGTAGTGATGGAAAACAGACTAATAGACAGGCATTGTGTTCTGTATCAATTTAGCCATGTAGGATCTATATCTCTCCAGACTTTCCTTCCCTGTGTGGTTGTGGGTTACTGTGGACACAAGATTTAAATTGTATGAAATGATGTTAATATTAGTGAAACAGAGCCATCTATTACCTATTATTGAATTATTAGTATGGAGCATTCATGCTGTTTCAGATCACACAGGCTTGCTCCCATCTGCTTCCTCACCCTGTTGATGTGAGACAGCATAACTTGTACAGCTCCTGCAACAATCTGGTTCTCACTTCTGAGATGAAGGGTGCCAGCTCCTATAGAAAATCGCCATCATCAATTTTGGAGGCTTAAGGTTTAAAGAGATCAACATGGTTTCAGCTCGTCTTTGTGGTTTGCAGCTTAACCTTGAAAGTTCCAGTTTATCTTTGATGGCCCTACTTTGTATTATTCTTCCCATTCTGACTTCCAGTCCTGTAGAGCTTATAAGCCAACACTAGACTCAGAAGCAACAGCCATATACATGGCCTGTTTAACTTACTTGCACAAACTGCATGAGATTTAATTCCTGTAATAAATTTCTTAATATAGCTATCAACTATTAAAAATACATAGAGCTAGCTAGAAATAGACTAATAGGGAAGGAGGCAATGATAAAGATAAAGATAGGGATAAATATCTCTTAATGATTCTACTTTTCTTATCGAACACTGACTAACTAGAAGGTTGGATCCTTGAAGAAATGGAAAGGCTACCTCAATGGGAGATGCTAAACTCAAAGTAAGAGAAGTAGTTGAGACTTGAATTAATAGTTCTCTTGCTCCAATCCCAGGCCTAGTTCCACTGTTGATTTCTGCCATTGTTCAAGCCACAAACTATCTTGTTTATTGATACTACTAAGATCCCCACCCATAATGATGTCTCAGGCAACTCTAATCAATTGCTGTTGTCTTAACCCCTATTAGTGTATATTTTTGCTTGGCCTTATTCCTGAATCTTCCCCTTTCTTGTGTAACTACACTTGTCACTGAAGTTCTCCCATAACCCCAGGGCTTGTGACATTGCATTTTTGGCCAAATTGCCTACGCCTACCATCCTATTACCATACACTGGCACAGTCTCTGGAAAATACCTTAAATCTCTAAAGGGATTATTGCTGTGCTAATAAAAGTGTCATTATACGAAGCCTGAAGTGGGAAGTAAAAGTGTCTGGTAGCTGAGAGTGAGGGACTCAGGGTTCTTGTCAGAAAAGGCAAGTCAAAGTAGGACACCACACTAGTCACCTCTGGGTAACCAAGGAATATCAGGAAAGCTGGCATGCCTTAAGAGATCTCTAGAGAATTTTGGATAAGGCTGTGAGGAAAAAGGCCATCATAGATCTCACATTTTTCATGAATCTGTAGATTAGCTGCTGTGCAAAGTAATTGGTAGTGATATCCTTAGCAACTGGGAGTGTAGCAAGTCTTTTAGTTGTGATGGGACATTGCGTTGCCTGAGCAATTCTCTACAATGGATAAGCTAGAGTTGTGATATTTCAAGTGTTTGAAAAGACTTTTTCTCCCAAAGTATCAACCTGAAGTTCAAACAAAAGTCCTTTTGTGAAACTTTCCATTAAAAACAAATCTCTATAAGAGAACAATTCCATTCACAATAGCATCAAAATAATAAAGTAATTAGGAGTAAATTTAACAAAATTATGGAATTTATACTCTGGAAAATATAAAATATTTCTTTGAAAAATTAAAGAAGACAGAAGTAATTGGAAAGGTATTTCACAATTTTAGATTAAAAGATTTAATATTATTAAGATGTCAATACTCCTTAAATTTATCTACAAATTCAATGCAATTCCTATAAAATTCTAAGCTAACTTTTTTTTCAGAATTTAGTAAGCTTATCCTAAAATTTAGGTAATAATACAAGAAATTCAGAATAGCCAAAACAATCTCGAAGAAGGACATTGTTGGATAACTCATATTTCCTGATTTCAAAATTTATTTCAAGAGCAAAAATAATGAACAAAATGTCATACTAGCATAAAGATAAACATATTGATAATTGAAAGTCCAGAAATGAGCCTTCACATGTATAGTCAACTGATTCTCTACAGAGATGCCAAGACAATTCAGAAGAAGAAAGAACAGTCTTTTTAACAAATGTGCTGAAACACTGGATATCCAGATACAAAAGAATGAAGTTGGACTCCCTAACTCCTACCATTTAAAAATATAAATTCAAATATAAATATAAAACATTAATTCAAAATGAAACCAAGACTTGACTATAAAAGCTAAAAGTATCAAATTATTCAAAGAAAACCTAGGCATACATGATCTTAGGGAAGATATAAAAAGCACAAGTAACAAAAGAAAAACAAAGATAAGATAACTGAATGTGTACAATATGATCAAAATCATTCATGTTTCAAAGGTCACCATCAAGATGAGACAACCTAGGCCAGGGATTTAGCTCAGTGGTGGCACTACCTGCCTTGCAAGCGCAAGGTCCCAAGTTCAATCCCCAGTACCAAAAGAAAATAAAAATGACAACCCACAGGATGGAAGAAATGTTTTGTAAATGATGTATCTGACAAGAAACTGGCATTTGTGATATATTAAGAACTCTTACAACTCAATAAAAGATAAGTAACCCAATTTAAAAATGGGTGAAGCCTTAATAGAGGTTTCTCAAAATAAAGGTGTATAAATGGCCAATAAATATAAGGAAAGTTCTCAACTTCACTATCCATCAGGGAAATGAGAATTAAAATCACAATGAGATATCATTCCATACCCAGCAGATTGACTATAGTGAAAAAGATAGGTAAAAACATGTGTTGGTAAGGATATGGAGAAATAAGAATCCTCATACACTGCTGGTTGAAATGTGAAAAGATGAAACTTTAGATCACAGTCTGATAGCTCCTCAAATGGTTAAATACAGAATCACTATATGACTTAACAATTGTACCTCTAGGTGCCTCGCAGGCACAAGGTTCTGAGTTTGATCCCCAGTACCAAAAA
>NW_022900951.1:16825140-16858785 GCF_012274545.1 Fukomys damarensis | reverse complement strand
CAAAAAAAAAAAAAAAAAGTGTTGGTACATGTAGCAACATGGGTGAACCTTGAAAATATATACCACGTGAAAGAAACCAGTCACAAAAGGTCATTTATTATATGACCTTTATATTATATTTATTATATTCCATGTAGAAGAGATGTACAGAATAGGCACATTCCTACAGACATAGAGAGGATCGGTGATTACTTTGCCCTAGGAGGGTTGAAGGAACTGGAGTACACCTAAGAACTATGGAATTTCTTCTTGGGCATAATTAAAATGCTCTAAAGTAGATCATGTTGAATTTCTCCAACACTTGATTTGGGAGTTTTCTTAAACTTTTAGTAGAACTACATTGTGTTTCTACCCTTCCTTTTAGGAGCCAGGGTGGATTAAGTGCACTTTGCTTCTGTTCACTTCCTATTGGCCATAATTCAGTTGCAAGAGACCCTGGGAAATAGCTATGTGACAAGGTGGAAGAATTACTAACCAGATCATCGGTGTTGTCTACAATCTGTGATACTTTCACTATGCTGTCATCTTATTCTGCAACAGTCACCTGAAAGTTATTTAACTGTTATACGGTGTCTTAGTTACTTTTCTTATTTTGAGACAAAATACTAAACACCTACAAGTTAAGGGAGGAAAGGCTTATTTAGCTCAGAATTTGTAGAGGTTTCAGTCCATAATTGACTGGCTCCAAGGCAGGGTGACATCACAGAGAACAGTACAAGGCAGGCAGAGGGTAGCAAAGCAACAAGGGACCTCAATAGCATCTTTCTGCTCCTTTTATATTATCCAGACTACTTAGGGTGGGTAGCACTCACACCCTTAATCCTAGTGCCCTTGAGCCTAGCATTGGATCATGGATGAATTTCAGTGTCATACACTCTAGATCCAGCCACTTCTGAAAAATCCCCCACCTATGACTGCACGAGGCTTTGGGGGACATCTAGACACAAGCCATAACACATGGTCAAATATAGTTAAAGCCCAGGAGGTGAAAAATATTCATTTACTTTGGGTTACCCTTGAGTACATATAGAAGCTATCTGAGACAGCCTCTTAGAGAGCTCATCTTTCTTCTCTGTTTATGTGATCTTTTGACTCCTTTTCCCATGATCACTTTGGTACTTCCTCGCCATCTGTTCTTTCTCAGAATTCTAGCTTTACCCTGAAGAAGAAAATCTAATACTTGAAGTCCTGAAAATTGCTCCTTGGTGCCACCAAAAGAGAAGGAGAGACCATTGTTTGGAATGAAATGAGACAGATCTAATTACTTTGGATTCTCAAAAAGGGCGGTGACAAATCTACAGATAAAATTAAGCTTTTTCATACTAATATTGACTACCCCTTACAGCAAAACTTTGATGTGCTTTATATCTAATAAGTTTCTTCCTTCAGCAATTTCATACTGTTTGGTCCAGGAATCCTATTTTGAGAAACTGATAAGAAAAGTTAGAAAAGATATACACATAAAAATATTTATGACAGCATTTTTCACAAGTAGTGAAAAACTGAAAACAATATAAATGCCTGGGTGTTATACCACAGGAAATTGTTCTAATGCATTGTGTTCCTACATATAAAACACAAATTCCATGCAATCCTCAAAAATGTCGACTTAAATCTATATTCAAATACGTAGAAAATATTCATAATATAAAAGTGAAAGTTTATTACAAAACACTAATTAATCTGCAATGAATATATTTTTATTGAAAAATATTTGTTCACATTAAAATATTAACAATGATTATCCTGAGGTCATAGAATGTCATATTGTTTTAATATTGTTTGGTTTACTTGCCTGTGCTTCTAAACAGGCTCTCCATGTTTAGTAACTACATAAATAAATGGTGAGGAAAATAACATGGAATCAGAAACTGAGAAATGAAAATAATCTCAAAAGGAGTCAGATTTAGAGATAGAGTATTGAAATGTTCCTTAGTATTTATGAATGTAGTTCCTATGTTCCACATTTTAGTAACTGTTAAAAGCAAATTTAATTTTCTAATTTTACTTAGATTGAAAACCAATAATATAATATAAAGACATTAATGAATAGATTTACCCAAAGGTAAATTGTTTAGTTTTTAAAATAGTGATTCCCATGCCTTTTGTCAAATCAATTCCTTTGATTTTAATATGTTCTGAATAACATGAACCTTATAATAATTTCCCCTTCATCAAAAATTTTTTAAATATCTCACCATGCTTGGAAAATCAGTGTTGGTAAGTCAGTTTTGCAATTTGAGAACAAAACTTAACAAGAAAAACTTTCATTGATTTAAAAGACTGTAGGTTGATGAAATGGCGTGGTGACCATACTGCATCTCAGAACTATACAGTGGAGCTCGATTAACTGGAAGTTCAAGCGGTTATACTATGAGCGCCATCTACTTTCTGCTCTGCAGCTGCTCTTCCAAGGTCATAGAAGTTTAGTGGCGCTCCTCCCAGCTAAAGACTGAGTTTATCACCATTCCTAAAACAAACAAAATCCTGGGAGATGCGGAACTTGTCTAATGGGCAATTTAAGGTCAGGTGTCCCTATGGTATTGCCTTAGAACTGTGCTGCAGACTAAAATGCTTTGACCCTCTCCTTCCTTTGTCTGCCCTTCATTTGCATTCAGACCTGTTTTGCAGTGTGACAGGTCTTTCAGCCTCTCCTATCTGCCAGTTTCTCTCACAGGTTAGTATCAAGGAAATTTTGACACATTTAATCTCATCTTTGCATCTGTTTTTCTGAAAATGGAGAATACAATCATAACATGAATGGCAATCATAACATATCCAAGAGGTTAAAGGTTAAGTAATGTGCACAACTACACTTGCTACAATTCAGTTGCAAAACTAGAACCAGAACAAAGTGTTTTATCTTGTGGCTGTCCTTTAAAGATAACACTGAAATTTAAGGTCAAATTCTTCTAATCCGTATTTCACTTTGAATGAAATTCCTGAAGGAGTCTTCTAATATTTTAACAGTCAGAACTGTTAATTATCCTGACAGAACCAGAACTTGGAATTCACAATCAAAACTATCATCCAACAACATCAGTGATCTTGTTATCTTAGAATATTTACTACTGATTCATTATTGGCCTTGGACATGCACCTTAATTTCTGATTGTTTATTTTTTGCATTTTGAAGTATTGACTATAAAAGAGTCTTGTTCTTAAGAGGAATTGTTCTGGAGACATACTACAGGAATTACGTGACTGTGGATAAGTCACATAATATATCTTCCCCTAGGTTTTCTTGTCTACAAAATATCCTTAAAAGTAATACCTACTTTAAAGGGTTGTCATGAGGTAAACAGTGTCTTAGTGCAAAGTGTTTTTAAATAAATATTATTCCTTGTGCTTAGTAATAATTTAATGATCATCTCATATATCTCAGGCAGTGCTCTAGGTGCTCTGGAGAAACTCTGAATATAATACAGTGTGGTTGAAGAATTCACTGAATATTAGAAAAGGTTAGACATTACAATCGTGCAACTGTGGGATAAAGACTGCAGGAAAGGAAAGTAGCAGGTACAAGAGTTATAAGAAATAAAATAGAGGTATCAAGTGGGCTTCCAATGAGATATCTGCAATAAACTGGATCCTACAGAGTCTAGAATTTAATTAGTCAAAAGAGGTCTTCTGCACAGACAGGAAAGTTCATGTAAATGCTTGTGGATGTTGAACATCAATATCCAGATAGTAGTAAGGGATTTAATCTAGTTCATCTGAAGGATAAAAGTCCATGGCGAGACATATCTTCAGACATCAGCTTCACTTCTGTGGCATACTAATTAATGGTCAGTTTGAGTGGGAACACACAGCTGAACTGAGTCAGAATGGTTCTGGGCACTGAAGATCCACCTGAGGATTGTTGCCAGAATAACATAAAAGGAGAACAGGAGGGAAAGACTGTATGCTGATGATTTTCCTGAAGAAGCTTGTTTTTGGTGGTTTTTCTTTAAAGAAGCTTTGGCTGCTGACTTCCTTCGGGAGGGCTTCGATCCTTGTCTTTATCTTGGATGTTTTCTCCTGGCTTCAAGTGCAGACCTATCAACTTCCGGCGCAGATTCTTCACCCTGCTGGTACAGACTTTCTAGCTTTCTAGGCTCTTGTGCCTTTCTGGTGCAAATCCTTGATACAGACTTTCATCAGACATTCCGTGGGCTCAAAGCCCTTGACTGGATCCTTTGGGTCTCCAGTGGGCAGACAGGCATTTGCAATCTCCTATATCTGAGTCTGGTAAGCATTGGCTAGAACAATTTCCTTCTAATGAATTTTACTCCTAGGAGGTAGAAGGTCAGCAGTGAATGGGTTAGGACACACAAGAAATATCACCAAAAATGCTGTTTAGAAAGCTTTTTTTTTTTTCCTGGTAACTTTAGGGAATATAAGTCAGAGGTGGGAAAGACTTAAGAAAATTAGGGAGGCCATTAGTGAAGTTCTTAACTGAAGACTCAAAATTACAGGACACATTTTTCAAGAGAAGATAATTTTTTTATTCATCCTCTGTTTAATGCCACAAAAGACTTGAAGAGGCTTGCAGAAAATGCATAGGAAAAATAGTTAAATAAATAAAATGTAAAGCACCAGGGCCAGGGAGAATACAAATTAGTTTCATAAATAGGAGTTGGAATAGAAAAAGACAAAAATATGCCAAGTTTTCCAGCTTGAGCAGATGCTATCTTGGCAGCCAAAGTGGAAAAATTGATTTGGTGTATAGTTGATCAGCTTTGCCATAGATCAGTTTTCTCATGACTGCTTCAAAAATAGCTACTAATGAGATCAATTGGAATGCTGTGTTTAGGTATTTGTAATATATTTAACAAAAAATGTCAATAATATCACTATGCTTGGGCCTAGTGCTCCAGAGATGGGTGTGGCCGTGATTGAGACCTCATTATCTTTGTGACTCTCAGGCCATGGTGTAGATTGAACTCATCTGACTGTATTGGCTAACAGAGTAAACCATTGGTATTGGACAAAATGCAGTCTATTATTTTACTTCTAGCATTCCACAGAGTTGCCTTTCAAAAACAGAATGATATCTGTATTATTTGGTAAATTGCTGATTGAACAATATTATTTTTTCTCTGATTTTAGCAAAAAAAAAGTGCATAGTGAATAAACATGCTAATTCAAGACTTAGTAGGAACCTACATAGGGAATTCCTCCTTATCTTAGCTCACTACCTGTCCACCGCCTTCAAAAGACCTAGAAATCTTTGACTCTGAAGAAATAATTTAGATCCTCCCTAGGGCAGAATTAGGAGGAGCTGATTTCAGTCATGATCCTAAGAGTGTGTGGACAGGATATCATTCATTGCATGTGTTCCTATTTGTGTATGAGCCAGATGTTCAGATTATATATTTAATACTTGAACTTTAGATCCAAACTAATTTACTCTATATTCCTTACTCTATCATAAAAATGCAACCTTATTGAATATCTTATCTATATGACTGAAGTAGAATACATAGACATAGTGCCTTTAATTTTCTCCTTCTTATTTTCATAAACATTGATTGAATTTTACATTTGCTTATTCACTTACATTCCATTTTTATCCTAATAGATTAGAAAATATGCTCTATTTTATTCTTTTGTGGTTATTCTAGAATTTTTCATATGCTTTCAACAAGTCTAAACTTCATCAATGTTATCTTCTTCCCTAATAATACAATAATCTTAAAACCAAAATACTAATCATTCATTCTTTACTCATTTATCAATTATACTACCATATAATTATATTTTGAACATTAATATTGCAAATTAAATACTATTGATATAAAATATTCTTATTTTTATCTATATGTTGACCATTTTATGTTCTTGGAATTCTTTCTTTCATTTCTTATGTTATTTCTGTGTACATTTTCACTTTCTGGGAATACATCTATTAAATTTTCCTTTCATGATGACATTTGTAATTAGGCCTTTGAAATATTAGAGAAGTAATATAAAAAATAATGATGATAATAACAGTAACAACTACAAATTATTACATATTTATATGTGCTAGAGACCCCCAAAACCTATCAGATATTATTATCTGTATTTTACCAATATAAAAAATTGAATCAGATTAAGTAACATGCTTAGGAGCACACAACTAGACTGGAATCCATTTTGTGTCCACTTTCAGTGCACAAGCTCTTAGGAACATATACAGGATGTACATTCTGTCTGCATCCAGTGAGCATATTTCAAAATTTCTTCAATAGGTTTTTGTATCTAATTTGTCACAAGACTTAGATTTGATTAGTAATAGGATGTTTATTATCAACTGGAGCCTTTGAGTAGACAATGCATTCTGTATTCATTTTACTTCCTTAGAGGTTTTACAGATATTAAGCTAATGTTATCATGAGAAGCCTTCTTTTGTGGCTATGCACACTGTTACATTTAAAAATTGTAGGAAAACTATGCCACATTATTAGTCATGTTGCAGTAGAACTGACTTCAAGTTATTTTAGCCTAAGCAGAAGGAAGTGACTCTTAAATTTGTGGCCTTCTGCTCAAAATATTTTTCTCCCTTGTTCAAAGCATGTACATATGTTGAAACCTTCATCTTCTAGAATATTTTGGAATCACTTTCTTGGGCACTAATCTCCCCCAATAATACTAGTTGATTTTTTTTTAAAGTAACTAGCAACAGGAAAGGCACTGCTATGGCCCCGCATCTTGTGGTGCTGGATTTTGCTCAAATCATATTATCCATAGAGATTTGCTTTGTATTTTGATTTCTGCTCCACAAATTTTATGGAGTAAACTAAGCATCTATTTGTGGATTGTGGCTGTCAAACAAAGAAATAAGAAACAGTGACAGGAAGCACCAAAAGCTGGTGCAATTATATGTATATCAGATAAAGGAGACCTTTTCAAGACAAAGTAAACTATAAGCTTTACATGACATAAAGGGACATTTTATGATGAGAAAAAAGTCTATATATTGAGAAAGCATATGATCCTAAATGTGTATATATCTAATGACAATGTCTTACAATAAGCAAAACAAAATTTTGCAGAACTAAAGAGAACAGAAAAATCCATAATCAGAGTTGAAAATTTAATATATAATACCTCTTTCAGTAATTGGCATACCCATACACACACACAAAAAAAAAACCAAGAGTACAGAAAATCTGAACATTTGGTGAATGCGTTTCTGAACACACATAGTGTCTTAGTCCATTTGCGCTGGTACAGCAAAGTACCTTATACTGGGTAAGTTGTATGCAATATAAATCTACTAACAGTTCTGGAGTCTGAGAAGTCTTAAGATAAAAATTCCAGGAAATGCAGTGTCTAGTAAGGGTCATCTTCATAGGTGATTTCTCCTTTTTGTGTGTTCAAATGGCAGAAAGGAAAAGAAAATAACAAACTCCCTCAAGGCCTTTTAACAATGCCGTCAACTCCATTTATTAGAGCAGAGCCTTCATGATCTAATCACCTCCCCAAAGGCCCACCTTCCAGTACCTTGGTCATTAAGTTTCAATATATGAATTTTTGTTAGGGGAACACAAACAGACCTTAGCACTTTTCTAACTGATATTTACAGAACATGACACCAAAAAAGAAAACTTGTATTTGGTTAACAGTACAGAGATCACATTAGGAATCAACAAATTGCCTGCAAATAAAGCCTGAGCTTACATGGTGTCTTAGTTACTTTTTGCTGAGTAACTATTGCTGAGTACTGTTGCTGAGACAAAATAAGGGAATAAGGTTTTATTTCAGCTCATAGATTATAAAGGTTTCAATCCATAATTGGCTGGCTCCAAAGCTGGGTAGCATGGCAGAGGTGTATCACAGAGAAGAAAGAGTTCATCGTGGGCAGAGGGCAGCAAAGAAGCAGCAGCAGCAGTCCCCCTCTCCCTTTTATCTCTTCTAGGCTAACTGCCCTTTAGGTGGTACCACCTTGGATTGGACCTTTTCATTATCAACGCCCAGAACTATGCCAAACCAATCAGTGGACTAATTTAGTGTTCACATGCCCTTAATCCCAGCATCACATACCCTATAGCCAGCCACTTCTGAAAAGTCCCACCTACGACTACATGAGGCTTTGGGTGAACATCCAGGCACAAGCCGTAACACATGGCTTCAAAAGAAAATGCTACTAAATATTTTAAAGTTCTTCCAAAAAACAGAAGAGAACATTTCACAATTTATTCTAGGAGGTCAGTATTACTCGATACTAAAACAAGGCAAAGATATCATAAAGAAAACTATAGATCAATATGGTATATAAATATAGAGACAAAATTTCTCAAAATACTATCAAACCAAATCCAGCAACACATGACAATAACTATACATCATGACCAAATAGGATTCCACCCATGTAATCTTGTTTTAACATCTGAAAATCAACTAATATATGACATATCATTAGAATTTTTAAAATCACAATTATCTTAATAGGTGCAGATAAAGTATTTGATAAGATCCAACACCCTTTCTTGATTAAAAAATTTTCAAAAAACTGGAAATAAAGGAAACTTCCACCCCTTGATAAAAGGCACCTGAAAAACTATAGCTTATTAATCAATTATTACTTCCTAACATATTAATACTAATTACTTCCTAAAATAAACAAGACTATCTGCTCTTGCCTTTTATAATCAGTATTATACTGGAGATTCTAGGTAGGGAAATCTGATAAGAAAATGATATAAAGGAAATCCATATTGGAAAATAAATAAAACTCTTTATCATAGATACTAAGATCTTGTATGTAGAAAATCCTAAGGAAGCACTAAAATTATTTGAATTCCTAAGTAAGAAAGCTGTAAAAAATGCAGATCAATATATAAAAACTATTTCTATACACTAGCAATCAATAATTAAATACTTAAGAAAGCATTCTCATGTACAATAATGTCAAAAGGATAAAATATGTAAGAATTCATTTTTAAAAAGTAATGCAAAATGTATGCACTAAAAACCACATGACTACTAAAAAATTAAAGATCTAAACAAATGTATAGAAATCTCCTATTCATGGATCAGAAAATACTGTTGATTTTTTGTAATGTTCTCCAAACTGGTGTACAGATTTAATGCAATCTCTATCAGAAACCCAGCTGTCTTCATTGTACAAATTGAACAAATTGATACAAAAATTCTTTAAAATTTTGAGAGGCCCAGAATAGCTAACACGATCTTGAAAAAGAAGAATACAGTTGGATGACTCATACTTACTGCTTACCTCAAAGTAACAGTAATAAAGAAAGTGTGGTAGTGGCAAAAGGATAAACAAATCAATGAAATGGAATTAAGACTCCAGAAATAAACCTTAGTATTTGATACACTGATGCTCAACAAAGATGCCAGGACTGTTTATTGAGGGATGAAATAATCTTTTCAACAAATAGTGCTGGCACAACTGCATATGTAAATACAAAATAATAAACTTGGACCTTTACCTCATACCTGATTTTAAATACAGCAACAAAAGCATAAACAAAAAATAGATAAATCAGACTATATCAAAAGTTCATCAAACTTTCATAGTTCAAAAGACACCTCCAGGAAAGTGAACATGTCTTTCCTTCTGCAGTAGGAGAGTTTCTGCAAAGGTATGTCAGATAAATGTCCAGTATCAAGACTATATGAAGAATATTGTTATGATTTACATCTAGATGTCTCTTCAAAGCCTCATGCTCTCATAGGTGGGGAATTTGGGAGGTGATTAGATCATAAAGGTGTGATACTTATCAGTGGATTAGTCTACAGTACTGATGGGTTTATAGCTAAATGTGATGTTGGAGGTAAAACCTGGTAGGGGGAGGTGGGTAAATAGGGGCATTGCCTGGAAGGATCTATCTCCCTCCTCACTTGATTGCTCTCTGCTTCCCCAACATGTCATAACCAGACTTCCTTTGTATTGCTGCCTTGCCACCTTGCTGCCTGGCCTTGAAACCAGCCAACTATGAGCTGAAACCTCTAAATTGAGAGCCAAATAAATCCTTCCTTCTCTAAATTGTGGGTGTCAGGTGTTATGACTCAGTTATGAGAAAGTAACTAAGACATATACTCTCAACTTGCAAAAGAAAACTAAAACAAGTAACCTAATTGATAACCAGGCAAGGGGAAAAGATGAATTTTTAGAGCATAAAAAAATTTTAAATATATTTTAAATGATTTAATGATACAGAGTTCTGTTTTATCTCTAATCAAAATGGAATTAAATTACACATCAGTAATAATAAGAGGAATCACCTCCAAATATTTGAGGTGTTATTTCTCAAATAACGTATGCATCAAAAAAGAATCCATAAGAGAATTTAGAAAATTTTTATGCTGAAGGAGAGTGAATGGGATGCAGTTAAAGTAGTTGTTATGAAGAAGCATATAGCTTTTAAATGCTTAGATTAGTAAAAAAAAACCAAAGATTAAAATCACTGATCAGTTTGTACCTTAAGAAGCTATAAAAATATAAGTATATTAAACTCAAAATAAATTGAAAAATTTCAAAGAAAAATGAAACATTGAAATAGAAATACTTGAAGGCAAAGTCAAAATTTGGTAATTTGATAACATTTATAAAATTGGCAAATTGATAGCAAGACTGCTAATGAAAAAAAGAAGAAACAGAAGGAGGACATCACTATAAATCATGTAGTTACTAAAAGGACTATGAGAGCATATTATGAATAACTTGTCAATAAATTTTATAAACTAGATGAAATGAGCAAACTACTTACAAACACAGCATACCAAGATATATACAAAATGAAACCGAAAGTTTTAATAGCTCTATAATGGTTTTAAAAATTAAATTAATTGTCAAAAACCCTCCCACAAAAAATCTGGCCCAGATGATGTTGCTGTTAAATTTCTTCAAACATTAAAAAATATATAAGATACTCTAACTATGCAAGTGACAAAAAAGGAAAAATTGAAATTTATCAAAAAATTTAAAATTTTGTGCATCAAAAGACACCATGATAGAATGAAAAGGCAAGTCACAGACAGGGAAATATAGTCATAACATATACATGATAAAATACTTGTATTAAAATATATTAAAATAACTCATTGTACAAATCAATAGTAAAAGTCCAATCAGTAAAATGATTTTGTGATTTTATAAGTCAGAACATTTCATGCCTATGGGAGGGAATAGATATTGTCAAGAGAATGAGAAAACTTTTGGTGTGATGAAAATGTTTTATATACATTGAGTGAGGACCATACATTAAGTTGTATGCTTTTGTTAAAATGTACCAAATTATACACTTAAGAGTTTTATATTTTACTGTGTATAAATTTAACTTTAATTTAAAAAGTAGCACCAGGCTTCCATAGAGACAAATAGAAATCACAAGATATATATATATATAGAGAGAGAGAGAAATAAAAGTAACATTTGGAGAAAACGTATGTTTTAAGGGGTTTTTATGTTTTTAATGGGTAGGATGTATTTCATATATAATTAATAAAAAATAAAATATATACATCACCCAGATCAGGATAAAGAATTTCTATCACCTTAGAAAGATTTTGTCTGCTACTTTCACATCAATCCCCTTCCTCAAATCTCAGAGTTGTCTGGGCTTTTTATACAAGACTAGTTTTAAAAGCGAAACTGCTCAATATTATAAATTTTGATAGAAGCCATAGAGAATAAAGATTTAAGAAGAAATTGTAGAAGATAAAGTACATGGGAGTAGATTCTGAATTACAATAGACCTTGAAATGAAAGGGTAAAAAGACTTAAAAGCCTGATACTGCTAATTATAGTTGATGGTGAAAAGGAAAAAAATCTTTCTAATTCTTGGGACATTTTAAGTATATTTGAGGAAATAAAACACTATTTGAAAATACTCTTTAACAATAGTATAAATACTAGCTGTAAACAATATTTTAGCACGTGTATGTAACTTAGCCATTTTTCCAATGGTAAACATGTATAATTAAATGCATACAACTATGATATTTTAAATAATGATGTAATCAATTATTTTACATATGAATTTTTATTTTCATGGTGAATTCAGTAATTCTGGGGTGTTTGTTTTGTTTATTAGTATAGTACATGTTTGCAGTACATAATACATATATTCATTATAGGTAGTTAGTACATATACATTACACATCTTAATTCTTTTTACATCCTCTTCCCCCTATACTCACCGCCTCTCAACATCTCTTAGTCCTCTTCACATTTGCAAAATATCTATGTCAATATTTCTAGTATCTGTGTTTTATTTTGCTTTTTGATGTATTTAGACTTTGGGTTTCTAATATGAGAAAAATCATTATTTTTAAACTTGTGTGCCTGACTTATTTCACTTAAAATTATGGATAGATGTATTCATTTTCTACAAGTGATTCAAATTTATTCATAGCAGAGTAATATGCTATTGTGTATAAATGCCACAATGTCTTCATCTCTTCATTTGCTGGTGTTGGTTTCTAAGACTTAGCTGCTATAAATTGTGCTGCTATAAACAAGGATATGCATGTGTCACTGTAATGTGATGTTTTTGACACTTTTAGGAAGATACCTAAAAGGGGAATAGCTGGGTCAAATGGAATTTCTAGTTTATAGTTTGGTCAAGAATCTCCATACTGATTTCTATAGCAGTTGTACTAGCTTACATTCCCACCAACAAAGTACAAGGGTTCCTTTTAACCCACAGCCTCGCCAGCCTTGGTTATTATTGTATTTCTTAATGATTGCCACTCTTTCTAGAGTAAAAAGGAATCCCAGTGTTGTGTTAATTGGCATTTCTTAATTGGCAAGTAATGTTGAACATTTTTTCATGTATTTATTGGCAATCTGTACTTCTGGAAAATTTCTACTCATTTCAGTTGCCCATTTTTGATTGGATCTTTTATATTGGGAGGTCTAATTTTTTTTGAGTTCTTTATATTCTTCTGATATTAGTTCTCTGAGAAACCTGGCAAATTTTTTTTTCTGTATTTTGTATCTCACTCTGTTTCTGTTGTTGTGCAGAAGCTTTTTAATTTGATTGATTCCATTTGTTGATTCTTTGTACCATTTCTTGTTCAGAAAGCCCTTGCTTATGCCTATGTCTTCAAGAAATATACTACTTTATTTTTCAGAATATTTTTTCTGTTTTAACAGTTCAATTTTTGATTCATTTTGATTTTAGTTTAGTACATGATGAGTTTTATAGGTTTAGCTTCAATCTTTTATATGTAGATACCCAATTTTTCCAGCACCATTTATAAAAGAGGTTACTTTTTTTTCCAGTGTATATTTTTGGCTTCTTTGTCAAAGATCAAGGAGCTCAGTGAGCCTGAGGTTGTTTCTATGTGCTCTGTTCTATTCCATCAATCCACATGTATGTTTTTGTGCCAATACCATGATGTGTTTAGTACTGTAGCTTTGTAATATAACTTGCAATCTGGGATTGTGATAGCTGCTACTTTACTCTTGTTACCCAGGATTGCTTTTGCTATCCTTGTTCTCCTCTGGTCCTACATTAATTTTAGGATTTTTTCCTTTATTATTATGAAGAATGCTATTGATATTTTTATTGGGATCACATTAAATTTATATATCAGATTTGAAAGACTGGCCATTTTGTCTGTATTCATTCTGCCTATAAAAGAACAAGGGATAACTTTCCATTCTGTAATGTCCTATTTGATAGCATTTTTAGAGTACTAACGTTTTTATTGTAGAGGTCTTTCACTTCTTTGCTTAGGTTAATTTATAAATATGTAATTTTTCTTGACGGTATTATGAATGGTATTGTTTTCCTAATTTCTTTCTCACTGAGTTCATTGTTGGTGTGCAGGAACACTATAAATTTTCTGTGTTGATTTTATGTCCTGCTACATTGCTGAATTTGGTTATTAATTCTAGGAGTATATTGGTGGACATTTTTGGGTTTTCTAAGTACAAAATCATGGCTTCTGCAAATAATGATAATTTGATTTCTTCCTTTCCTATATATATCCATTTTAATTCTTTCTCTTACCTGATTTCTCTGACTACTGTTTTGAGTATTATTTTGAACAAGAGTGATAATAATGGAAATACTTGTTTTGTTCTTAATTTTAGAGAGAAAGAGTTTATTTTTTTCTCCATTTCATATGATATTAGCAGTAAGTTTGTCATAAATGGTTTTACCAGATTGAGATAAGGTCCTTTTCTATCTACTTTCTTCAGATTTTTAAAAATCATGAATGAATGTTAGATTTTTGTCAAAAGCTTTTTCTGTGTCATTTGAGATCATCATGTAATTTTTGTCTTTTGTTTCTGTTTGTGTGATGAATCACATTGATTTGCATATGCTGAACTGTCCTTGCATTCCTAGGATGAGGCCCACTTGGTCATGATGTATGACTTCTTGATAATTTATTATGTTCTGTTTGTAAGTATCTTGTTGACAATTTTTGCATCTATAGTCATGAAAAAATTTGGCCTATAGTTCTCTTCTTTGGAGGTTGGAACCTTGTCTGGCTTTGGAATCAGGGCAATGCTGGTTTCTATAAGTGACTTTAAGAGTAGGCCTCACCTTTCAATTCAATTAAAGAGTTTGAGGAATATTGTCTTTAGATCTTCCTTAAAGTTCTTTTAGAATTTTGGAGTTAATTCATCAGGTCGTTGGCCTCTCTTAATTGTTAGGCTTTTCTTATTAGTGCTTCAATTTCATTGCCTATTGTTGAATTATTGAGGGCTTTTATATATTCTTGGTTCTGTTTTGGTCTTTTATATGTGTCCAGGAATTTATCCATTTCTTGTTAATTTTCCAGTTTAATTGTGTACAGGTTTATGAAATAGTTGTGAATAATCTTCTGGATTTCAGCAGTACTGTTTTGATTTCATCTCTTTCCTTTATAATTGCATTGATTTGGGTTTTTACCTTTTTTGTGAGTTTAGCTAAGGCTTCTCTATTTTGTTTATTCTTTTGAAGAACCAGATCTTGGATTCATTAATTCTTTGTATTATTATTTTCCATTTCATAGATTTCTGCTCTGATCTTTATAATTCCCTTTCTCGTACTATCTTTTGCTTCAGATTATTCTTCTTTTCTAGTACCTTCAGGTGCATCACTAAGTTATTTATTTGGGCTCATTCTGTTTTGCTGATGTGGGCATTGGCAGCTATAAACTTCCCTCTTAGGACTGCTTTCATTGTGTCCCATAAGTTCTGTTACGTTGTGCTGGCATTGTTGTTTAATTCTTATTTCTTCCTTTATTTTTCTGTAGCCCATTATTTTTTCAAGAGGCTAATGTTTAATTAGCATTTTCTTTCATTATTTCTGTGGTTTCTTTTTATTTCAAGTTTCATTCTACTGTCATCTCAAAATGTGCATGGAATAATTTAGATTCCTTTGTATTTATTTAAACATGCTTTTTTACTAGTATGTAGTCTATGTTGAAGAAAGTTCCTTGTGCTGCAGAGAAAATGTGTAATCTTTGTAAATATTAAATTTATTTGTCCAAAGATTTGGTTCAGCACTGATATTTCTTTCTTGACATTTTGCCTAGTTTGTCTATTTGTGATACCCCACTATAATTATATTGCTATTTATCCGATCTGTTAATTCCAGTAGTTTTTGTTTTATGAAGTTGGGTGTGCTGTTGTTTGGTGCATATATATTAATTATAATTTCTTTCTGTTGAAATGTTTCTTTAACCAGTATGCAGCAACCTTTTTGCCTCTTCTGCTCAGTTTTGTCTTGAAATATACCTTGTCTGAAAATAAGATAGCTATTCCTACTAGTTTTCAGGTTCTCATGGAATGGAATATTGTTTTCCATTCTCTGATTTGGTAAAGTGGTAAACTGCAAGAAAGGAGGGGAGAGCCCAGTTGCTGTGAAGGAATGATACAATAGAAAATATGGCATGAGGACATCAAAAGAACGAGCAGGACTCCACCCTTTGCAACCTCAAGATTGCAAAAGTGAAAGATTTTGCTTGGAAAAAACAGGCCCAGGGAACCATGTTCTAGAATGGCAGAGACCTAGGGAATTTGTTCCTCTGGACTAGGTTTTTAGTGCTCATCAATCCAGGCACTTGACCCCTACAGCCAAGAGAGAAGGAAGCCCAGCTACTACCCCAGCTGGCAGCAGACCTTCATGCCATCCACATAGTGCTTGTTTTAGGTTCATGCAGAATGCAAGAGTCAGGAAGGCTTCTACACAGATGTCAGAACAAGGCCTGGAAGGCAAGGCAGGGTACCCACGGGAAGGTAGTGTGTGAAGCTGTGGCTGTGAAGCTGAAAGTACACTAGAGACGTCAGAAGGTTGGAGAAACCAGGAACATGGCTCATCTGTGGAAAGCCACAAGTAGTAAGCAAAGCTGGCTCAATAGAGAAGCCACAGGAACTACAACCACAAGCACCATAGGGGCAGAGCCACCCAAGCCTTTTGGAGTTCACATCTTGCTACAAATTGCACTGGATGTTGGACATGGAACCTCGGGACTTAATGTTTCCCCCACTGGATGTTGGTCTTACTTTTGTCACATTCCTTTTTATCTCCCTATTTTTGTCTTTTGAAATGGGTATGTTTTCCTTGTGCCATTATATTTTGAAAGAGTTTAACTATCTTTTCACTTTTACAAGGACGCATAGCTAAGAGTTCCTCAAATCTAGGAGGAGACATTGGACTTGGACTTTTCAGCAATACTAAAATTGTTATGACTTTGGCAACTCTGAGAGATGGACTAAATATCTTTTGCATAAAATAATGTGCATGCATCTTTTTGGAGACTAGGAGTGGAAATTTATAGCTTGTATCTAGATTTCCCCCCAAAGCCTTATGTACTCATAGGTTGGTTTTTTTGAAGCTTGCTGAATTTAGGGTGTGCGATAGGGGGATTAATGATATGTAGTACTAAAGCAGTCCACTGATTGGTTTATCATAGTTCTGGGTGTGGGTAATAGGAATTGCCACCCTGGGTGTGAGCAGCACCACTCAAAATGCTTATAGCCTAGATGAGATAAAAGGGAAAGGCTGCTGCTTGCTACTCCTGCCTGCTCTGCCATGCTGCCCTGCTGTGGAGCCAGGCAACTATGGATTGAAACCTCTACAAGCTGGGGGCTAAATGAAATAAACTTTTCCTACTTTAACTTGTGGGTGTTGAGAATTTTGTTCCAGCAACAAGAAAGTAACTAAAACACTCTTCTACTCATCAGCTCATCTGGTATATTCATTCTAGTAGACCTCGTGACATTTTTAGCTTCATTGTCTATAGTATATCCTTAAAAATTTTTGGAGTGCTGGTTTTGTGGTCATACATTTCTTTAGGTGTTCTTTGTCATAAAAGTTTATTGTTTCTCCATCTATTTTTAATGAAATTGAATTTTATTTTTAAAATAAGAAAATATTTCTGTTCCAATATTAGTTTGAACCATTATAATTACTGTCAAAACTAATACTGTATCATTTTTATGTGATCCCTTCCTTTATTTTTTTCCTTAAATTCTTTTATTGGTACATTTTAGGTATACATTTTGAAAAATATTCTTGCAGGCTATCTCACACAGTCTGGGTAGAAATTTTTCTTTTAAAAGTTTTATTTTTGTTTAGGCCTGGAAACCATTCACTCCAAACTCTCCTGGTTTTTAACGTTTGTGTTAAGAAGTGTGATATGATTCATATGGATTTTTCTATTAAATTATTCTTTGCTTTTCTCTAACAGCTTTTGATTCTGTTCTTTTGTTGGACATCTTGAACTTTAACTGTAATATGTCCAGGAGAGGTTCTTCTCTGATTATGGCTATTTGGAACTCTATAGGCCTCACTTATCTGTATGTTAAATTCCTTTTTTTTTTTTTTTTGTAGAACCAGGGATCAAACTCAGGACCTTGGGCTTGCCAGACAGGCACTGGTGCCACTGAGCTTAATCTCCTGCCCTGTATGTTAAATTCTTGTTCTGTTTGGGAAAGTTCTGCTAATGGGTTTTAAATGGCATTTGCACTATCTTCTGTTTGTTCATTAATTCCAACTAATCTTAAATTAGTCTTCTTTGCATCATCTGGCAATTGTTACTTCCATTCTTCATCTTCTCTCATTATTTTTAAGGCATTTCTCATCAATTACTCATTGACAGTTGCCTTGTATTCTAGTTCTTACACTCTGTCCTCACTTGTCACTTCTCCTGCCCATATTCCAATAATATTTTTAATCTCTTGAATTCTGAGGGGTATCTTTTCATAGATGCCAAATCTTTTCTATACTGGGCATTCACAATTTATAGCTCTACTAGGTTTTTGTTAGTGATATTTGTAAATTCACTGATTACTTTTTTTTTTTTTTGTACTGGGGATCGAACTCGGGTCCTTGTACTTGCGAGGCAGGTGGCAGAACCACTGAGCTAAATTCCCGGCCCAGATTACTTTTTTCTTAGGTCTGCTGTTTGTTCAATTACATCTTCTTTATGCTCATCAAATTTATTAATTTTTTATGACTTTTGTTATCTTTTCAAATAATTTAGCTGTGTGACTTTTTATTTCCTCTTTCTCAATGCCCCTGAATCAGCTTTGCTGGATTTGTGAGTTTTTAGCATTTTGTTGCCTTGTCTTCTCATGTTTCCATGTTTTCTTTGTTTACTTGGTTTTTGTTTTGAGGTTTGTGGAATGATTATAGGAGATGGTTTTGTTGCTTATATGTAGACCTCTTTAGTTAATGTATGCTTTTCAGTGAAGCCTTCTGGGCATGGCTAACTATAGACCGTTGCCTCTATGCCAGAATTGAAACACTAGGGAGGGAAGGCTGCAATGTGTTTGGTCCAGTACTCAATTCTTTGGAATGGGCCACACAGACTGGGGATTTAGCTCAGTGGCACTGCACATGGCTCGCAGGCACAAGGTCCTGAGTTCGATCCCTGGTACAAAAAAACAAAAAAACAAGAATGGGCCACACGATTGTTAATGACACAAAACAATTCAGATATTAGCATACAGAGAAAATTAAGAGCAACAATGTCATTTTGCCTATAGAAATAAAATCAGCAACAATAATAGTATCAATGACAAAATTAATATTGCCATGGGAAGAAAGTGTTCAAATGGGAAGGGGAGCAAGGGAGGAGGGAGGGAGAAAGGAAGGAAGGGACCATAAAAAAATGAAAATAGAAGAAAAAATGGAAACAAAGCTTTTGGGGAGGGCTTTGGGGGGAGATAAAATAAAAATAAAATTTATTTTAAAATAGTCGTACCCTAAGAATCAATAATGTACCATCCTTAATCATGGAAAAGAGATGTATGATTATAGTATAAACACTAGAGCAAACCATTAACCCACAGTTAATCTCTATTAAATGAAACAACATTGCTACTGCTAAAAATATGACAGTATTCAACAGTGATAGCATATAGTTAACTACATAAAGGTTCATAAAGCTTAATTGTTTTACTAATAAAGATGGAGCAGGTGAGGAACTGGAGAATGAGAAGAGTAAAATTTGAAATATCAAAGGAAGATGAGAAGGAGAAGAGAAAAGTGAGATAGGGGATCCTATTGAGGAGTGAAAGTAAAGATAACAGTAACCACAAAAAGTGAACTAGAAAAAGAAGAAAGAAAAAAATCCCAGCAAGTTGAAGAAAAAAGAGAAAAATAAGAAGGGCAAATGTTGAAGGAAAAAAGGAGGGAATAAACTCCAACCCTCTATAAAAGAATGAAGGGAAAGGAAAGAGGTAAAAATAGAGTCTACTAAAAAAATTCCTTATTTGAATGAGGGGGTTACCCTCCAGGCTCTGCAGTCTTGGAATCCAACAAGTCATGATTTTCTCTGCTTAGGGTCATGACCTGTGGATTTGTGAAGTGTCCTTCCTGCTCCAGGGGTCCTTCTTTCCATGCACCCTGGACTATGGCAAACATTCAAATTGATGCTAGGCTTTGCTTACATTGGTGGATGGGAAAATAAATCACTACTCTGGTCTCTGCTGAATATAGGCCATGGGGGCAGGGGTTTTAGCAGACTGTTGTACTTAATGCAAGCACTTTAAGATACAGCTTCCTGGGCCAGGGATGTAGCTCAGTGGTTCCGCTGCCTGCCTTGCAAGCACAAGGTCCCAAGTTCGATCCCTGGTACCAAAATCCTCTAACAGCCACAGTCAATGGGCCAGATATCTCACTATGGAGGGAAGAGTCTGTGTCCTTCTTAGCTTGAACATAAACTGCACAGGAGGTCTATGTCTAGCCTGTACCCATTCTACTTCTGTTTCCTGTGGCTGTCTCTCCCACAGTCACTGTGTGAGGAAAACCTGGAAACTCTAAAGTGGAGTTATTCTGTGGCTAAGTCTTAAAAACACCTTCCCAAAATGGACCCTGATGAAACTCTCTTGTAACATGGCAGGCACTGCATTGAGTTCCTACTCCAAATGTAGCTTGCTAGGGAGGAGTGACTTTCTGAGTAAAACCCACTCTGTTTTTGTAGTTTACAATAGCCATGGGTTTTCTTGGGGCTAGCTCTGCTGGCCAGGTCTGTTATTTCTCCTTGGACTCCTGGGCTTACATTCTCTTCTCGAGCATTGGTCTCATCCATCATCAGGTTGGTCAGTTGTTCAGCACCTCTGCTGTCAGGCATCGAGGGGAGAACAAACACAGAGCAGGACTAAAGTTGATAATTGACCACAGCTAGATTTAGAATTCCAGAGTTGCAGAGTTGGCTGGGGCTAAATGTAGCGTGGAGGTGGGTTCCTCCATCCATGTGGGTTGTGGGGAAAGATTCCTCCCTCTAAAAAGGGGCAGTTTTCTCTTTAGGGTTTTTGTTATGAATGCATGTTGAAGTATTTCAAATGATTTCTTGCATCAATTGATATAATTATGTCATTTTTGTCCTTGCTTCTGTTTATGGGATGTTTTTCATTTGTTGATTTTCAATTATTGACCCATCCTTGTCTCCCTGGGTTGAAGCCTCTTTGGTGATAATGTATTGATGATTTGTTGCATTCTGTTTGCTAGAATCTTCTTGAGGATATTTGCATCTATATTCATTAAAGAAATTGGTTTGTAATTTTCTTTTTTAGTTGGGTTCTTATCTTATTTTGGAATCAGGGGAATGCTAGGTTCCAGAAATGAGTATGGAAGTATTCCTTCTCTTTCAATTTCAGAATTTGAGGAATATTAGTGTTATATCATCCCTGAAGTTCTTGTATAATTTAGCAGTTAATCCATCAAGTCTTGAAGTTTTCTTAGTTGGTAGGTTTTTTATTACTGTCAATTTCATTATGTGTTATTGGAATTTTAAGCATTCTTATGTCTTTTTGGTTGATTTTTATTAATTCATATATGTCTAGGAATTTGTCTATTTCTTCAAGACCCTCCCATTTGTTGGAACATACTTTTCATAGTAGTTACTAATGATCTTCTGTATTTTAGTGGTGTCTTTTTTGATTTCGCCTTTTTAATTGCATTAATGTAGGTCTTTTTGCCCACCTTTTAATTTGGCTAATGGTTTGTCTATTTTGTTTATTTTTTTTCAAAGAGCCAGGTCTTTATTCATTGATTCTTTGTATTATTTTATATATTACAATTTTTTTACTTTCCGATCTGATCTTTATAATTTCCCTACTTGTGCTAGGTTTAGGTTTAGACTGTTCTTCTACTTTCTTGAGGTGCATCATAAGGTGGTTTATTTGAGCTCACTCTGTTTTTGTACTGTAAGCACTCACAGCAGTAAATTTCCCTCTTAGGCCTGCTTCATTTGTGTCACATAGGAATTATTGAATTTCTTCTTTGATTTCTTCTGTAAACCACTAAGTACTTATGAATGCATGTTAGTATATTTTCTGTGATTTCTTTTATAATCAACTGGTAATTTCAATGCATTATGATTTGATAGGATACATGGATAATTTGATCATTTTGTATTTATTCAAGTGGGCTTTATAGATCAGTATGTGGTCTATTTGGAAAAAGTTCTCTGTGCTACTTAGAAGAGTGCGTTCTGTTCTAGTAGTGTAGAATACTCTATAGATATCTATTAAGTCCATTTGTTCATTGGTATGGTTCTGCTCTGATATTTCTTTGTTAATTTTTTGTTTTGTTGATGAGACTCTCTATGAAACTAAGTTATTGAGGTCCCCTACTTTGATTTTATTGTCGTTTATTTATTATTTTTTATTTGTCTTGATCTTAGAAAGCTGTTGAAAAATTCTGATGAGACCGTAACAGGATTATCACAGTAAGGAACAATGTATACCTTTAGGATTTGTCCCCAGTCCTGGATTTTTAGAGAAATGATAGAGGTTGTTTGATTTGGCTCCCAAGTTGTTTACATCAAGTTCTTGTTGGTGTTATAGATTGTTTTCCCCCCTTTATGTGCTTCCTCTCTTCTGGCACACCACTGTAGTTGTGTCTTGACATTGAGTGGTCTCCTAATGGACAGCGACACCCTTTTGTGGCCATAGAGAAGGGGAAACAGAGGATAAGATATCATTTTATACTCTGCTTCAGGCAGGAAAGAAGGGCCTAATGTTCCTCCAAAGGTATTTTTTATTCTGAGACATGCCCAAATGCCTTGCAGCTAACCCAGCTGCATCAGGAATGCCATGGCTTCTCTGGAAGAAATTTGTTTGGCTGCAGCAGGATTTTAGTCACACATCTATCCCAGGTGACTCTGCCTTGCAGCTTGTCTGAATTGTTGTCATCCTCTGAAGCCCACTTCATATAGGTGAGGAAGGGGCTCCTCCTTATCCATGACCAAACAAATATCTGACACTGTATGTACATAACTACCTTTTTTTCTTTATACATAATTTCCTCCTAACCTTAGTAGGTTCAGCCCATGTGCTGTTCTCCCTTACACTGCAGCATGAGTCCTAATGAAAGCTCTCCTGGATGGCATATCCCTGCCTATTCGTAATTTTTATCCTGAGTAGAATAGGCTGGCTGGTACACTAGGAGATGGTAACATAAAACACTGCTAGTGCCAAACACCATCAGTAGCCAGAGATAGCAACACTAGCTGCTGCTGGTGCCAAAAGTTGCCAGCAGCTGGGGCTGGTAATACTAAAGGTAGTTAGTGGCAGAGAATGATGGAGAGCAATGAAGACTAGCTGGGAACTAACACCCCCAATGGCCAGAAGAGTTCTTGAGACCTGCTGGTAGCTACTAGCTCTAAGCAACAAGGAGAGACAGTAAAACTAAAAGCTAATATGACCTGTGGCAGCAAAACTTTGAGTTGTTAACACTAAAAGAGCTATACTTTTCCAATTTGTGATTTCTATGTGAAATGAGCAAGAACCCTCAGTTCACTGGTAACATTTTGAAAGACAACATGGCATCCTCCTTTAGGAAATCCTGAAGAAGAGAATGGACAATTATAATATTCTTCAGAAGGCTTAAGAACCAGCCCGTACCTTATTTCCATCTTATGTGCAGCTAAGAATTCATGTGTCAATACATGTCCATTTATTCCAAGATTTCTAATCTTTAATGCTTAATAGATATTAAAATTCCCTACAGGATTGAGAATTACAGTGGAGAAGGTGAAGAAAAAGTATCAGAGCATAACAAATATGTTTTTCCCAATAAACAAAGGAAATATTCCAAAAATATATGTGGGAAGGAATGTCCAAATACCACATTCATGTTCTCACAGTTCTTTACTCACTCTTCTGGACACTGCTCTAATACATTCAGGTCTTGTTCTCAGCCCAGAATATATCTCTCTGCTTCCCTTTTTTTCTCTAAAATCATTTGGTAATTGTAACCTAGCATCCAGCAATATGTAGTGGTCTTTGATAGTCCATAACCCATAGAAGCATATAAGTGTGCATCAGTACTTGTTATGTTGTAATTTGAACTCATTTTCCCATTATGAGTTGCATATAAGTCTATTTGATTGCCCACTATTTAACTGTTGGAACACGTACATTTGTGTACACACATTCACTTACCCAGTCTTTGGAGGACAAACACTATTTGGCAGAGGCAGGGCAAACAATTCCAGTAAAAATGAAAAGGCAATAATTCCCTTAGGTTCCATGATTTACAAGGTCACCTCTCATATAATGGAGTTACTACAACATATTATTATGCAAAGCAGTCTTTGTGGCTTTCTTTTATCCCCTTCTTTCAGATCGTACCTCCTAGAGTCTGCCAAGAATAAGAAGTGGCCCATTACTAAACCATATACCTCTTAATGACCACTCTGTTAGCTACACAAAGACCTTTCTAAAGATTGAAATTACCTTTTGAAATTTTCCAATTAGCAATTAAACAAAGACCATCCCTATCTCCAGCTTCTGTCAGGGCAGGAGGACTTCAGTAGGGAAAGTAGAAGAGAAGATAATCTTATTTGCTTTCTTACCAGAATTTGATGAGTGTTAAGTGGCTGGGGAAGGAGTGCAAGAGTGCATTCTGGAGAACCATGAGGAGTAAAAAGCTAAACATATATATGACTCACATTAAAGGATTTCAAGAAAAGAAATGTCAAGTAAGATAGGTACTAATTTAAATTATAGAAATTACCCCTCAATGCAGTGTTTTTGAATATTTAGAGTTTTCATGAATGTAGGCTATCACTATTTTATAGATAGAAGGAAACATATGAAGATGAAATATATGCCCCAGGTAATCACCAAGGAGTGAGAGAATCTAAAATATGTAGAAACTCTTATAATCTTCCTCATCACTTCCCAAAGGCAGGCCCTTACAAAGAAAAATATTCCAGAAACACATACAACCTCACACCTCAGATACTATTCTTAAAAATGAGATTTAAACTTTCTTGAAACTAAATTTGGGCAGAAGTGTCAAATCATTATAATAACTACAAGCTGCCCCCAGCAAAAATAGCATCTCAGCAGCCTGCCACTGGCACATAATCAACTGCACACCCACTGCTGGACTTGATACACTGTTGCAGTACCAAAAAATGATTACCTCTTCATGCCAAATATTGCAGTACAACAAATTAACCTTTGACCAGAATAATTATTTTTCCACTTTCTGGATGTCTAAGTCAGTTAAATATTTTTAGATCAATGCAACCATATGCTCACCTGTAACATTTGAGAAATTCTTTCTTTGCAGAAAAATCTTTCTGTCTCATAAAGGACATGTTATGTTTTCCAACTTAGAAGAGTAAGCAATTGGCTATTTCAAAGTGATTAACACACTAAGTAGTCCAGAAGTACTTTTTTTGCATCATATTAAGATATGATTTTTGAACATTTGACATAAAATTCATCTAAACCAAGAGTCCTCTACAAAGTATTTTACATTTTCGCAGGATTCTCAAAATCAATACTTCTCTGTACCATATATCTTTGTGGCAGTAATTAGCTTTGTAGAATTGCTGTAAGAGAAAAGTAGGTTTCCATGGAGAAGAATAAAAATCTACGAGTTGTTATTTATGTGAAAGCAATTTCAGGAGGAAAATGGTATAGAGTGGGTAGATGCTCCAAAATAGATTTATCCCTTTAGCTAGGTCCCAATTTTTTTTTAATTTCTGGACTTTTACCTAAAGTATAGCACTGTCATTATTAAATTGCCCTTTATAGTCATCTTTTGTAGAAACTTCATTCACATCTAAGATAGCAATGTTCTGATTTATATGTATTCTAGTTTATTTACAGTTTACTTTTCCCCACAAAATCTCTGAGAAAATCTAGTAGACAATCCTTCAAAAATTCTGTCTTATTTTCTACCAAAACATGTAAAATACAAGTGTGCACTCCATAAAGATCATATAGGACCAAAATAAGTCACAAAAGAAATAAAAGTAATGCAAAAATTGCCAATTAAAATACATTATTATGCAAAATGTATTCCATACTATTAATTTTGAATTAAACTATACTGTTGGAGGATTTATCCATGGGTATTAAATATCATTGATATGTTAAATTCAGGTTAAGTATATTTATGTCCTCAGACATCATTTCTCTGTGGTTAAGCTTTTAAAAATATTTAATCTAGCTCTTGTTTTGTTTTATTTTGTTTTTTGTTTGGTTGGTTTATTTTGGTACCGGAGATTAAACTAATTTTAATTAATTTCAGTCTTCTCAAAGTCTCAGGACATTACCAAAATATACAAATATGTTAAATTCAGGTTAAGTATATTTATGTCCTCAGACATCATTTCTCTGTGGTTAAGCTTTTAAAAATATTTAATCTAGCTCTTGTTTTGTTTTATTTTGTTTTTTGTTTGGTTGGTTTATTTTGGTACCGGAGATTAAACTAATTTTAATTAATTTCAGTCTTCTCAAAGTCTCAGGACATTACCAAAATATACAAATTGTTTTTTTCCAGAGTGTAACACATGTGGCTTCTACTTCAGTTGTTAGTGTATCCCTTATTTCCATATTAAACCTCCTGATCCTGGCCTTTACTGTCCATATTCCTATTAGTATTTTGGTCCTCTGAGCTTTGACCAGAATCATCCATCAGGGTATACTTACAGTATTCTAAGTCTTCTTTAGCTCACATCTCCAAATCTTTCTAAACCCTTCCAGCAAACCAGTTTCCAAGACTTCAAAACCCACATGGTCAGGTACAGTAATGGCTTCACTTTTCTGGTACCAATTTCATGTTTTAGCCAGTCCTCTCATTACTGGGGTACAATATTTCAACACCTATAACTTAAGAAGGACAGATTTGACTCCCAGTTTTAAGGGATTCAGACTATGGTCATCTGACTCCAAGTCAGAAATATAATGGCAGAAGAGCATGGCAGAGTAATGATGGCAACCTGGAAGTAGAACATAGAAACAGTGTCAGAGAACAAAGGAGCTAGGGAACATATGCTGTACTCAATATCATGCCTCCATAATCCACCTACATGTACCTAAAGTGTACAAGTTCACTTGTAAAGTGTAAAGTTCATTTGTTCAAGTTGACATGATTAATGGTCATAAATTCCATTTATTTCTTTCTCTTACCTGCTTGCTCTACCTATGAATTATAGAACTATGTTGAATAAAAGTGATGAAAGTGGGCATCCCAGTCTTGTTTCAGATTTTAGGAAAAAAAGAAGCTTTCAGTTTATCACTGCTAAATACATTAGCTACTTACTTATTGCAAATGGCCCTTATTTTACTGAGGCGTATTCCTTGTATGACTAATTTGTCCCAAATTTTTGTCATGAAAGGATATTGAATTTTATCAAATGCTTTTTGTACATCATTTGAGATGACCATATGGTTTTTGTTCTCCATCCTGTTCATTTTTTTCTCAAGTGTAGGAAGGTATAGACAACTGGAAAATATTTCATGTATTAGTGAAATGTTTGTGAAAACGCCTGATTCAGAGTAGTTGTTCAATCCTCCTTGGTTCTTTCACCTTTAGAGACATGATTTTTTATTGTTTGTTTTAACTAGTGTTTATAAGAAACCCAAAGCTGTTTTCTCCAGAAACATATCAATTTCATATTAAATATCAAGGAAACGAATAATATATTTCTTTCATTTTTAAACTAAATAATAAATATTGATAGTCTTCTACCAAATGTTGGAATTATAAAGATTAGCAAATATATATTATCTGTTTTATTTGGGGGGGGCTTTAGAATGATTGTAGAATGATATTGACAACAAGATGATTAATACAATAAAGAATGAAATGTGGAAAATGTCAATGTGTTTTTCTTCTGTAAGAATAGAGGGTAAATGGTTAATACTAGAGATTGGTTATCATAGAAGTATATATTTTTGTATGCTCATATGCAATGCATACTTTCTTATTATACAAAGCTACAATCCCCCACATCTGACTAGATCCTGGCCAACAAAATGTGATGAATGTGATTTATGCAATCTTTGGATCTATATTTTCAAAAGAAAAGAAGCCTGTCATTCCTGTTCCCTTTTTGCTCTACTCACTAACTAGAATATAGATAGATCTGATGTTGTCTTTGCCTTTGAAAAAGAGGTGGGAGTTCCACCTGAAAGATAGCACAAGACAGAAGGACACTGATCCCTTGATTATTATGACCTATTATACTATCCCTAGACCATCTCTGATAGACAATGACTAAATTTATGTCTGTTTAACAACTGGACCTTTGGTACAACAGCCTCTTCTATCATAATAAATACATTCCTTCACTAGACAGAATTGTTCCTTGCCTTTAATTATCTTTGTCAGTGTAACTCTGTACTTGAGAAAGGGGATGTTGCTTCTTGTGAAACTACTTCACTACAAGAGTTGATTATGTTTTGTTTGTTTGTTTGATTGTTTTTTGTTTTTTTGAGACAGGGTCTCTCTATGTAGTTGAGACTGAACTGGAACTCACTATGTAGCCCAGGCTGGTCTCGAACTCACAGTGATCCTCCTGCCTCAGCCTCCTGAGTGCTGGGATTACAGGCATCCGCCACCATGCCTGACCAAGAGTTGATTATGAATTAAGTGTCTGAGTTTATCTTTTTCTCCTCTTTAGGGTGATCATATGTTTTACGTGGCATATTAGACTATTTTAAAAATTCCAATATGAAGCACCTGAAGCAATATAACTTTAGAAAGCCAATATATTTGTTTATATCATGGTTTTGGAATTTCAAGGGGATGGATCTGACTTTAATTCAGCTACCCTTCACATCATAACAGCAACATATGTGAGAGGAAGCAATGTGTTATAGGGCAAAAAGTAAGAGAGACTCAGGGATCAGGCTCAGGTTTTAATAATAACTTACTCTAAGGAGAACTAACTTCAAGAGACCAAGATTCCATTCTGAAGGTAGGGCCCTATTATATCTTAAAGTTTTCACAACACCTCCTATCATCATAGTAGAGACAAAGCTTCCAACACAAATTTCAAGGAGCACACTTAAATGGTATACAGAGCATAGCACCTTGGTCTCAGGTTTATTTAGAGTTTGTTTGTTTGTTTGTTTTTGGTAAATTTGGCTTAGAGCAGAGACTTCTAGTAAAGTGTTATAGGTCCAACCATTTCTTGTTTCCACCCTCACTTCAGTATTTACTATATCCTGAGATGACATTTCAGGCCTAAATATCTCTTTGGTAATTTCCTAGTCCTTGAACAGAAGAGCAAATAACTAATAAGAATCAGCTTGATTCCTGATGACATTTCAATTTTAGCAGGAAGAGGAATTCCTTAATTGCACTCAGCTGTTGTTGGCATTGTTGTCTTTCATAGCCTGAGGTAGCAATGAGACTGACAATGATATTGCCTAGGCAGTATTAGGAAGCACAAAAGAAAATCATACCTAAAAGGCCATCCTCCAGCTTTTCCTCATCTCATTCTTGACTGTATCCTGGTATAGGATGTCATTCTTTTCTGTGACCTGCATGGAGTAGGGTACGAAGCTGGGGAGAGTGGAGGGAGATGAAGAAAACTGAAAAACAGCAAGAAAGAGGGATACATACCAAGATTATACAAAAGCTGGGACCAGGTGGAACCATAGCCTGTCGGAAGCCAAAGCCTGCCTGGAGCCCAGCATGCTCTTTATTTATAGTGTAAGACAAACAGGAAGAGAAGATGGGGTAACTAGTGCTACATGGCATAGGCAGAGTGTAGCATAATTGGGGCATACACAGAAAGGGAACAGGAAGAAGGATGCATAGTGTAACTGTCTCCTGGGGTTGTGCCTTCCAGGGTCTATAATGTCACTCAAATATTGACTATCTGGTCTATGGAGGAGAAAGGGAGTAGGGAGGAGGTAAAGGTCCACCTTCAAGCTCAGCCCATGGCAATTCTTCACTTCTTGTTTTTACCACATATAAGGAGCTGACTACTTTTAGTTTCCTCAAAGGTTTTTCCATGTATAATGTGAGATTCTTAAATCAACAGGCAAGATCTGGGCCATATTTGTATCCTGATATTGCCCTTCCCGTCTCCAGAACTAGAAGAGATACATTCATATTGTGTGTAAGTCATCCAGACTATGGTTCTTTGTTTAAGTGTACCAAACTGAATAAAGTACTACCCTTCTTAATCCTATTCTGAAACCATCAAGTGAAATTATTCTTATCTGACCAATAAGGTATTTGGTTCTGTTGTTTCTGGGGTTGCTGTAGACTTTGCATGCAGCATGGTTAAAATTCTAGACCAGCTGAAAGTTAAATAAGTGTCTACATTTTGTTAACAACTCTATCAATCAAGAACTTCCCACATCCACCTATATGTTCTCTGATCTTTTATTGTGAGAAATATTTGTCTGTACACATTTATTAGTTTTAAGTTTCTATTAGCTAAAGGAACATTCTATTGGATTGAGCTTGAGGCCTAGAATTCTGAACAATTGATTATAACAGAACATGACATAGTCAACACACCAGCTCCAAAATTCCAATCCATGAGGGTCTGATTTTGATCAAGTCTTTTTCTTTAGGTGGCTTGGTCTTTAAGCTCTAAATCACAAAGAGAAAATTGTTAGAATATATTAGTTACATGGGCTTTTTAATGTGTCTGTTGTTAAAAAAAAAGCTGACCTATTGATTAAGCAGCTCAATCAGTTTTGTACCCTGCAAGATTTTTTCTAATATAAGTAGAATAAGTAATTCTAAGATTCTCCTATTGAGGTATATATTGCAAAAAGTGTTTTCTTGGCACACTGAAAGGCTCAGAAGAACTCATATGGAAAGGAGCTTTTCCGCAGAAGGCAGCCATGTTATAAGCCTCTTTGCTTTCTCACTTCTCTTCTCACTTACATTTTGATATTTCTCTCATCTTACCAGTTTTCCTACATCATTTTAACAGTTTCCATTTTTCCTCCTCCTAACTGATCTTTTTCATATTTGGTATACCAGGTTTGGAATAAGGGCTTGACGACATGGCCTGCCAGTGAGTCCACAGAAGCAACTGCACAGCCAGATCCACATTTGATACAATTTATGTGAATTGAGAAGGCAAGAGAAGGTGAATTGAGAAGGTAAGGTTTTTCAGGGGGTTTTGAGCAAATACTGTATATGAGAGGCTAGTGAACTGTCCATGGTGCTAGGTGGTCCCACAGAAGATCTAGAAAAAAGAGCAGATTGAGATGGCTCACACAAACCTCCTCTGGACTGAAATTATATGCTTATTAATATGCTTCTCTGTTAGTAATACTGTGCTTTTGTTAATTGTCCTCAATATATAAAAGCCTAGAAAAATAGTTAATACTGGGCCAGGGATTTAGCTAAGTGGCGCAACCACCTGCCTTGCAAGTGCAAGGTCTTGAGTTCGATCCCCAGTACCAAAAAAAAAAAAAAAAAAAGTCAATACTGAAGAAGTCCAATGCCCTTATTTCCGGGTAGTCAAAATCTCACAGTAATTATCATATCATGGGCACATGAAGTAAGAACTTAATATAGGGTCTCTTCAGCCCCTATTTCAGGAGTACCTTCTGGTATGTCTTTTTTTCATTAAAGCCTTGAGAGATACAAAATATGTGTTCAAAAATAAGTTTGATAGCAAAATGTATAAATGGGCATTGTTGTTCATTAGATATCTGACATTTCACAAACTTTGTGATGAAATAAGAAGGGAGAAACTAAAATATTTTTCTTCTAACTTCTAATGCTTTGAAGCATATACACTTGAAGAGAATTTTGAAATTTGTATTTGTCTTTCTGTGTCTGATTACACATAATTTATCAAGATCTTCCTCTTTTTGAGCTATTTAATACTCAGGAAGTCATTTAAATCATTTTAAAGTCGTCCTAAAATCTAAAATGAAGTTATATTTACAAAGGAAACATAAACCTGGAACACTTGCACATTTCATTTAAATCCAAATGCAGAAACCATAAATATTTTAGAATAGGAGAGAAACTTAGCCTATCTTTTCTGTCAAAAAGAAAGGTCCAATGCAATATCATCCAAAGATGTTTCCTACTAATTCAATCTGGACAGTGTGAGTGGAATCTTATACATACATCATTCTCTGTTTATGACCCTGAATTATAATCACTTGTGTGTATCGTCTGTCTTTAATGCTGATGCCTAATATAGAGGCTAAATACTAGATAATAGCTCCAGTTGCCAAGATTTGAGACTCATTTTCCCAGGTATATTATTTTTGGATAAACCATTAAACTTCAACTATTCTGCCTAATTCATAAATATTGAACATATAACAAATGATAATGAACCTGCATATATTCTATAACCTTCTAAATGATAGTGCCAGGTAATTGTAATTTTTCATTAAATCTACACAATTTTAATTTATTTACATTTACAGCTTCAAAAATATTTTATACTACTGTTTCAAAAAGTGTTAAGGTACACAACAGAAACAGTATGAGAAAAGAGGGGAAATTTTACTTGCAACAGACATTTCCTTTTATGCCAAAGTGGAATGTCATTATCATAATTTTATGCTATTACATACACTTTTGTGGCCATTAATACAGGAAAGGAAAACCTACCAAGTCCGGGAAAATTCATTTTTATAAATGTCTCCATTTTAGAATATTTTATGGTGAGTTGGTTCAAGCTATTGTATTTTTCAAAGAATATACTGCTTTTTCCCTTAAAGTATATATTATTTGCACTATATAACACAATATATAATTATACAAACCCATTTAAAATAAAATCTTGACTTTTACATTATATATTGCTTAAATTTTTAGATATATTTTAGAAATAAGTCTTGCATTTTTCTGCTTCTGTAAAAAGACAAAGTAAATGTGTTTACTACCACATACAAGGGTGCATTTTATTCTGGATGTCAAATTTTAAATAGAGGAATAATAAGGTACAGACATACTGAAAGTGCTCTCATATAGTTACTGTTTTTGCCTCCAGTGGGTGATGAAAATCAAATCCCCAAACTGCTCCTTCTAGTCTTTTTTACTAATTAACCTGACATCTCTGGTGAAGTGAAACGTAATCTAACCTTGTTCATTTCCAATCTCACGATTAAACTTCTGGTAGTTCAGGACAGAAGCTTATCAGTGGAAATTTAAGAGTAATATAAATTTCAAGTTGGCAGAAAGTACAAAACATTTTTGCTATTTCTACAAAAATAATCAGAAAAGGAAGGGATTTCAGGTAAAGTAAAAATTGTATTCCAAATTCACCATAATTCCCTACTCTACTGCGCTTTTCTTCATTTAGAAATGACAGAATCATAGAACCATGAAAATAAGATCATCATGTAAGATAGTTCCTGATAGAACACGAATGAGTATAGTAATATTATGATTGGGATGTGATTCCTACAGATATGAGGATGGAAAATCCTTGATTTGTTTTGAAAGATTTAGGGAGGAAAACGAAACAGTTCTCTAGAAAAAAATTGAAAGAATAATATAGCAAACATGTTTATTGCAAGAAGAAATTGTTAAATCCCTCTCATTAATAGTGCTCTCAGAAAATATCTGAGGATATAAGTGTGGGAGTTCAGGCAGGCAAAAGAATTGGGTGACCTTAGACTTACAAGAAAAAAGAAAGCAAGTATGGGGAGAGAAATGAAGCAGACTACACTTACATAAAAACTATAATACAGATGTAAGAATTAATGGGTAAAGGACATAATGTATGAAATTTACTTTAAAATACTAAAAAATTTTAAAGTGAAGATTGAGATAAATTGCTTTTACGTGAAGCATGAATAAATCTCAAAAATATTGTGCTGAGGAATAAATATCTTGCATAAAATAACATACAACTCTATATGATACCATTTATGTGAAGATTTAAAAGATGCAAAACCATTCAAAAAACATGAGAAAAGTGGATGTGCCTTGGTATGTTTAAGTTATAAATTGACTGGGGAACAGCATGATCTTCTACAGTGAGGTTTATGTCATATATATA
>NW_022900951.1:16801377-16825083 GCF_012274545.1 Fukomys damarensis | reverse complement strand
TTTATATATAGCCTAATCAAATCATGCAGTTAAGCTTTGTGAGTTTCACTGTATATAATTTTTACCTCGAAGTAAGGAACTATAAACATTGGACTCACTAATTCAGTAGCTAAAGTATTTGGAGGAAATACTTAATAATACAAAATATGAGGTATTGGTGGATGAAAGTTGAAGGAGTGGATAAATATGAAAGTTTAGGAAATAGTTAATTATAGAGGCAAGGTAGTAGATATGTGAGTGTTCATGTCTTAGTTACTTTTATCATTGCTGAGACAAAATACCCAACACCCAAAATTAAAGGAGTAAAGGTTAATTTCAGCTCACAGTTTGTAGAGGTTTCAGTCCATAGTTGGCTGGTGCCAAGGAAGCGCAGCGTGGCAGAGGGGCATTAAGGAGGAAAATCAGTCCGTGCCAAAGCTGGGCAGGCAGAAGGCAGCAAGCAGCAAGCAACAACAGCAGCAGAAGCAGAAGCAGTAAGAGCAGCAGCCTGCCTCCCCCTTTTATTCTTTCCAAACTATTTGCCTTTTGGATGGTGCCACCCACAACCAGAGTGGGCCTTCCTTAATCCCGGCATTATTATTATTATTTTTTTTTGTACCAGCGATCGAACTCAGGTCTTTGCACTTTCAAGGCAGTCATTGGAAACACTGAGCTAAATCCCCAGCCCCTCAGCATCACTTTCTTAATCCCTGTATCACATACCCTAGATCCAACCACCTTGAAAAGCTTCACTGTGATCATGTGAGGCTTTCAGGGGAACAGCTAGATACAAGCCATAACAGTTTAATTTATAATTTTTCAGCTTTTCTGTATATTTGAAAATCTTTATAATAAATTTTGGGGGAAAGTAGGAAGTGGGAGAGATGAAATAAGTTCATCAAAAATGACAACTGGTATAGCAATGAGTCAATTCGTGGGTTCATTATACCTTTCTGTAACCTTTCTATGTATTTTAAATTTTTCATAATCAAAAGTTTAAAAAATCATATCCACACATTAAGATGGGAAGAGCTTATCCAAATTGAGTCATATAATTATGAATATGTATTTTCCTCACTTTCTATTTGTTTGGCAACACTACATAATTTTGCCAGAAAATAAGGGGGAAAAAGAGAAAAGTGTGCTCAGATAAGAATAGAAAGAAATGAGAAAAGAGGTTCCTGAACTAAAAATGCCAGCTCTGTCAAAATATGGTCATTTTCATAAATCACTTTTCTTCACCCAAGTTCAAGTCAATGTTGTATCCTGATTACTACCAAAAAGAATGAATCTACTTATTTTGGTGTGAAATATAGAAAAGGTGTCCAAGAAAAACACAGATTCTTGAACCATGTGAAAGACACAGTGAGCAGTGTAGCTAAAATGTAAAGCTTCTACAGTTCTTCCCACCCCAGTTTAGTTTTGTCTCTTTTTTCATGATGTTCAGATAACATGCCAATGTGCTATTAAATTGACTAATATCCAAAATACTGATTCTAACTAGCCTTGATACTTGCAGCTTCTTATATCCTATAGATTCTCATTCCAGATCTTCCCTCTGATTAACATTGTTTTCTTGGCTGAATTCAAAAAGTCTTCACAAAATTAAAATTAATATTACACTCTTCAATTCAATACAGAGAAAACATGAAAATGAGCATATAAATAAGGTCTCTGTAGTTGTTTTAGAATTTTTGTTAAGGATATTGTTCATTACGTTGTTCAAAACTCCTAATCCAGTTGTTCATTTTCTCTCAGAAATCTGAGCTAGCAGATGGTTGGTATCTCCTGATGACTTGGTGTGTCTTCCTTTGTTAGACAGCTGTGTAACACTTATGTTTCTCTTTTCACTTTGGCCTCCAAGAAACTTATAATTATTTGATTTATTAAATGTCAGCCTCCATTGGCTCAGTTTTATGTTTTAATCATTTCATTCTTGTCTTCTGTCTTCATACCAATCCTTATTCTCATTACTTGGCACTTCTACTTTTCTGATTACACATTTGTTGTCTATGTGGTATCTAAGTTTTGTAAACTGCTCTAGATTTGGAAGTTGGTAGGGAATACATAATAATTTCTATAAAACTTCTAATGCTGTTAATAAAATATATTACTCCAGCTTAATTTTTAATTTAGTGATATCCAAGCATATTGTGACAAAGGCTGAGTTTAGTGGATATTTTGAGAAAAGAAAGTCTTTTGTTAGGAAGCAATCAGGGAGCAACTAAGAGGAAGAATATATGTAAGATTCAGAGGATTTATTTTTTAAAAAAATCAAGGCCAATATCCAGCATTCTATATTGTCCATCTACTCTCAGAATTCACATGTATTCTGAATTTCTCATCACAATAGGCTGATTACTGATATGCTGCACTTGATCTTGGCCAAAAGGCTGAGAAGCGATGGCTGATTACTGATATGAAAACAAATTTCCCTCCTCTCAACTAGTTTTTGTTATACAAAGAATGAATCTAGGTCATTTCTCTTGGAGATAGTTCTATAACTGTGCTAGTCAGCTTTGTGTTTCTATGGCACAATACCTGAGAATATCAACTTGAAGAAGGAAATATTTATTTTGGCTCACAATTTCAGAGGGTTTATTCCATGGTTGGCTAATTACATTGTTTCTGAGTCCAAGGCAAGGCAAAAACATCATGGCAGAAAAAAGCCACTCACTGCCTGGCAGCCAAGAAGCACAGAGAATGAGAGCCAGAGAGAAGTGGCTGTGGCAAAGATACACCCTTCAAAGATATGCCCAGTGACCTATTTCTTCCAACTGGGCTCTACTCCTAACAGCCCATTCAGCTAATGAACTCATCAGTGGATCCACTTGTTGAAGTTAAAGCCTCCATGATTCAATCACTTTTCCACAGCCCATCAGCTAGCAACCAAGCTTTCAACATAATGAGCACTGGGGAGGATCCCAACCATAACAATGCCCCTGTGGATTTGAGAGAAAAAGTCTGAAAAATTTTCCACTAAATTAAACTGAAAATCTTTCACTTCATCAAAATTTCCTAAGTGTATATTCCCTGAAAGAAAGGACAAGAAGATTTCTTCTTAAACACATAATCACTAGAAGGTATGATTAACCCTCTGATTAAATATTAAGGAGCTGAAAAATTAAATTATGATAACCACAGGGAACAAACCTGAATAGTTATATAATGTACAGAGAAAGGAAAATATTCTAAGCTGGAAAGCAAACAAAAAATGCCAAATGGAAATTTGATTACATATATTTATATAACAATGTAAGACTCTTGTATATAAAAATTAGAAATCAAATAATAATCTGAAAATACTACATGCAATAAATGTGAGCGATAAAAATTAAAATCCTTAATTTACACAGGACTCACAAGAAATAATATATTTCCAGTAAGCAAGGGAAATATATGATCAGAAAAATTTTCCTATGTGAAAATGAAAATTTGTTATAAATACTTTAAAACTAGCTGAATTTGCTGTAAAATTATAAAAATTTGCTGTAAAAATGTAAAGTAAAACAATAAAATTTATTTCATGTCTTTCAAAATAGCCCAGATTTTAAAATAAGAATATATGAATATAATTAATGCTAGTGAAGGTGCATTGAAAGAATCTCAGTCACGGCTGCCAGTAACAAGAATTGTCATCTTTTTGGAAAGATAATATGATATATTTCAAGAGCCTTAAAAATATTAATTCCCTTTACTTGAAATTCTATTTCTGGCCGGGCGTGGTGGTGCACGCCTGTAATCCCAGCACTCAGGAGACTGAGGCAGGAGGATTGCTGTGAGTTCGACACCAGCCTGGGCTACACAGTGGGTTCCAGGTCAGTCTCAACTACGTAGTGAGACCCTGTCTCAAAAAACCAAAAAATAAAATAAAATGAAATTCTACTTCTGCATATATTCTAGAAAAATGCCCCAAAACATGAACACATATATATAAATTTATATCCCAAAAATGTTCACCATATTGTATAGCAATTTACAATGGAAGAGAACCTAAATTACAATGGAAGAGAACCTAAATTATACATTGTGTTATTGGAATATGACCTGAACTTAGTATGTCTGTCAAGCAGAATATTATATAGCTATTAAAATTATTTTAAAATATTTGTTGTATATATGAGGAAATAAAATATTATGAAAGATTAAAAGGCACACAAAATTATGGAAATTAAAATATGGAAGGAAATGTGTTTAAATGTTGATTACCTCTGTGGAGTATGATTATAAGTGATTATTATGTTATTATTTATACTTTTCTAGGCATGTAATAATTTCATTATTAAAAAAACTACTACTAAAACTCCTGAAAGAGTTCTTGTATTTTCTATCTCTAACTCTTCCTCCCATCATAAGAAAAAGTCTGTTTCTCCTTGGGCTCAGACTTTTTATGAAAAAAACTAATACTTTTCATATTTGTATTACTTTCATAATACTATAGTACACATATAGTATATAGAACTGGGTCCTTTTGGTCCCCATCTCTGAATATCACTTCTGTTCTGGAAGACAATTTGGAAAAAGAGGATAGGAAAAAACATCCACTGTAATATAAGTAATATGAATTATTCTAGAAATCATTCTTAAAATATTTTGATTAGGATATGTTCGTAGTACATAAAGTTTACATTCATTCTTAGGGAGTAGGTACATGTACATAATACAGACAGTTTCTTTTTCTTTTATAATCCCCTCCCTGTCCACCTCCTTCCCTCTTCCTCTAGGTCCCATTTCCCCATTTCATTCTTGTTGATATTAATCTGAATTCATGTTCAGGACATATAATGTTCTTAAAATTCTTAAAATAATCACAAATATTGGTAGAAAAACATTTCACAGGGAAAAATGATGTTTTTCCTTCAAAACTGGAGTTCTTGAAGTTAAGAAGTCTCTATTTTCATTAAAGTACATGACTTGTAATTATAATATAGTGCTATTTGGGCAGATGAGCATTTGATGTGTAGCAAACCACTCCAAAACAAAACAACTTAGAACAATAACTGTTTGTTTAGTTGACAATTGGACATTTGGGCTAGCCTTAGCTGAGCAATACTTCTGATCTCATGATAACTCACCTGTCTGTGATCAGCTAGCTAATCGCCAAAGGAAAGCTGGTCTAGGATGATCAGAGTTGGCATGACTTCTCTCTGTTCCACGTGGTCTGTCATCTCCCAGTAGGGTAAACCAGACTGGTTCTTATGACATGCTGAAATCCAAGAGGAAGAGCAGAAGCATAAACATTGATGGCTCAGAACTGACACAACACCATTTCTGTTTTATCTTAGTGACCAAAGAAAGTCCCAAGGCCAACTCAGGTTCAGACAGAGAATAAAAAGACTCTGTGTCTTTGTAGAAAGAACTGAAAATCTCACCATGAAGACCTAAGAAAGTGAAGGATTGTGTACTTCTGCAATCTACCACCTTAGGTTATGGCATCTAAGCACAATCACCCAATTTTACTCATAAATATGATTAAGTAAGTTAAAAGATCTGGCATCTAGGAAACATTTTTACTATAATGTATACCAAAAATAGAATTATACACTTTTCTAAATTTCATCTAGGCCATTGTATCCAACTGAGAAATGAACTTTTTCCTACCAAACTCTTTCTTGGCAAACCTGATTTTTTTTTTCTAATTATAAAGGCTTCCTTTTATTTTCTTTTCAAGTTTCATTTTTATCAAAGTTGTACTTGTACATGGTTCAGTAGGTTAAGCAATATTTAGAGGATTTTAACAAAAAAAGACGCACAACCTTACTTAAATCTCCTTTCCCAACCCACATGCCAGTACAGGCAGTCACACTTCCTAAAAGTAATCTCTTTGCACATTTTTTTCTGTGTGTTCTTTAGATATTGTATGCATATGATTTTTAAAGATTCTATGTTAGATATTAGATAGTGGGGCAGGCAAAATAACAGATTCACAAAGATATCTGTATCCTAATTTTAGAATCTGTGAATATGTTGTCTTACATGGCAAAGAGGACTTTGCAGATGTGATTAAGGTTTAAAAAAAAACAAGTTGGGGACATTATCCTGAATTATCTGGATGTGCCATATACAATCACATGAACCCTTAAAATTATAAGAAGGCAAAACAGGACATCACCGAGATCAGACATGAGATAGAATCCCTTCTGTTCATTTTCAACCTCACAATTACTGGCTTTGAAAACAGAGAAAGGGAACCAGGAGTCAAGGTATGAGGTGAACTCTAGAAGCTGGGAACAGTCCTCAGCTTACAGCCTAAAGGAAAACAAGGACCTCAGCTCTGCAGTCACAATAAAGTGAACTCTGTTAACAACCTGAATGAACAGGAAATAAATTCTCTAGGGTATCTGAAAAGAAAAGTAACTTCCCAATACCTGAATTTTGATTCAGTAAGACCATACTGATTTTTAAAAATTTAGCTTGTGGTAAATTTTGTTCTGGCAGCAATGGCAACAATGGAAAATTCATAGAGATTTTGGCTTACCTGTAGCATAGATGAGAATTTTAGCACTTATTATGCATGGTCTTCTTTCCTGCCTGCATGATAATTATACCACAATTTTAGTTAGATTTATATTTTGTATTTTAAAAATTATTATAACAATAAAAAGAATGTTTATATCTGGACCAAGACATACTGTGACGATTATATATCCTCTCCTATACAATTCACCCCACCCTCTGTCATGTTTTCTGGCATTAGCATTTATTTAATTTGTTCAGTTTCAAGTCAGGGAGTGTGATGCTCCTGCCTTGTTACCCAGGATTGTTTTTGCTATTCTAGGTTTCTTCTGGTTCCAAATGAATTTTAGGATTGTTTTCTCTAGTTCTGTGAGGTATGCTAATGTTATTTTGATTGACATTGCATTAAATCCATATAAGAATTTTGGGAGTATGGCCATTTTCATTATGTTGATTTTTCTTATCCAAGAACAAGGGATTTTTTTCCATTTTTTTAATATCTTCTTTGATATCCTTTTTCAGAGTACTGTAATGTTCAGTATAAAGGTCCTTTACTTCCTTTGTTAGACTGATTCCTAAGTATTTCATTTTGTTTCATGCTATTGTGAAAAGTGTTGTTTCCTTAATTTCTTTCTCAGTGAGTTTATTTGTGTACAAGAATGCTATTGATTTTTGAGTGTTGACTTTGTAGCCAGTTATGCTACTAAATTTAGTTATTAAATCTAGAAGTTTTTTTGGTGGAGTTTTTGAGGTCTTCTATGTAGAGCATGTCAACTGCAAATAATGATATTTTAACTTTTGCTTTCCTGTATTTACTCCTTTTATTTCTTTCTCTCGTCTGATTGCTCTAGCTATTGTTTCCAGAACTGTGTTGAATAGGAATGGTGATAATAGACATCCCTGTCTTGTTCTTGATTTTGGAGTGAAAGCTTTCAGTTTTGACAGTTTAGTATTATGTTGGACGCTGGTTTGTCATAGAAGGCTTTTATCAGTTTGAGATAAAGACCATCTATTCCAGTTTTCTGTAGGATTTTTATCATGGATGGGTGTTGGGCTTTGTCAAATTCTATTTCTCTGTCTATTGAGATGCTCATGTGATTTTTGTCTGTGTCTAATCTAGATTTACTGAGCATGTCCTTCATTTTACTCTCAATACTTTTTGGTTGTGTTTGTTTGTTTTTGAGACAGGGTCTCACTATGTAGTTGAGACTGACCTGGAACTCACTATGTAGCTCAGGCTGGTCTCGAACTCACAGTGATCCTCCTGCCTCAGCCTCCCAAGTGCTGGGATTACAGGCATGTGCCACCACGCCCAGCCTGTCAATTCTTTTTATATCTGAAAGATTATTTTTTTCTGTAGCCTCTCCTATCTGTTTATTTACTTCTACTACTACCATTTCAGATAGTTCAGTTGAGTGGTTTCCAATATCCTCTATGTCATTGTCCCCTGGATTTGTCCTGGCTGGGCTGGAAGTCTGAAGTTACATTTTGATTCTATATCTTGTCATTTTCTATTACTTTATTTTATTTTCTGAGTTGTTGCTTATAGATTTGTTATGGTAGATAGCTTTATCACTAATATTAAGGCTTCTCTAGAAAAATGCCTATTCCTCAGAGATATCTTCTAGGTGTAGCTCGTTCATGGTCTTTGTGACTATCACAGGATGCTAGTAGCTTCCTATATATTAAGAGGAAGAGGTTGCTATCTCTTTAGCTCAGCACCCAGCCCTTTGGTATTGGACTATGGTGATGGTTGTAACTCCATACAATCACAGTTTGTCATACAAGAGAGAACAACTGATTACAACAGGTACAATATCCTGGCTAAAGTAGTACAATTACTAGTATCAGTAGCATCTAACCCAGCCTAACAACTAACAAAATACTGTCCTTATTAATTTAGTAACTTTAACTATATGAGCAAGCTCTACCATTATGCAACAAAATTCATCATGAGCTAGGAACTTGTATGTGATGAGTTTCCCTATAGTAGACTGATTGTATCATGTGGGAGGGAAATTTAAGAGGGATAAGGGACAAAACAGATAGATAAGTGAAGAGAAATATAGTAGAAGCAAAACTGGAGGGCAAAGGATGAATACTCAAGCTTTGGAAAACTGGAGAAGGGAGCAGGGGAGAAAGCATGAAGGAGGAAGCAAAGGAATATTGAAGCAAACTAGAAAAACGAGACACTGTGTACTCACATGAAAATATCATAAAATCAAGAGGGATAGTCAAGGAAAAAGAGAAAGAAGAAGAATAAATGTATAAAATCTAAAACAAAAATAAAAACACAACCCAACCAGCCTGAAAAAAGAAAAACAAATTAAGTAAACAAGGAAAAAGAAAGATAATAAAAATGCTAAAATTTCTCTGGTGTCCATAGTTCTGTGTTGGTGTCCAAGACAGATCCCTTAAATGCACTCTGCAGCCCCACCAGGTCTGCAATAAGATCAGGGCTGGATACGGCTGTTTCTGGCTTCTGGAGGTGGGAGTGGACCCTTTCCCCAGTCAGCAGCCTTCCAGATGTCTCCTGCTTTTATGTCTCCCCACCATGATGGTCTCCACACAACTCTCTCTGCAGCTGTGGTGCTCTCTGCTGGAGACAGCCTGAGGCTATTCCCAGGTCTGTGTACAGTTGGCCCCTCCTAGACTTTACCTGGGTCCCTCTGTTCCACTCCTTTGGTTACTTTCATGCCTTAGCAGTAGGAGCATTGGCTAGGGTTGTTTACTTGTTTATGTCCAATGTTGCAGTGCAAGGTGTTGTGTCCCCTTCTTGCTGCTGGCAAAGGCCACTAGCCTGCCTGTGCCTCAGGTCTCACAGTAAAGGGGACACCTGCCTCCATTCCTTTGTAATCCAGTCCAGTCTTAGCAGTCCTGGGAAATCCTGGAAATGGAGTTTGTTTGGTCCCAGTCCCGACTTTTCAACATAAATTCCCTCAAACTGCTGATGAACTACTATGTCTACATGACTGGATGACTCTTCCCTTCTTTCTCTCAGAGTAGCAATGCAATCCTGGAACCCTGGAACCCTGGAACTCTTCTGCGGTCATAGTTTAAACTCGAACCTCTCTGAGCAAGCCATTCTGCCTCACTCACCAACTATTGTCCCTGGGCTGGCACTCAGGGAATATTGTTTTGCTCTGTCACCACTGCCTCCAACTGTACAAGACTCTCTCAATCCAGGTCCAGTCTCTGTTTCTCACAGAGCAACAAAGCTGTTTTCACTGCCTTCCCAGGGTGTGTGTGTGTGTGTGCGCGTGTGTGTAGAGTAAAAGCAGCTGATATGCTGAATCATGTGTTCTCTAATCTGCAGCAGTACTCTGTTCTGTAGTAATGGATCCTTCTTTTTGTGTGTGTGTGTGTCTCTGGGCTGTTGATTTCCAGAAACTGGGCATTTTGTCTTTGACATTTTGTGCCACTTGCACGCATGTTTATAATGGCACAGTTCATAATAGCTAAAACTTGGAAACAACTCAAATATCCATCAACTGCAGACTGGATAAAGAAGATGAGGTTTTTTTATAAAATGGAGTAATACTCAGCCATAAAGAATGAGAAACTAGAGATATTTATAGCTAAATGGATGCATATCAAGGCCATACTCTTAAGTGAAATAAATAGGACACACATGTGTAAATACCAAATACTTTCTCTGGTGTGAAAAAATAAATGTGTAAGTAAGGTTCAGTTTGTACAACTGATAATGTGAAATAGGAAGAAAAGGTCTAAAGGAGTAGGGGAAGTGGGAAGGGTAGGGGAAAGGAAAGAAGGGAAAAGTAAAAATATGAGAAAAGCAAAAAATGGAAATTAAAATCTTTGTAAGTAGGGAGGGGTAGAGAGGGTGAAGGGAGGGCTTGGGAATGGGAGAAAAACAAGAACCAAGATATATCATGTAAAGGTACAAGTACCCCACGCATGTGTAAATACCGAATAGTTTCTCTGGTGTGAATAAACTATAATAGTACATATGAGCCTAATGATATAATGGACTGTGAAATAGTAGGGGAAATCTAATAAGGGAAAAGAAAAAAATATGAGAAAATGAAAAAATGGAAATGAAGTGTTTGTAAAGGGGGAGGGAGGAGGGGTGAAGGGAGGGCGGGGACAAGGGAAAAAATGAGAATCAAGACCTGTCATGTAGAGGTACAAGATCCCAATGATGAATGTAACTGTACTGTATATCTGAAAAGTACCAATAAACAATGAAGGAAAAAGAAGTATGCCACTGAACTAGCCACTGACTCAGAGGGGATAATTAGAGCAGAACATCTTCTGCACATGAATACTCAAGTTTTGGAATGGTTTGTTACATTTCATTAATGTGGCTGTAGCTAACTGAAACTTTGGATAATAATGAGCTAATCAGGAACTTTGAGATGCGATAACAATTTTTTAAATACCCTTGTAGAAGCACAAAGTTGTATGCAGTGTTTAACATAAAGATTTCCTGAAGGTCTTTAGGTAGATTTTTAGGGCCCCGAATGTTGTTATGATGCTGAATATGATTATTTAATAAAAAATGCTACAAGAAATAATGCGGATTTATTGTAGAAAAAGACACAAAATGACCCCTAAATTATGGCAGATCATATTCATTATTGGCATTCTTTGCTATTTGAACACTTACTATATTCTCAGAATAGCATTATTATCCTCACTGTTCAGTTAAGGAAACTGAGGCTAAAGAATATTAAATAATTTTCCAAAATCATTTATTTAAAAGAATTATTTTCCCCAGGACTGTCAGATCTTATAGTTCAGATTCTACGTATACTTGTATCTCAAGCAGGAAAGATTGGTAATCCATAATCAAACAATACACGCTGATATATACATAGGTACTTTGTGGAATATTTGCACAGGTACTATCTTATTGGTTCTCATAGTATCTTTGTAAAATGAAAAGTATTATGTATATGATCATTTTAAAGGCAAATATAAAAGTTCTGAGAAATTATATGGTTCTTGATCAAGTGCCTAGTAAGTCCTGTCACTTGTTGCAAGCCCACAAAAGATGGAAAATGTATGCTCTAATGCAATATTGAAATATATAATAAAATGTTGGTACAAAAAACTGAAGACATTGTTCATATGAGTGAATGTCCCTAGGTAGTTGGTCAAAATATCTGAAAAAGAAAAGTCAAAATAACAATGAAGCCAAACAGTTGAGTCATTCCCACTGAAGATTTTAAATCACTTTTCCTATTCAAGTGATATGCAAAAAGAACAGCTCTCAACTTACTTTGTTGATACTCTTAGGGTACATCCTGAATTATTTATTTATTCTAAAATTTGATTTCTAATTATCTCTGGATCCATTTCAATTTTATTTAGTAAAAATGAGATTTTTTGCTCTTATTACTCTGTAAATCATTACAGGCCACCACTGTGCATTTCATTTTGCCTTTGTTTCCCCATCACCAAAACTGTTGTACAATATCATTTATAAAGACAAGCTGTTAACATTAGGTTGTAACAATAACCAGTGTCTTTCTCTTTCTGAACATTACAATTCAAGTGCTCTGTTTTTCAAAATAAAGGTTTATGCTTTGACAAGTATTCCATTTGAATTTTCTCTTTCAACTTTTCTAAAATGGAAATAAAATTGTCAATCAAAACAGCAATATTTGAAGTATTCTAGGCAAAGAATTTTCAAAGGCAGAAACATTCATAGAAGGAGACAAAAGAGTATTGTTACATTTTTAAAAAGAGTAAGTCATTAATTATATTATCTATTGCTTTAAATCGGTCATGCTTTTATTAGTGATTTCATAAATGCCTTCTCAAATAAAATTATCTGAAAATAAAAATCTATCATTTTTTGCAGTGAATGTAATTTAAATGGAGAGAACTGGTTCACTAATCCAAAGAAGAAACCTGAATTTAAAGTTGGGAATAGAACTAGAAATATTAATTAGAAGTGCAGCATCTTTTCCATTTGCCAGTACAACTGATCCTCAAATTTTTAGTGTAAAAACACAATTCGGATCATATAAATCCCCTTTGAAAGCCTTCAGATACCAATATACCTCCATGTAAGTTGGACTCCCCTTTCTCATGAAACTGACCGTAAGACAAAATTCCAAGTGTACTTTAGATGTGATTTCAGGAAACATTGGTTGAGGAACAGGCAAGTGAGACAAGGAAGGGAAGAAAGTCATACAGAGTTTTGTCACAGCAGTAACTACAATGGGAAATTGGATTTTAATCCCACTGGGAGACTCCAGGCACTAATATAAAAACATGCCTCAAAGTTATCTCAGCTGAAATGCAGCTCCTCATCCATTCTCAGGTGAAGGGCTGCCTCTGGGACCATAACCTATGGTACTTCCGGTTTGCTGTTAGGCAGGCCAGATGTATCCATGAATCAATCCTTAAGTAGAGCCATGGTTTTTGCCATAAAGCTACCTTTGAAAATATATGAAGGTGAGAGTGGAGGTGGTAAAAGCAAAGCACAAAAAGGTGTGCTTCATCTTCTGACAAAGATCTTCATTCAACACGTAAAGTGGACATTTGTCATTTGTATTTACTGCTAAAATTGAGCCATCTCCCTGTGTTCAAGCAATTTTCTAACACATGAGGTTTGGGAAAGAGCAGAGCTCCCCCTCTAGAGTGTAAGTGGACAAAGGGAGTTCCTAGCTTTGAGGACTTCTTTTGCAGTTAGGACTCCACTAACAAGATGCACCCACCTGAGATGTTGACTCTAGGGCAAGTGGCACAAAGAAGCTAGGGTAATAGAAAAGCCTTATGGTCTTGGCTGGCAGTAGCAGTAACAGCTAGTCACTAAAGCAGCTATGGCAAGAGCCTGGGAGCTCACTGGTACTGCCCAATTTTTAGAATTTCCAGCAGCAGTGATGCAGACTCCTTTGCACAGTGCTCAACAGTAACTATAGTAGAATCTTTGCCAGAGGCTTCCTTATTTTATGCCTTATTCTTCTGTCTCTCTGGAAATTCTGACAGCTACTATTAACTTACTAATATATTTGATGCTTGTTTAAATTATCCAGGGTCAATTTCTATTGCTTGCATCTGTAAATCTTAACTAATACAACAGTCTGGGGTATAACACTGGAACTATTCTTAATAGCCTCTCAAACTAAAGCAAACTTTGAGAACCACTGCTCTGGTGTCTGTTTCCTCAAAGGGAAAATAGATATAACAACATATGCTCAGTAAAGCACTTGTGGTGTTCAAATAAACTAATTGCCAGAGAGGAGTTTCAAAAGCATGAATAAGATGATTTCACAATTGAAGGCATCAACTAAATGATGATTTTGGAGTAATTTTCCACTCAAACTGAATGGATTTCATTAAAGTATCTTAACTACCTTGTCACAGAATCTATTTAAATATGCTTATCTTCCAGAGAACTATTGGCCATCCTGTGCTCACATTTGGAAGCAATGAACTTGTGGCATATTTATTGATTACAAAAATAGCCATGATTCTTTAGCCCTTTATAGTGGAACTCTGTAGTTTCTACCATCAAGAGACAGAATCTAGCTCTTCATTCTTTACTCTCGGCTGGGGAGCTTTGGCTGATAGAGTGTGAAGGAAATGACAGTGTGCCTACCTTTGAGCTTAATCCTCAAGAGCTTCTGCATATTTCCTTTGTATCTCTTGGAACTCTATTAGTTAACATGTGAGCAAGAACAAATCTACTGGAAGATGGGAGACCTCCCAGAGTAGAATTGAAATAAATGCCCCATCCAAGAGCCGACCATTCATGGAAGCAGAGATATATTGCTGACACACAGAGTTTTTCCCCCAGTACTGAGGATCAAACCCCAAGGCTTCATGTATGCTCTTAGGTGAACATCTCTACCACTGAGCTATATCCCTACCCCATTTTATTATTTTATTTGAGACAAGATCTTACTAACTTGCCCAGTCTGACCTTGAACTTGCAATCCCACCTCAATTTCCCATAGCCAGGATTACAGGCATGTGCCATGACACCAGGTTGACACACAGACTTTTGAGTTAAGTTAAGTATATGATTATTATTTTAAGCCACTACATTTTGGCAGGATTTATTATGCAAAAATTGCTGACTGATGCTATGCTCCATGTAGTTTCTGGGTTCTACCAAGGCGCTAAAACCATGTGGAACTGTGGGAGAGTTGATTAAGAAAATTCTTGGCCTGATTCAGGTGCTCAATTTCAGGCAGTAAATATATACACAAGCTTTGCTGCCATCTTATCCTGACTCCATGTTTAGCGCTTAGGTTCGTGACTTAACTCTCAGCCTGGGTAAATAAGTTTTCTGCCCAATACCCCTCCATATCTTTATAATTTAGATATTTGTTAGAGATGTCTCAAGTATATATCTTGCAAAATGACAAATGACCAACATCCATCTAAAGTTAAATATTACAATCATAGCATTATCTTTTAGGACAGATGTTAACAATTACTATTGCAAATTAACAATTTTGTCAATCACATTTAGTGGTTAGATTTAAAATGTGTAATGTAATGCAGTGATAATGACCACATAATTATTAATACAGGGGACCCTGATTTATGGTTAGTTCGACTTAACTTTTTTTTTTAATTTAAGATGCTGTGAATTTGATATGCATTCAGTACAAGCAATAATTCAAAGTTTGTATTTTGATCCTTGCCCAGACTTGACATATGTAATATGATGCTGGGCAATAGTAGTGAACCACAGCTCTCAGCCATGTGATGGTGGGAAGTAAACAATGTACAGTTGGTCCCTGATTCATGATTTAGGATTTTTGAACTTTGTAAAGTGGATCTATAAGGATATAAATCTGTCATAAATAGAGGAAAAGATGTATGATCATTATTAATGATAATGTCAATATTTAAATGGTAACATTAACAATAATTTGGTTAGCATGAGTCTGTTCTTATGATAGTAAATGGCCTCACTTTCAATTGAAGTTCCTAGAAGAACAAGTGTTGGCTGGTTTGCCAATATAAGATATCGATGCTGATGTTGCCACCAAGTTATTATGCTTTCCTCCTTATGCACTATAAGTGACTAAAGTGAAAATCTTATCTATTTATCTCCTTTTTAACTCCCAATCTTGATGATTGGCTGATGGTGATAACACAAATGCGCTCTCTCAATTTATTTTTTTTTATTTTAATTTTTTTGGTTTTTTTTAGTTTATTGGTACCTTTTTTGGTATACAGTACAGTTACATTCATTATTGGGATCTTGTACCTTTACATGACAGGCCTTGGTTCTCATTTTTTCCTCTTATCCCTGCCCTTTCGCCCCCTCCACCCTTTCCCATTTACAAACACTTTATTTTCATTTTCTCATATTTTTTTCTTTTCCCTTATTACCTTTCCCCTACTCTTCTCACTTTCCCTAAACCTTTAGCACTTTTCTTCCTATTTCACACTGTCAATTATCTCATTAGGATCTTATGTTCTATTATTGTTTTTCACACCAGAGAAACTATTTGGTATTTCCAAATGTGTGACTTATTTATTTCACTTAGGAGTATATCTTCAATATGTATCCATTTTCCTATGAGTGAATTTAATTTCTCATTCTTTATGTCTGAGTAGTATTCTTTTTATAGAAAAACCACAATTTCTATAAATGGAAGTTCTTAAGCTTTCTGAATTTTTCAGAAACAAAGTTATAATTGATGGCCCCACTGTATTGTTCATGTCTGATATTTTTCATGCATCTACTACTTGAAATGGTACTTTGAGTAAAAATGTTATTGTATCTGAACCTTAAGTCTGGAATAGAGCAAAACAACTGATTTGAGAACACAATAATTGGCTTTTAAGACAAAATATTCCTTGAATATCCAGAGCTACTTCAGCTACCTTTGCTGCATCCTGCAAGCAGCATCTTGGCTGAAGAGGATGGATATAAATATTTTTCTGTTAGCTATCATACAAGAAACATTTTCATTCTTAAGGCACGATTCTATGATTTCAACATGATCAAGCAATTTTAATCATTTTATCCACAAGTAAACTTCAGTTGTTATTAAGTATTCAATTTATTATTATTATTATTATTATTTTAAGAGTATGGTATTAAGGCATTCTTATATTCCAACTTCGCTTTTTAAACATGTAGTATGTACTACAAGCAATTACATAAAAGAAATAAATCACATTCAAAGGAAAGCCCATCAGAATCTCAGAAGACTTTGAACACAAACCCTCAAGTGAAGGAGAGCCTGGAGTGAGGTATTTCAAGTCCTTACAGAAATCAATCTCAAACCTAGACTGATGTATTCTGCAAAACTATTTTTCAAAATTGATGGGGAAATGAGATACTTCCATGACAAAGAACACCTGAGAAATTTCATTAATATGAAACCAGCACTCCAAACAACTCTAAACAATATCCCAGAAAAAGACAATGAAGGTAACAATTCCATGAGGGCCGACAGAGCAAATCCAGCAGGCAAGGCAAGAAATTAAAGGGAAAGGAGGAAAACTTAAAAAGAGCCAACAACAGGAAAATAATATGACAATGATAAGTCACTACATATCAGTTATAACCATCAATGTTAATGGCCTCAATTCACCAATCAAAAGAAATAGACTGGCAGAACGGATTAAGAAGCAGAATCCAACAATATGCTATATACAAGAAATGCACCTAGTTCAAAATGAAATTCACAGACTGAAAGTAAAAGGATGGAAAACAGCTCTCCATGCAAACAGGAACCTAGAAAAAGTAGGGGTAGCTATCTTATTTGAAGATAAAGTAATTTTCAAACCAAAACTAATTAAGAGAGACAAAGAAGGTCACCACATCCTTGTAAAGGGAACAATCCAAGAGGAAGAGATGATAATCATAAATATGTATGCACCAAATACTAATGCCCCAACTATACAAAACAAATATTAAGGAACATGAAAAACTAAATAAGCACTAATACAATTGTAGTGGGGAGGCCTCAACATCCTACTATCACAAATAGACAGATCATCTAGACAAAAAATCAACAACTAAATACTAGAACTGAACCAAGCTTTTGAACAAATGGACTTAGTAGACATCTACAGAGTGTTCCACCCCACAAAATCAGAATACACATTCTCTTTAGCTGCACAAGGGTCATTCTCCAAAGCAGACCACATGCTAGCTCATAGAAAATGTTTAAGTAAATGCAAAGCAATTGAAGTTATCCAATGTATGTTATCAGACCATAGTGCAATTAAACTGGAGATCAATAACATAATAAACCATAAGAACTTCACAAACACATGTAAGTTGAATAACACTCTCCTGAACAACCAGTGGGTCACAGAGGAAATTAAAGAAGAAATTAGACAGTTTTTACAAATAAATGATAATGACAATAAAATATACAGGAATCTATGGGACACAATGAAAGCAGTTGTATGAGAGAAATTCATAGCAGTGAATGCGTACACTAGCAAAACAGAGTGAGCTCAAATAAACAACCTGATGGTGAATCTGAAGCTCCTAGAAAAAGAAGAGCAAGACAAAACTAAAGCTTGTACAAGGGAGGAAATTATAAAGAACCAGGCAGAAATCAATGCAATGGAGACTAAGAGAATGGTACACAAAAATCAGTGAATCAAAGAGGTGTTTTTTTAAAAGAATAAATAAAATCGATAAACCCTTAGCCAACCTTATAAAATAAAGGAAAGAAAAGGCTCAGATCCATGAAATTAGGAATGAAAAAGATGAAGTCACAACTGATTCAGCAGAAATCCAGAAGATCATCAATACTGACCCCGAGAACCTGTACTCTAATAAATGGAAAACACTGAGGAAATGGAAAGATTTCTAGATACTTATGAATTGCAAAATTTGAATAAAGAAGATATAAAAATTCTAAACACCCCAATTACAATCAGTGAAATTGAAAAGGTAATTAAAAATTTATCAACAAAAAAAAAAGCCTAGGTCCCGATGGCTTCACTGCTGAATTCTACAAGACATTTAGAGAAGAACTACAGCCATTACTCTTTAAACCTTTCATTGAAATTGAAAGAAAAGCAATACTTTCAAATTCATTTCTGGAAACAATTGTTACTTTGATGCCAAAACCAGGGAAAGACCCACCCAAAAAAGAGAACTGCAGGCCAATCTCCCTAATAAATATAGATGCAGAAATCCTCAATAGGCTACTGGGAAACAATACAGAGACTCATCAAGAAGGTCGTACACCCTGACTATGTGGGATTTATCTCAGGGATGCAAGGATAGTTCAACATATGTAAATCAATAAATGTAATACAATATATTAACAGTCATCATGGACAAGAACCATATGATCATCTCAATAGATGCAGAAAAGGCATTCAACAAAAGTCAACACCCATTCAGGATAAAAACCCTGCAGAAAATTGGAATAGATGGACTTTATCTCAACTTTACAAAGGCTATCTATGAAAAACCAACTGACCATATTAAATGGCCCAAAACTGAAAACCCTCATGCTAAAATCAGGAACAAGACATGGATGTCCACTATCACGACTACTTTTCAATATAGTTCTGGAAACATTAGCCACAGCAATTAGATAAGAGAAAGAAATAAAAGGAATACATATAGGAAAGAAAGAAATTAAACTGTCATTATTTGCCAACGATGTGATACTCTACATAGAAGACCCCAAAAACACCGCCAAAAGACTTCTGGATTTAATTGATAGATTCAGGAGAGTACCTGGATACAAGGTCAACACTCAACAATCAACAGCCTTCTTGTACACAAATAACAGACTCACTGAGAGAGAAAAGAACTAGAGAAAACAATCAAAAAAATCATTTGGAACCAGAAGAGACCTAGAACAGCAAAAGCAATTCTACGCAACAAAGACATGGCAGTGGGTATCAAAATTCCCAATTTAAAACTGTACTATAAAGTCAATGTAATAAAAACAGCATGGTATTGTCAAAGAAACAGACCTGAGGACCAGTGGAGTAGACTAGAAGATGCAGAAACAACTCCAAACACACAGTTACCTCATCTTCGACAAAGGAGCCAACCATCCTCACTGGAGGAAAGATAGCCTCTTTAATAAATGGTGTTGGGAAAACTGGATTTCAACCTGCCAAAGATTAAAACTAGACCCCTATCTTTCACCATGCACTAAACTAAAATCCAAGTGGATTAAAGATCTAAATATTAAAATAGAAACACTAAACTTGCTGCAAGATAAGTTAGGCAGAACTCTCAAATACATTGGCATAGGAGAAGACTTTATGAACAAATCCTCAGTAGCAGGGATCCTGCACAAAGAATCAACAACTGGGATCTCATTTTATTAAAAAGCTTCTGAACTGCAAAAGAACCACCCACAGAGCTAATAGACAACTACAACATGGGAAAAAATTTTACCAGCTGTTCCTCAGATGAAGGTTTACTATCTAGAATATATAAAGAACTCAAAAAAATCAGACCCTCCAACTATAAAGACCCGATTCAAAAAGGGTCATCTGAAATGAACAGACATTTCTCAGACAAAGAAGTAAAAGCAGCAAATAAACACATGAAAAAATGTTCAACATCACTGGTCATCCGAAAGATGACCAGTAAAAACTGCTGTCATTCCACCTCACCCCACAAAGAATTGCTGCTATCAAGATATCAACCAATAACAAATGCTGGTGGGGTTGTGAGGAGAAAAGAACTCTACTTCATTGTTGGTGGGAGTTCAGCCTGGTGCAACCACTGTGGAAATCAATATGGAGATACCCAAAAAGCTGGGACTAGAGGTTCCATTTGATCCAGCCATAGCTCTGCTGGGTATCTTTCCAAAAGAATTAAAAGAATTATACCACAGTGATATATGCTCACCCGTGTTTATAGCAGCACAGTTTGTGGTAGCTAAAACTTGGAAACAGCCCATTTGCCCATCATTTGGAAGCTGGATAAAGAAGATGTGGTTTTTTTCCTTTTTTAAAAAATAAAATGGAGTACTACTTAGCCATAAAGAATGAAAAAGTAGAGATATTTATAGCTAAGTGGATGCACATTGAGGACATACTATTAAGTGAAATAGATAGGACACAAATGTGTAAATATCAAATTTTTTCTTTGATGGGAAAGACTAAAAGCGTAAATAAGGATCAAAATATATAATTGATATTGTGAAATACGAAGAAAACATCTAAAGGAGTAGGGAAGTGGGAGGGATAGTGGAAAGGAAAGAAAGGAAAAAATATGAGAAAAACATGGAAACAAAGTTTTGTAAATAGGGAAGAGTGAAGGGGGTGAGGGACTTCAGGGGAATGGGAAAATAAGAACCAAGATACATCATGTAAACTACCATGATCCAAATGATGAATGTAACTGTATTGTATATCTAAAATGTACCAATAAACTCAATGGAAGAAATAAACATGTAGTATTATTCCTGTGTCATATTTGGACATTTTGTAAAACATATGGCAAGGCAGTTCTAAAATAACTTCCATCGCTATATAATATATCATTTCAAATTCTCTTGTTTGACATGAACTCTGTCTCTTGCTGAACAATGGTGAAAATGTCTGTCTTTCTGCTATCCTATAATTGCTTTCTGAATGTACAACAAATATGAGTGAACAAATATTGTAAGATTGTGTGTCCAAATTATGTATAACATTCAACATGTCGATTGAATTCTCAAAGACAATTGTATGACAATTTTATTCACTGATTTGCATTCTGTAAATAACTTTTCAATCAAATGTGTTATCTTAGCTGTTTGGTACAACCTAGAAATCTCTTGCTAAGCAAATATGTTGTCAGAAGCACAAGGGAATTCATGATTGTTTTGGCAAGTTGTTAAACTTCAGTAAGACTTCTGCTAATTTCTGAGTTACTAGTTGTCTGATTTACAAGGTCCAGAGGTTATCTATTTAGTAATACCACTAGCCTTTTAGGAGCTGGCAGAATACAATTTGGATTTTTTTTTCAGTAATAGGTTTTCTAAATAAAACTTTATACCTAGAATTTTTAAAATGTCAAAATTCAGACAGTCAAAAATTCTTTCTCTCCAAACTCTTACATTGGTTGGTTGGCACTGGATAGAAATTATTTAAAGAAGTTTTCTATTTAAAATTTTAGGCCCTGAAGACTTAACACTATAAAATGTCATCTTCTCAAATGTACTCTTTTGGGCCGGGGATTTAGCTCAGTTGTGCCACCGTCTGCCTCAAAATTGCAAGGTCCCAAGTTTGATCCCTGGTACCAAAAAAAAAAAAAAAACACACTATTCTCAAGTGTACTCTTTTAAAGTCTCTTAATTTATAACTCAATGAGACTCATTTTTAAATATTCATTTTCTCTAACAATTTATCCATTGGCTCTATCTTTTATATTCTTTATTTTTAGCTTATTTACTAATTTTTTTCCTTATTATAGTTTGAGGTTGCAAATTTACATTCAGATTTTGCATCATTTCCCCAAGGAGTTATGAGTTCTCAAAAGGACTATTTTTCTTGAAATACTCTTTCTTAATGCAAGTAAATACCTATATTTTAAAGTTCTTAAAAGAATATGTTATTAGGTACTATGATTGGTCATACACTAAACAATTCTATAAAATTAGAATTAATATGTAATCTAATCTTATTTAATCTTTTATTCAAATTGTATAATTATTAGTCAAAAAAAGTGTTCTTTCTAAAGATATTTTTCTCATATACTTTCATAATATTTATAATAACTGTCAATCTTTTCCTTTACCTCTTTGAGAATTTTTAATAACTCTTTTGTACTTAAAAATTAGTGGCTTTCGTAATCATTGTTAATTATTATAGCATTTTACTTCTGTGATATAAGTGTACATTTATAACATTTATACTATGATTGACTCTTAGAATTTCAACAAAGCACATAAGGAGATTTTAACTCTATGTTGCACTCAATGCTTATCTACATTTGAAAGTAAATATCAAGAAATGAATAATAAATCTTAATCTATCTTAATGTTATTGTATTATTATTTGTATTAATGCTGTATTTATATAAGTATGTATCATGACAATCTAGACAATTTCAAAATCTTTCACATGATGTTAAATTAGACAAGAGTCTATTTTACTTTTCCAAAGACCGTAGCCAAAGCCCAAGTTGAAAACAAATTTTGGCTAAATTCCCAGATCAAAGTCAAACTTTCATGCTTCCCTACTTTGTATATTTAAAACCTCCATCTCAAAGAATAATTTCAAATGGATTATAAGAATTTCATAAAAGTATTTATGTACTCTTTCTACCTTTCTCCTTCTGAAAGCAATGCATTAGGTTATATGCTCACAGATTTTAGGTTAAGAGTTGAAAAATCTCAAGTCCTATTTTGTTGATAACATGTTAAGTAATGTATGCTTGTAGATATGAATGCCAGTAATCCTCCCAAACTTATATATATATAAAACCTGCTCCCCCTCCTCCCGTTAAAAAATAGAGTCCCTTTCCTTTGAAGGTAAGCTAGCCAGTCATTTTGCCAATTCCAGGCCTAATCTTTTGGGGCAGTTTTTACCTTGGCTTTCTTGGACCCCAGCTGTCATGGTATAAGAAAGTTTATGTTATCCTACTGTAGAAAGAGCATATGCAGAAAGGCCCTAGTGGACGAGGACAATAACCCATCATACACAGAGAGGATGCATTGAGTAGAACTGAATCTTCAACAGACAATCAATATCAGGACCCAACAAATGCAAGAAATGCCATCTTGTACCTTCCAGCCTAGCCTGTGCAACCATATAAATGATCTCAGGTGACATTCTTGGAATGTAAGAATCAATATTGAATCCACAGAATGACACAAAATAAGAAATAGCTATTGTCTCAATCCATTCAATTTTGGAGTGGTTTGTTCGTATCAATAACAGGGGTGGACATTTATACCCAGCATGGGGCTACTAAAAAAAAGTTCAAACATGTAACATTGTCACTAGACAAAGGTAGAGGGTAGAAGAGAAGTGAGGAAAATGCTATTGGAGACTGGAAAAAGGAAATCAGCTTTTCATTGGCAGAATATTTCACAAGATTTATGTCTGCTGTAATTTGGAAGATAAAAAGGAACCCAATAAACTTGTTCATTTGGCTAGATTCCTAGATATAATGTTAAAGATGGTAATGGACTTCTTTTAGCCCTCTTAAACAGAAAGTATTACAAATTATTTCTAAAGAATTTAAAAGAAATATAGAGGATCTGAGACAGTCTCCTCAAATGCGAACAGACTCAAAATTTGAAAGAGACTCAGGGAGAGCAAAAAATTCAGATTCTGCTAGTAAACTGTGGCCTCAGGTCAAGATCTAATGAGAAATGAGGCCGATATATATTT
>NW_022900951.1:16780494-16801358 GCF_012274545.1 Fukomys damarensis | reverse complement strand
TATCAAATAATGTGAAATCATGAAACTAGGCATCGTAAACATGCACTAATAAAAATAAAAACTGAAAAGAGTAAGGCTGAACAATTTAATGCAGTAACTCAAAAATCCTTTCAGCTAGACAGAGGGGCTTTTAAAAATCATAAGGTCCTGGATCCACAATATTTTGATTCACAAACCAATGTAAAAAAAGCCTATTTAAGAAGATTTGTAGCCAGTGCTTCTAAAAATGCGATAGATTATAATTTGTAGGAATTATAATATGTAGAAAGCCTAGGAAGTTCACTAGTATTTGGAGCCCTGATCACATATGGCTAATAGATTTCAGTATTGGTATGGACCAGTGATTACTGTATGCCTTCCATCTTTCCTTTGTCTGGATGTATCTATCATGATTTCCCCTTCCCTGTCTCACTTTTGTATGTTGGAGGATAGATAACATACATTTTTAATTCACAGTTTTCATGTTTGAGAGAAACTATACCTGAGAAGCTAGAAAAAAGAAAGAACTCCTAAGAATCCGTTACCCATATCTGAATTAGTTTTAAACGATGAACTCCTGGACCTTGAGCTAATGCTACAATCGTATAACATTGTTGAGGATGGTGCTGAGTGCATTTCACAAAGAAGGTATGTGAATTGTTGTTAGTGGGTAAATTTTTGTAGGTGGCTTTCATATGTATCCATGACAATTATTTTACTTGTACTTGCATGCTACTCCTCTCATAAGAGGGAAGTGTGTAGCTTCTTTTTTCTTGAATCTAGGCTAGCATCTGTGGCTTTCTTCAGCTAATAAAATTTAACATAAGTTCCACTGTGTCAGATTTGGGCTTGGACCTTCAGTGGTAGTTTAAACTTTTGTTTCATTGGAACTCTGTTGCTATATGCAACAGTGTCTCAGCTATCAAGCTGAAAGCAGAAGTTGTGTAGCAAGGCCCTAGCTATTGAGCTGCCATGTGGAGAAAATAGACCCAAAGCACTCCTAGTGACTATCAGGATCAATGAGAAAGAAGCCTTCATGGACCTTATTGATCGGATCAGGTACCAACTGAATGCAGTCACCTGTTTGAGCCCAACTACTGCTATAAAGCAAAAGAATTGTTAAATCAATAAACAGTGAATAAATAATAATAATTCACTAATAAATAGTGAATTGTTGACTTTAACTAATGAGTTATGAGGTAGTTTGTTCCATACCCATAAGGAACTGAAGAGAGTAGAAATGCAAAATATTTTATGTGATTAAAAAGGTTTTACCCTGCTACTTATGAAATTAATTTGGTTAAACTATGTTTCTTTTAGTGAAGACATATATTCCTTTTTGAAAAATTAATTTGTGCCCCTTAAAAATTTTTTGAATGCTATGAAATAACAGCTGAGAATTTGTGTCATTTAAAGAAAATTTAGGGGTATGAAAAAACAATTGAAAAGCTGAGGAAACAGCCATAAAGAATGAGAAACTAGAGTCATTCATAGGAAAAATGATGCATATTGAGGCCATACTCTTAAGAGAAATAAATAAGACACACATGTCTAAATACCAAATAGTTTCTCTGGTGCGAAAAACTAAAAGTATAAATAAGATCCAAGTTGTATAATTGACAATGTGAAATAGGAAGAAAAGGGCTAAAGATGTAGGGGAAGTGGGAAGGATATGGGAGAGGAAATAAGGGAAAAGAAAGAAGTATGAGAAAACAAAAAAAATGGAAACAAAGTTTTTGTAAATAGGGAAGGGTGGAGGGGGTGAAGGGAGGGCAGTGGTATGGGGGAAAAATGGGAACCAAGACCTGTCATGTAAAGGTACAAGATACCAATGATGAATGTAACTGTACTGTATACCTAAAAAGTACCAATAAACTCAAAGAGGGAAGAAAAAGAAAATCTGAGTAAAAAAAAGGTGTTGTTGACAGTTTGGTATGCTGCTGAAAAGAATATGTATTCTACTATTGTTGGATGAAACACTGTAGATTTATGTTAAATCCAGTTCTATGCTATAGTTTAATGCTGATATTTCTTTGTCAATTTATTGGATGTGCTTGACCTATTTGTGAGACTGGGATATTCAAGTTACCTCAATATGACTGTATTATTGTCTCTCTGTCCTTTTATGCCATGTACTTTTTGTTATGAAATTGGGAGTTATCTCTTCTGGGTGAACAGTTCCCTTTACCAATATATAATGACTTTTAGTTTGAAGTCAACTTTGTCAGAAATTAGAATAGCTACTCTTGGTATTTTCTGGCTCCAACTTCTTGAAAGATCATTTTGATCCTTTCATTTTTAGTCTTTGTGTGTACTGATGGATAAGAGACCTTGTAGGCAGTTTATAGTTGAGCCTTGTTTTTTGATCCAATCTGTGTCTTTTGAATATAGAGTTAAGACCATTTATATTTAGTGTTGTTATTAAAAGGTATGTACTGATTCCCACCATTATATTGTTTTTCCAATGATTGATTCCTTTTTTTTCTTTTAACTAATCTTCCAGTGATATTTATTTTTCCCTGGCCTCATGGATATTGTTGTTGTCCTTTAGAATTCTCTTAATTATTTTTTGTAATGCTGGCCTGGTAGTCAGGAATTTCTTTAGGTTATTTTTATCATGGATGGTTTTTATTTCTCATTTAATTTTGAAGGCTAGCTTTGCAGGATACAGTAATCTGTATAGGCAATTATTTTCTTTCAGGGCTTACAAAACTTTGGTTTGGGTTGATAAATCTACTGTTTTCTGATGGGTTTATCTTTGCAGATGACTTGGTGCTTCTGATTAGCTTTTAGTATTTTCTCTTTGTTCTGAGTTTCTGGCCTTTTGACTATGATATGTTGTGGGGAGATTCTTTTCTAATCATATCTATTTGGCCTTTAAATGCTTCTTTTACCTGAGTATCTATCTCATTCTCTAAATTTGGGAAATTTTCTGCAATAATTTCAGTGAATAATTGTTATGCCATTAGCCTCTACCTTGACTCATTTCAACTTCAATGATCTTTAAGCTTGTTTTTTTAGAGTAATCTAGAGGTCCTTGAATAATCAATGATACATACATACCCATGTTTGTAGCAGTGCAATTCACAATATCTAAACCGGGAAACAGCATAGATGCCCATCAACAGATGAATAGGTAAAGAAGTGTGTGTGTATATACAGTGGAACATTATTTGCCATAGAGAATAATTAAGGCATGTCATTTACAGAAAAATGCATGGAACTTGAGACCATAATGTTAAGTAAAATAAATCAGGCACAGAACATTAAAAATTACATGATTTCTCTTATATAAAAATTTAACATATAAATAAATGAATGACCAAAATAAAGAAGAAATGTTAAAAAAGAAGAAGGCAAACTCTTTGGAGATGGGAAAAGGGATCACTTAATATTAAAACTTAAGGAACTAGAAAAAGAAAAGCAAACCACCTCCAATGTAAGCATAAGGGAGAAAATAATGATCAAAGCACAAATAAATAAGAGATTATAAAAACAATGGCAATATCAATAAAAATATAGGATATTTTGAAAAGATAAACAAAATTGACAAATCTTTAGCTAGACTACAAAATAATGGAATTGTCCTAGAAAGAACACTAAGAAGAGGAAATCTGCATAACAAACCTTAATAAATAGGTCCACCACAGTCTATTAGCTTTCTCCATATTTGCCTTCCTAAAATTTATCATAGCTGGATGTTCAAAATCTTTTAAGTGTAAGTTGAATTTTTGAAGAGTTTACCATAAATAACCATACACCAACAGGATAACTTAGAAGAAAAGGATAAGTTCCTAGATATAGGCCACCAAGACTGAATCATTAAGAACAAGAAAATCCGAATAGACTAATAATAATAAGTAAAGAGATTTAACAAGTAATAAAAAGTTTCCCATCAAATAAAAGCTCAGGAAAATGGCTCCACTGTTGAATTCAATCAACATTTAAGAACTAAGACTTATCATTCTTGAACTCTTCAAAAAATTTGAAGAAGAAAGAATACTTTCAAACTCATTATATGAGACCAGCAATACCTTGATACCAAAGATAGACAAGGGCACAAAAAACCCATAAAATGTGCAGATCAATATCCATGATGAACGTAGATGCAAACATCTTCAATAAAATACTAGAAAACCGATATCATGAGTTCAAGGCTACCCTGACAGACTGAGCTACACAGTGAGACCCTGTCTCAAAAAAACACAAAACAATAGAAGAAGAAAGAAAGAGCCTCAGCTTTGAAACTAATAATGCAGTGGACTTTGCAACTGTGAAATTCTTGCTTCAAGATCCAAAAAGCTTGTTACATGCTTTCAGTATAAGGTTGAATTATGATGGTGTTCTTCCACAGGCCTTTGCTCAAATAAGCAGACCACTACAGACATTTGCAGAGGTCAAGACAAAATTTAAGCCAAATTCTTCAGAAAATATAATGGGTAAAATGCTGGAAGACACTCCTTTGGTAAAGTCTCATAACTAAGAAATCATTGTTTTCTCGGGTTCTCGTCTTCCCCAGTCCAACAGGCCTCAAGAAATTTGGTCTGTCCTACAGAATGTTACGAGTACAATATATCAGAACAGCATGGATGTGTTTCAAGGCAGGCGGCGGAACTGCTGCGCTAAATCCCTGGCGCATGGATGTGTTTCAAAGATTGAATGCAAATTCAGCTCTGACTGTTTTAAAAATAGCATCATTTGAAGAAGCATTTATGTATCTTCAAAAGTTAATGGCAGCTGTGAAAGATCTTCTTGAAGGAATTCAGAGGATTTTGTCCCCTAGCAGTAATTACCAAGATATTGAGACCCCCTATAACTTCCTAATCAAGTATGAGGTAAATAAACATGTCATACTCACTGCCCAGGAACTCTATGACTTTGTTTCTCAGACTGAATATCAGGAAAAGTTAACCATCAGATGCCGCCAACTGTTGAGATGGAATGTGCCATGCAGCAGTGCAGCGCATCTGTACACATGGGGCCAAAATCAGGATGGTGTGAAGACACGTTCAACTGTAGGACCTAAGTGCTGTAACTTTATAGAGAAATTGCATTCATCTTTGTAACTTTAGAGGCATTTGTCTTCATGAGTAACAGTAATTTTCGATCTGGTCACTTTTTTGAACCACACCCAGGAGAAGTTTAAGAAATATTTTCTAGGTACAAAAAGTGATTATGTTGCCAACAGTCTCATTGCAGCTCTAAAGAGCCTAATGTTTGCACTGTGAAATAAACTGTGCACTCAGCTTTCCCGGAGTGCACATTGCCTTCATATCTTTATCCTAATTCCAAGCCAGTATCTCTAAAGAAAAGACAGCCATCTTTCTAGTCCTCCTAGGACAGGAGCCACATGGGCAGCTGAGGAATGCCCAGTTAGCATCTCTCTCAGTCCTGAATATGAACATGTGACCAGATACTGCCAAACCCTAAAAATGAGGACCTGACCATGTTTACCACATACCACAAATGAAATCTTGTCTGGAGTTGTTTTTTAATGACCAATTATTTATGTAGACAGCGTAGAAATAATAATACTACCATCCTCACCTCCCTTAGGGTAATGAAAGTAGAATTTTGACTTCAACTCCTACTTCCTGGACAGCCTCTCCTCTGAGCTTGTAACTTTTCAGTGCATTTCTAGTAGGGAAGAAAAGTGACCTCTGTGCTGAATTGCCCTTAAATATGAAGCAGCCTGAATTTTGGGACTTAGGTGGTAGTGATTGATATTTGCCACTAACTAAATATAAGTGTTTAATTGACTTCTTACTTATACAGTAAGTTGGAAATCTCTGTTTATGCAAATGTATTAGGCTTTTAACCCTTAGATAAAATTAAATTTGGCTTTGTTATAAATGTTAATTTATTTTTTAAAAGAGCAATAAACAGCTTATTTTCATTAAAAAATACAGAAAACCAAATTCAGCAGTGTATGAGAATTATTTCATTATAATCAAGTGGTACTTATCCCTTGGAGGCAAGAATAATTCAACATATACAGTCAATAAATATGATAGACTGCATTAACAGAATGGAGAACAAAAATCATATGCTCATCTAATAAAAACAATTAAACTTCATTTAATAATTTTAAAAATCTTTCAAGAAATTAGATATAAAAGGAATGTACCTCAATTAGCTTATAAAAAGGATGTGTCATAACACAATAACGGATATACAAACCAAGCTCATACTTTTACTCAATAAAAAGTTGAAATCTTTTTCTCAAAGCCCAAGAAAAGGATGCTAATACTCAGCATTTTTGTTCAACAAAGTACTGGAAGTCATAATAATTGGACAACAGAAAAAAATAAAATGAATCCAAGTCAGAAAGGAGGTAGTTAAATTGTCTCTGCAGAACATGACTTTACATGCAGAAAATCCTAGTTCCATGAAAAAACTGTTAGAAATAATAAATTCAGTAAAGTTGTGTGATATAAATCAACATATAAAAATCATTAGTATTTTTGTGCACTAACAATGAAATATCTGAAAAAAGAAATCAAAACTATTCTATTTACAGTAGCTGTTAAAAAAACCTTAGAAATAAATTAATCAAGAGAGTGAAAAACATGTACACCAAAAACTATAAAAACACTGATGAAGGAAACCGTAGAAGACACAAATACAAGGAAATGTATTCTCTGTTCATGAATTCAAAGATTTTTGATCTGACCCTAAAAGCGTAAACAACAAAAGCCAAAATACACCAACTGTATTACATCAAATTAAAAGCTTCTGTACAAAAAGTAAAAGCATTAACAAAATGAAGAAACAATTTTCAAAAGGGGAAAATAGATTTACAAATCTGATAAAGGGCTAATATCCAAGATACATAGGAAAGAGCTGAGGATTGAGCTCAGTGGTTCCACTGCATGCCTCGCAAGCCCAAGGTCCCGAGTTCGATCCCCAGTAACAAAAACAAAACAAACAAAATACATAGGGAACATAAACAAGTCAATATTAAAAAAACAAATAGCTCAATTTTTAAAAGGTAGCAAAAGAACCTAAATAGATGATACTTCCTAAGGACAGATGTACAAATAGCCAACAGATAAATGGAAAAAAATGTTCAGCATCACTAATCACCAGAAAAATTAGGACTAAAATGAGATATTATCTAAAGTGTGTTGGAAGACTATTATCGAAAAGACACTCTCTAGTGTGAAAAACTATAATAGCACACAAGATCCTAATGGGATAATTAATACTGTGAAATAGGAAGAAAAGGGCTAAAGGTATAGGGAAAGTGGGAAGGGTAGGGGAAAGGGAACAAGGGAAAAGAAAAAAATATGAGAAAATGAAAAAATGGAAATAAAGTTTGTAAATGGGGAGGGGGGGTGAAGGGAGGGCAGAGGAAGTGGAAAAAATGAGAACCAAGACCTGTCATGTGAAGGTACAAGATCCCAGTAATGAATGTAACTGTACTGTATACCTAGATAGTACCAATAAACTCAATAAAAAGGAAAAGAAAAAGAAAAGATAAAAGATGGTGAGTGTTGGTGAGGAGGTGGAGGAAAAGGATGCCTTACTGTTGAGGGGAAACATAAATGAGTACAGTCATTGTAGAATATAGTATGGAGGGTTTGAAAAGAAATAGAATATAGAACTACTGTATAATCCAACAATCTCTGTACCAGGTATATACACATATATAAAGGGCATGAAATGAGCATGTTAAAGAAATAGCTACACCTCAGGCAACATTATTTACAAGAGCCAATATATAGTATACATACACAATGAAGTACTATTTGGCCTTTTTAAAAAAGAAGAAATTCCTATCATTTGTGATAACATAGATGAACCTAGAAGGCAAAAATGCTAATCGAAATAATCTAGGCACAGGAAAATAAATATTTCATGACTTCATTTACATACAGAGTATAAAATGGAACAACTTACAGAAAGAAAGAGCAAAGTGATAGTTACCAGAAATTGGGAGGTAGGGGATTGGGGACACGTTGATAAAAGGATATAAAATTTCATTTAGATGGGAGATATAAGTTCAAAGAGATCTTTTGTACATAACGTTGTCCAGAGTAAATATAAATGTATTGTATATTTGAAATAATTTCAGAGAACACATTTAATTTTCTTACCATAAAAAGTATTTAAAGCAATGCTTATATTAAATAGCTTGATTTAGCTATTCCATAATAGTATACCAAAAAATCATATACAATTTTATACTTGCCGGTTAAAATCAACTAATCTATTAATACCTAAATACTAGTTTAAACTCTTATCAGTATATACATTTTCATTTATTATTGGCTCTGATAGTTTTAAAGATCTGTGCATATTATAATTCTTGTGGAAAAAAATGAGGTGACATTTTGTCACAGTACTATGCCGAGAACGAACTGACATCTCAAGAAGATCATTCTTTGTAAGGCACACTGACATCTGAATACGATACAAATAATGATTGAAATATATGCTGAATGTTTAAATTTCTAAAAATTATTACAATAAAGGATACAGTGTATTAATCCACCTAAAAATACTTGCCCTTGCTTTGAACACTGTGTGAATGATGCTGCCAAGTGGGATCTGACAAAAAAGACAAGCTCCTGAAAACACTACAGTGTCCTCATCAGTGTTATTCCTCAGACTTGGTACCGTGTGACTTCTGGGTCTCCCCCACAGTCAAAATGAGTATGAAAGTTTAAGCATTTTGAATTGATTCAGGACATCAAGCAACTGTGACAGTGCAACTAAAGATATCCGTGAATGATGCTGCCAAGTGGGATCTGACAAAAAAGACAAGCTCCTGAAAACACTACAGTGTCCTCATCAGTGTTATTCCTCAGACTTGGTACCGTGTGACTTCTGGGTCTCCCCCACAGTCAAAATGAGTATGAAAGTTTAAGCATTTTGAATTGATTCAGGACATCAAGCAACTGTGACAGTGCAACTAAAGATATCCAGAGATGCTTCAGAAAGTCACAAAAATGATGGGATAATTGCATTTGAAAGGGAAGTATTTTAGGGAAGGGTATTAATGGAAATGTGTCCTTTACTGTAATAATTTTAAAAATTTAAACATTCACCATATGTTGAATCATACCTCATATGCTTTTAATATTTAATGTTAGTTTTCTTCTACCCATTAACAGTATAACAAGTTCGCTCAAGAGCAGGGATATTTCTTAAATTTATCTCTTCTTCTTAACATTTTAGAAACATGATAGTCAACAAAATTACTAGTTTAGCAATTACTTACTGATTACCTACTACACAGGTAGTATGAGAAGCAGCTACCAAGCGCACTCTCAGCCTTTAAAATTTTACAACTCCAGGAAAAGACAAAATCAAAATCTTGTTCCTCCTGGGTGGGGTCAGAAAACTATCTTGTGCCTAAGACCCTATCTCAGTATCAAACAAGGTCTGCAGCTATTGAGGAACAGCCCGGAAACTCCCACCCAAGATTAACCACAGATACAAGGCAGAGAGAATAGGAGTATAGGAGTAGGAATGCTGGAGAAATCCCACTCCCGAGTTTTAGGCTGACAGGACCTTATATGATCAAAGGCCAGACCAAGACAGGAAAGAATGAAACTTTCCTCCTCTACCAAATAGTAAATAACAGCAGTCTCCTTCTGGGAGAGTCAGCATGGAGGGTACTGCTATGATGCAAAAATCGAGAAAAAACAAAGTCTATGGAGGAATGAGAACACTGACAATTTTTTTTTTCAGCCCATGAACTTTGCTATAAGCATAAGATAAAAGCAGCTCACTCCTAGAGAAAATTGAAGCCTATAAAAATAATGCAGGTAAAATTAGTAAAAATAAAACCCCAAACTAGTTCAATTGCTAACTAGATTGGCTGAGCTTCCCACATTAACTGCCTGAAAGAAGTGTGTCTATTTGAAAATGTAAATAATACTTGCCTCAGACTCCAGTGCTAACATAATATAGTCAATTAAAATTATGAGACAAAAAAACCCAAATCAAAAGTTAAAAAAAATTGAGTCAAATGACGGGACCATCAAAGACTTTTAAATAACTCTGAATATTATGTTAAAGATTCAGTGAAAAAATTGTATAACATGGATAAAGAAACATACTGTGAATTTCAATAGAGAAATGGAAACTATAAGGAAGAGTAAAATGGAAAGATTTGAAATGAAGAATTCTCTCAATGGATTTATCAGAAGATTAGACACATTTGAGGACAGATTCAGTGTACTGGAAAATTGGTTAATGTAAATTCTCTAAACTAAAAATACAAGAAGGGCAAAAAAGTGGGAAAAAACATAGCAAAGCTCCCAAAAACTGTAGGACAATTTCAAACAGTCCAATCTATAATTGCAGAGAAAGGAAAGAGGGGAGTAAAGGAAAGACAAAGAAAAGACAAGAGAAGGGGTACAAGAGATATTTGAAGAGATAATGTCTGATAATAGTGAAATATATCAAAGATATCCAAGAATTGCAGAGAATCTCAAACATGATAAATATCAGCAAAAGCACATCTTCATATATCATAGTCAAACTAATGAAAACAAAAGATAAAAAGAAAATCTTGAAAGAAGCCAACGGAAAAACATACAGTGCATGTAGAGTAACAAAGAAAAGATTTAAAGGTTATTTATTACCTAAAATAGAGAAAGTCAGAACATAATTGGGTGACTTTAAAGTACTAAAAGAAAAAAAAACCTGTCAATCCAGAATTCTATGCCCAATAAAAACACCCTTTAAAAATAAAGTGAATTAAAATCTTTTCTAGATAAATAAAGGCTAAGAGGATTCATTGATGACAGACTTGTTCCATAAGAAATATTAAACTTCTTCAGACAGGACTATGATAGCATAAAAACTTGAGTCTACAAGGAAATAAAGAGCACAAGAATTTATAAAAATAAAAGTTTTTGTTTGTTTATTTTTTGGGTTTTTTTCTTTTCTTTTTTTGGACCAGGAATTGAACTCAGGACCTTGCACTTGAGAGGCAGGTGCAGCACCACTGAGCTAAATCCCTGGCCCAATAAAGGTAAATTTTAAAATATAGGCTTTTATTTTTGATAAGGGACTCTCAGACTTAGGAAAGTTTACCATAAGGAAAGAATGTAAAAGTTAGAGAAATATTTATCCACCAAACTTCATTATAGCAGTATGTATAGTAATGGGAAAAATGGAACCTAAATAACTCACAATGTGGGAAGTTATAATACCTTCTTCCTCAGCATCGTTTTGAAGAAACACCTAAGTGTTGATCATGAGGTATTTGAGTGACAGAGGAAAATGTTTATAACTTATTATTAACTTAAACAAACAGGCACATACTTTTATGTAAAAATTATTATATATATATAAATATATGTGGAAGATTATGCAGAGGAAAAGGTGAACATAATATGAATATTAACAGTGATTAGCTCTGAGTTGTTACTGAATTTTTGTCTTAATATCTTCTGTAATTTATTAGTTTTGCTGTCATACAAAGCGTTAATTAGATGACTTTGCCCTTGCAAATACGAGCATGAATTTCTGAATGTAAAAATCTTCAATGTACATAACCTCTATTTGTTCTGATTGAGAATCTTGCAGAGGATCCCAGTTTGTATTCTCAAAGTTAGTTAAACCTTCAGACATAGAGAAATCGCTAGTGAGTATTATTTTAGGGGACAACTCCTTTCCTGGAATTGTGTAAGTTACAAAGACATTCTGTTAGCTCATTCTTCACACCGATAAAACTGCAATCAAAACAAGAACAAAACAAAAGAACCTATTATATATTACATTTAAATCTAATACTAAAATGCATTTCTTTAAACCTATTTTAAATCTACATGAATGACAGATTTTTTCTTCATATGCTTTTCTTCAGGTAATAATCAGTTACTTTCTACCTGAATTGGTGTGAGTTAGATTAGCTCATTTACCAATATAAGACTGCCTTAGTCTCTTTAGTTTGTATAACAAAATATAATTGACCAAGTGGTTTAGAAACAACAGAAATTTATCTGGTGGACCTGCAGATTTAGTGTCTTGATGAAAGCCCATTTCCTAGTTCATAAGTGGCCATCTTCTTGCTTTATCATGGCCGAAAGTGAGAGGGAGCCCTCTGAAGTCCCTTTTATAAGGGCACTAGATTCAGTTGGGACTTGTGCTTCATAAAGGCCACACTTCGTACTACCGTGATCTTGCTGATTAGGATTTTGGTATATGTTTTGGGGGAAAGAAACATTTAGTCTATAGAATCATCAGAAGTTCAATGAGAGAGGAAGTAGGAGTAGAGGTTGAGGAAACTAGTGCTTTTGGCTACTCCCAGGCTTGACGATTTGCTAGGTGAATGCTCAGGACTCAGGACAACTAAGATTTATTAGAGTGAGAAGACACAATACAAAATCAACAGAAGGCAGAACTGCATGGACTGAAGTCAAGAGTAAATCAGGCAAAAATTTTTAAAAAGTCTTCTTTCATTCCAATCACTAGAGGTTGTTCTTAATTTCCTCAGCAATGAGCTGTGACAAGATGTGTGAAATATCTACCAGGGAATTGGAGAACTGGAACCCAGTGTTCACTGGAAAATGGTCACATAGAAAATTTCTGCCTAGTTCATGGCAAAATTCCATACTCTCAAAGAGAAAGTGAAAAGTGTTCCGTATAAACTATATTGTTTGTACATATAATTTAGGCACAGCAAGCCTCTATTATCAGTTAGGTGATGAAACGCTCCAAAAATCCATGTTCCCAGGTGCCAGCCAAAGGTCTTTGTGAACAGGCCATTGAAGTATAGCAGCCACAGAAATACTATGGTAAGTTTTCCATACAGTAGTATAGTGGACATTTAATTTATTCCAACTCCTCGAGATCTGGGGGAAAAGAGAAAATATTTCCACCGGAAAAAATATTACTTGCTTCTTCTGAATAATTTTTGTTACAAATTATGCCTGTTGATAGTATTTCAACTGCACAATGGATTTCAATGTAAAGAAACAGATATATGGATTATGTTGAGAGCATGTTTAATATGAGGCATTTCCAGTAGTATGAAATTAAATATGTTAGTAAGAAACCAAAACCTTATTTATGGATGTACATTACCAAGCATTAATTTTTCACTCATAGTTAATAAAAGTAAAACTGAAGTATTAAACATCTGCAGATACATTTGAATAGCTAAATTAAATCCTACAGGAGAGAGTTGGAGGTAGGGAGTGATATTTAGAGCCCTTTAAAGCAGAGTAGCATTTCATGGCATTTTCCCAAATGTCAACCTAGCATGGGAATTGACCCCTATTTCTTCATGCAGAGACTCATTCAAACAAGGAAGTGGCTAGACAAATTTATAGAATCCCAAAAGAATATAAATTGCCTCTAAAGATAACCCTAGCTTCAGGAAAAGTCTGCTAATGGAAACATCATTATTTTCAGCATTATTTGACATATTTTCTCATCCTATCTCCAAATATATTCTAATGTAGACAGAAAGGAGCTCTAACCCTAGTGGACAACTGAAAAATACATAAGACTTAGCAGAAGACAAACCTAGATTCAAAAAGTTATGTCACCAAATAAATGTATACACTGGCCAAACTTCTATGTTTCCTTAAATTTTAGTTTCCCCCTATATAAAATGCTTACAATGGTAAGAAACCCAGAAGATCATTATAAGTATTACACTAGGCTAAATATTTCTAGCAAATTGCATATGATAGGAGTATTGTGAAAGGTAGATAGGATTACTCTGTACAGATTTATCCTTAAGGTGTTGTGCCATAATTCTTTGTTTTAGATACTACATGAGGCATTCTTTAGAAGTAAATAAAGCAGAGAGAAGTCCCTGTGATATAACTAGAAGCAAAACCTGTTAATTTGATGTCCCAGACATCTACACTTATAAATCTATGTTAAGAGTGAAATGGGCTTATTTTAAAGAAGAAAATTTAGTGGGCTACAAACTTTTCTCAATAATGAAAGCAAGAAAAGTACAGATTCATCCTTTTCTTGTTTAATATAGAAGCTCAAAGGTTTTTTAAAGAAAAATTTAATAAACAGGCAAAAGTAAAGAACTCTAATCCCACTGCTCATTTACATTCCCCAATTTCTGATTGAATTCCTCACCAGGAGTGCCATAAATCTCTTTCAATGGGGGCTTCCTGTAGAGTACACGGTGTGACAAAATTAGAGGGGATGATTGCACATCAACATTAAAACAACATGAAGTATAGATCTTCAGCTCAACCAGGAAAAGGATTTTTGTGAAAGTGATATTTCTCAAAGCACTGAGTTTCAGTTTGTGGATATTAAAATGATTTTACAGCAGCTGTTGAAAATCTAGTTCTGATTTAGAGAGGGTGGTGAATTACAAAATTAAAGAGATTCTAAAATGAGTAAACATACTTATTTCTCCCACTGCCTAGGATGAAGAAAAAAAGAAGAGCAAGTGAAAAATCATTTCTGTATCTAACGTAAGTAATAGTGAGAATGAGATGCTATAAAATGGGATTGATTCTATATCAAACATAGCAAAAGACAGGTACTCATATTTCACATTGTATATCCATTTGATACAGTTCTCTCTTTTTTGTACACTATTTAAGGTTCTCATTGTCACAGAATGATCCTCAGTTTTTCTATGTACCTTACGCCTGTAAGACATAGGAAAGGGGATAAAAGTTGTAGTGAATGCTATAGTAATTTTAATTTACTCATGAGCAGTCATATTTTTCCAATGAAGCTTAGATAAAAGAAGCCATTTTTCTTGTCCATGGAAATGTTACAGTATAAATACAAACTCATGAAACCATTACATAGTTGTTGTATCCTAAAGTTGTAGATGGAGGTCTCACTTTTATTCTTTGGGCCAACAATAACATTCTTTTGTCTTCTCCCTATAAGTCCCTATTCCCTTTTGTCCTTACTCCTTATAAATAAGTAAATAACCTTGCTATGGCCCATGAAGGGCATCTCTAATTCTTTACTGTTGCTTTCAGAAAATAATAATAGCCTTTATGCCTGCTTCTGATGCTTGTGTACATAAATAATATTATTTTGATATTGGCTTTTAAGTTAATCTTGCCTGACTTGTAACAACAATCTTGATTAACACTGAGCTGTTAATATGAAGGTCAGTAAATCCCCTAACATGAAGAATGCTTTGGAAGGCAGCTGGCTTTAGAAAAGCCTGGGCTTTGAAGTGAGAATGAAATGATTTTGAATCCCTGCCCTGTCACCAAGCTGCATGAATTTTTGTTTCACTTAACCTCTCTAAATATCATTGTTCAATGAGGATGTGTGAAGGGGCTTAACTGAGAGATGGATGACCTTTGTAAAGTATTTAGTAGAATGCCTAACACATAGTAGGAATTCAGTAAGTGGTTGCTATTATATTCAAGAGTGAGTAATTTTTTTTCAAGAGTGAAGAGAGTGAGAAGACAGATTAGGAAAGGTTTCAGTAAGAAGATACTTTTGGAACTTGACCTTATGAAATGGCTTTTATATGCAGTCTGACAATCAATAACATTAATTTTCTCTAAAATTGTTTGTCCCTGAATACCTCCTCCCGTGAAGAATGTAATGAAAGGCTCAAGGTTTGTTGGTTTCTATTTACAGTTTCTATAGAAACATTCTCTGTGGCGACCTTTACATTTAAGAATGGTGTAGAGAATTGGGAACTGTTCACAAAATCTCTTTCCTTTTTTTCCTGAGAAGCTAATAGGAATCAACTTTTTCTGCCCCCCCAACACCATTTGACTGAGTTTCAGGCGGTGGGGTGTGAATGGAATTGATATACACGACTTCGTGCATGGCCCATAAAAACTCCAAAGTGTTGTCCTTTGTGTTCTTCCCTGATTTCCCAGCTTAATGCTAATGAACATGGGAACCTTGCAAACAATGCTGGGTTATCTGCTCAATAGGAAGCCCAGATAGGGCTTTCTGTGAACAAGAAATACTTTCCATGATATTACAGTTTGAAGGTTCTCTCATTATGACTTCAAGTTTTATCCCAGCCAGTGCAGATGGATGATTATAAACCTTTTCTCTATCCATTTTTGCCCATCATATTACTCTCATTCTGTCACTGGTTTTCAGTCAGGAACAATTGTGCCCCTTAAACAACATTTGGCAATGTCTAGATATATTCTTGGTTATCTTGCTGGGAAATGCTACTGGCATCAAGTGGCTGGAGGCCAGAGATTCTGCTAAGTGTCTGACAAGGCACAAACCAGCTCCCTCCCTACCGCAAGGAATTATCCCATCTGAAATACCAATGGTCACAGTTAAGAAATACTTCTCTAAGCTTAAGTGATACTCTTCTTAACAAGCCATCTATGGGTCTACAATGATTGTACTTTCTTTTCTCTAAGATGTCCTGCTTTTATGAACAATGAACAAATTGATTTTACTTTTGGTGTCTAATAGCAAATTGGAAACTTGTGCAGAATTATGGCATTCCCCAATTTCTAAGCCTCTATGCAAGCCCTTTCAGTTCACAGCTGCCGCACAGTTGCAAAATGCATGGGAAAGTAGGAGGCTTGTCACTATATTCATAGGCTCCACAACAGTGCCTGGTACATATGATGACATGAATCAATGCTTGCTGAGTGAATAATTGCAGTTTAGAATCCAGAGGTAGTAGTGAAAACTGGGGCATGCAGGAAACACTCGCCCCATTTCAAGGTTCAACAACTGCTCAGATCTCGCAATTGTTGCCCGAGTAAGGAAACCTGGGTAGCTGATTTTATGTAAAGTCTCACAATTTTAAAAACAGAAAAATACTATATAGGCACTATTGTTTAGACCAGACAATATATATCTATGAGTCTCATTTGAATCCAGGCTTCCAACCTACCACTGCATTAATATTATAATTAATAGTGGTAGCTATCATCATCGGGCTTTCACTCTGCATTAGGAATCATATTTATTAGCTTTTATGGCATAAAATCCACCTTAATAGCTTAACACAACAATTTTTAATATAATCTCAAAAAATGAGTTTGAAACAGTGGCTGGATTTATAGGCATTTCTGTTCATGACTGGGTCTCTTATACACCTACAACTAACTTTCAGTCAGCAAAGTGGTTATTCTCTGGTGGACTGTTCAGCTATCCTCCAGATCAGTAGTCCCCAAAATTTTTGACACCAGGATCATTTTAGTGGAATAAATTATTTCCACAGACAGCAGTGGGGGCAGGGAATCATTTCAGGGTGATTCAAATGCATTACCTTTATTGTGCGCTTTATTTATGTCATTATTACATTATAATATATAATGAAATCATTATACAGCTCCAAATAATACAGAACCATTGGAAGTCTTGAGCTTTTTCTCTTGTGCAATTAGATTTTTATCACCTTGGGGTGATGGGAGCCAGTGACACTGGAAATGTGTTACTTATTGCATTCTACTCCATAATCTCATTTTGGTTGCTGTCACTGCAGAAAACCTGTTTCACAAAGATAGAATGTTGAAACAGAACAGGCTTTTCAGTGCTTTTGTGGCATTCTCAGTCTATTCTACCTTGACTTGAATCCAGAACTTATAGATATTTGAATATGTCTCAAATCTTCTTTTAAGACCATTAGAATTTGGAATCTCGAGCAGTTGATCCTCTTCTGGCTTATTCACAAATAAATCTCAGATCCAGTCCTTCCCTGTTCCATGATCTCTTGTGATTGGAAAGTAATGCTCAAACTCTTTTTGAAAGCTGAGATAGGGAATCATGTACCAGCTATGAGAAAGGAGGCCCTGGCTCAATCTCTTTGAAAATCTCTGCTAATGTTTGAACTATGTCAAAAATTTTAATGTTTACTCATTGACCCCATAATTCCAGTTTGATTTTCAATGCATCCACTTTATCTGCCAACTTGAACACAATTGTTGTTCTCCACTAAAGTGACAGATTGAGTTCTTTGAGCAGATAGAATATGTCACGTGAGTAAGCAAGTTTTGCTGTCCTTTCTGTGTCACTAAAATGTGCTGCCAGTGGTGACTGTTTTTCTAAAGAAAATCATTGGAGTGTCTCTCATAGCTTAAAAACCCTAGCCAGTGATCTACCTTTAGAAAGGCATCTCACTTCTGTTTATTAGAGAAGATATATGTGCTCTGTGTCCATATCCTCACAGTATACCACAGATTTAACTTACGGGCATGTACTTTTAATATGGTTGATAATTTTAATACATCCTACAAAACGGTAAGTTCAGGTGACATTTTTTTGGCTAGCCAGCATTTCTCTACAGGTGACACAGCGCACAGCCTCATTTCAACCTCTTTGACCCAAGTAATAAAATCAGAAATTTTGCCAGTCATGGCAGCCACTCCATAGGTGCATACACCAACTCAAAATGACCAATTCAGTTTTCTTGAAATGTAAACCTTCAAAAACTTGAACAGTTCTGCAGTTGTGGCGTTTGTTGGCAACAAGTGCACATAACATGTCCATACGCGCCTTTTCCTCAGAATACACCACCCAGAAGAAAGCATTGTTGCCTTCTGTCTACATCAGCAGATTAATCAACTTGGATTGTGTACCAGTGATTTACTAGTTCTAATATCCTCTGCTATTTCATCAATTCATCCAGTTACGTCACTAGTTGAAAGAGGAACATGTGCCAACTGTTGAACTGCAGCCTCTCCTAAAAATTAACTACAAATGTCTTTAGCAACATGCAGGATCAACTCTCCAACAGTGGTAAAGGGCTTCTTAGCTTTAGCAATATGGTTAGCCATTACGAATATGCTCTCATTGCAGACACATTTGATCATGTGGTGGCCTTCCATAATTGATTATATTCTTCACATTCACTTCTTTTTCTTTTGGAAAATCCCAAAGGCTTCTCTTTTAATGCTGAGTGTCTAATTTCCATGTGGCCAAGCAGTTTTGAAGGTTTTGTAGCTTCAGTGGGTAGCTGGTCACCACTTACTATATAAAGTAGACTTGGAGAATGTGAATAGCCTATTGCAATGCACCTGTAAATTAAGTTGGATTCTTGGTATTTTTTTAAATGCTACTCTCTCTTCTGATCTTGCTTTCTTTTCTTTTCTTTTTTTTTTTTTTTTTTTTGGTTTTTTGAGACAGGGTCTCACTATGTACTTGAGACTGACCTGGAACTCGCTATGTAGCCCAGGCTGGTCTCGAACTCACAGTGATCCTCCTGCCTCATCCTCCCAAGTGCTGGGATTACAGGTGTGTGCCACCACACCTGGCCAATATATTTCTTATCTTTTCTTTTCTTTCTTTTTTCCTTTTTTTTTTTGGTACCAGGGATTGAACTCGGGTCCTTGTGCTTGCAAGGCAGGCCACTAAACCGCTGAGCTAAATCCCCAGCCCATGATCTTTCATTATTGGGCCTTTCCCACTTTTCAAAGAATCTCTCTAGTGATATTTGTCTTTTAATTATTTTGGCTAGGGTCAGCTCATGGGCTTACCTAAACTGTGACTGAGACAAGTGCACAGTGCAGGGAAGAGGCATGGATGGGAGTGCTAAATAAAATAATGGACAGGCTATTCACAGACCAAAATAAGTATCAGATTCTGGCTAAAAGCTTGCCACCAGATGCAGCTGTACAATTGAAGTGTATCAACTCATTTACTATTAAAAAGCCTGCACCAGATGCAGCCTAATTGTTACTTAACATTCACTGATAGGGTTTTGATATGAGTCTAAAAGCAATTGATTTATTATGCTCTCTGTGCATCAAACCTCCCTGCTATTGTTAATGTGGATTTGCAGTCTGTAGCCCGGGGTTTGTGGACCTCTGCGCTAGGGAATCCTAACAGGTACAGGCTTCATTTCTATACGTCACCTTAGAGATTCAGTTTCAACCTATGAATTTGGGAGAGACACAAAATTCGGTGTATAGGACAAGCATTATTTCACCCATTTCAAGATGAAAAGGCTAAGGCTCAACATGTTAAGTTACTTTCCAAATACTTATAGCTAAGCTCAGATAAAAAGACATTAAAATAATTATATGTAAGGGAGTCCTGTCCAATTCCCTGGAGGCTTAGGAATGTAATGTATTCTTCTATCTACTGCCACCAATTTGTACTTGACCAGAGTGAGGGCCATATGGTAACTGCTGTCCTGCCTGGATTTCAGAAGTTTATTGGTGCTGGGTTCATCTTTGCTATAACTCAGGAATTTGTCAAGCCCTCTTCTTCTTCTTACATGGCTCTTGTGTGAGTCATGGATTAATACCTCTCTTAACCACCTGAATTCACCTGTCATTGTATCTGTTTCTGTTGTCCTCACCACAACCTACTGGGCAGATCTAACTCTAGTTGCTTGTCTCAAACCCTCAGCACTCCTTTTTTCTGTAGCTAACCAGTAAACACACAGTTCTGTCCAAAACACAGCTGAACTCAGCTCCTATGGAAGTGTTTGGAGAAAATGCTTAGAAAACGGTTCTAAAGAGGACTACTTCTATAGCCTACAGATTTTGGAATCTGGTAACTCTTCCTTTATAAGTACTATGAAAATATTTTCCCATTCTTAGTCTATGTATTACAAATTTCAGATGTTCTCAGAGTCCATGAGCTTATTTGATGAGTGCCTAGGGAACTAGTTTCATGATTTCTAGGTTGTTAAATGCTAGCCCTGCCTATGTTGAAGCATGAGTAGTTTGCAAACTGTTAGGGACAAATGCCTTGTTTTTCTCCCAGCTTGATTTTGAATAGGGAGTAGGAGGTTGGGTGGAACGGAGGGGGAGTTGAATTAAAACAGACATTGTTGTACAGGGCTGTGGATGCCCCTGCACATAGTCTAAAACAAAACCAGAGCCTCATTTGGGAAACAGTGTTTAGGATGACTCATGAAGTGGGAAATGGGGCTGGGTGTCCACTCTTTGTGCTGCCTGGGACCATGGTAAATGTTTAAATGAAAGTAGAGTGGGTGGAAACAATAAGAGGCTGAGAGGGAGGGAGGGCGA